>NW_004524645.1:948973-980145 GCF_000260255.1 Octodon degus
TAGTGGCTGGATGGGGAGCCAAACCCAAATGTGTCAAATTCTATTCACTGTGCTGTGTTCCTGTTGTGGTTTGACTGGCTGCATTGCCCCCCTCCACCACTTATGCACTGAAATCCTACCTTGCAGGGTGACCATAAGGTCATGAGTACTCTGCCCCTATGAATGAGATGAGTGCCCTTATCAAAGAGATCTGAAGGAGCCTGTTTGTTCTTTGCTTTACAGGAGGACACAATAGTAGTCACCTTTGTAGTTTGTGTTGTTATTGAGCTAGGGTCTCACTCAGCAGTTCAGACTGGCCTCAAACTCACAGGTATACTCCTGCTTCAGCTTCGCAAGTGCTTGGACTGCAGATGGGTTTCTTCTCCTGGGTGGATGGATGCCACCCTGCCTGGCTCAATAAGTAGCACACAAAACAGAGTAAGCATTTAGCAGACACCAAATTTAATTGGCCTTGGGCTTCCCAGCCTCCATAACTGAGCAATGCATTTCTATTGTTTTTAGGTTACTCAGTTTAACTGACTTTGTTGTAGTAATCAGCGAACTAAACAGTGCTATAACAAAATACACAGCCTGAAGAAATGATTTGAATAAACCCTAAAATGTGAATGGTGAAAAAAAGTTCTTTTTCATAGATAGATAGATAGATAGATAGATAGATGTTAGACACAGGATAGATCAATGAATTGATAGATGATAGATAGATAGATAGATAGATAGATAGATAGATAGATAGATAGATTTAGATTTCAAATGCAATGAATGACTCTTGAGGGCTGAGCACTGACTGAGGATTCCCCCCACTTACTGCTTCCTATACTGTGAGTCATAACTGTGAATGTGAGCTGAAGGCTGTTGCAGGCAATCCAGCTCTTCCTTTCAAACTCAGTCTTTGGCTGAGCATGGTCGTGCACGCCTGTAATCCCAGCAGTTGGAGGCCGAGGCAGGAGGAGCATTATGAGCTCAAGACCAGCCTGGGCTACAGAGAGAGCTTAAGGCTAGGCTGAAATGCATAGTGAGACCCTGTCTCAAAAAGACAGAAAGAGAGAGAGAGAGAGAGAGAGAGAGAGAGAGAGAGAGAGAGACAGAGAGAGACAGAGAGAAACAAAAGCAGCCTTTGGTTGTAGCAGATCTGCAGCAAAGCAGACCTGGATCCTGGCTGGAAGGTCATGGACAGGGCCATGTGAAAGTGGGTGGGGACAGCCCTGGGAGGACAACTAGTGGCACCTGTGCCACCCTTCCCAGTGACCTTCAAGGTCCATGCTGATGAGCTATGTGTGTGTTTGTGTGTGTGTGTGTGTGTGTGTGTGTGTGTACCAATGGCTGCAGAGCAGCTGCTTCCTATAATGCTCTGTGATGGAGCAGGACACTTTGCCAAAAATCATTGAAAACCAGCTGCCGTGGACTTTGTTGCCACTGGAGAATGTGTCCTGTCCAAGGGCACAATTTGGGGGTGAGGTCTAAGAAAAGAATATCTTTATTTTCCCACCAGAGGATCCACAAATGCTTATAGAAGTAGAAGAAAATTTGAAGAACAGTGTATTTGAAGTGATTAATGAAGATAATTTAAGTTAGCAACAACACAGTCCTTTTTAGAAAAAGAAAATGCTGCCTATAATTCACCTTTTTTTGTTGTTTGGACTGGTTCTCACTATGTAGTTTAGACTGGTCTTGAACTCACTATTTGTCCTAGGCTGGCCTAGAACTCATGGCGATCTTTCTGCCTCAGCCTCCCAGTGCTGGGATTACAGGAGAGCTCCACCACACCTGGCTTCCTATCTATAATTCTTATAGAAAGTCACAAAACACAACTAAGTTTGTATTCATGGAGGACAGTTGCTCCTGGAGGGGAAGAACAAGGCCTGTGGAAAGGCTGGGGAACTGGGATTTGAAGCCTGATTGCAAGGTTCACCTGGTTCCTCACTGGCTGTGGACTCCAGGTAAACCAAGTGGGATTTCTGGGGACAGCAGTTTTTCTAGGGGTGGTTGGACAGAATCAGTGAAGCATACAGCGTGTCTGGTGCAGACACTACTCCTTGTTCTGTGAATATTTGGGATACTAGAAAGAAGGGGAAAAGATCTCTAAATAAAGATATAGAATAAATGCATGATGCACACCTCTAATCCCAGCACATGGAAGGCTGAGGCAGGAGAACTTCCATGAGTTGGAGGCCAGTTTCTGCTTCACAGTGAAATAAACAAGGGCCAGGAATATATCTCAGTGGCAAGTGTTAGGTCGTGAGTTCAATTCCCAGTGTCAAAGAAAGATAGAAAGAAAGAAAGAAAAGAAAAAAAAGGAAGAAAGAAGGAAAGCCAGATAGCCAGCCAGCCAATGTGGACCCTGCAGGCAATACTTTAGAAGAATACACCCTAAAGTAAGGCTCTCAGGCAGTGATGAAGTAACTTATCAGTGAGCATGTCCATAGATTGAGCTGGATGCTTCCTGAATTGAAAATTTCAAAATTAAACCCAATTGTGTTGTTTTTAATTTCAATTTTAATTCACTATTTAGTGACTCTGTGTATTCAGAGGTGAAAGACCTAGATTATGTTCATTTATTATATACAGGTTATTCCTCATTCTCTTGCTCTTAGAAGTTTGGTAAGTGATTTATCAACACATATAATGAGGATGGGGGGAGGGCATGTTAGCCCTGCCCCTGGGGCACACTGAGAGGGCCTCTGCGACTGAGACTGGACATGGTGGTGCACGCCTGCAATCCCTGCACTTGGGAGACTGAAAACAGGAGGACCACTATGAGTCCCATCTGTGTAGTGAGACTCTGTAGACCCTGTACTAACTACATTAAAAATAAAATAAAATAAATAAATATAATGAGGGAATCTTTATGTGTGCTACTGGGGATTGAATCCAGGGCCTTTGCATTGAGCTATATCCCCAGCCCTTTTTCGTTTTTATTTTGAGGCAGTGTCTCACTAAATTGCCCAGTCTGGGCTTGAACTAGTGGTCCTCCTGCCTCAACTTCCCAGAGTGCTGGGATCGTAAGCATGCACCACCATGCCCAGTTTGCTTCTGTGTTTGAGACATGTTCATACTTTATGGCCCAGGCTGGCCTCCAATCCTTGGATGAAGTGATCCTCTTGTCTCAGTCTCTCGAGTGCTGTTTTTCAGTGAGGAACAGCTATGCCGGACTGTAAGCGCTTTTAATTCTGAACTTTTTTACTAGCACAAGTTTGCAGTGCATGATTATTACATTCATTGCGAGGAGTTGGTGCATGGGGATAGCGCATCTTAATCGTTTTTTTTTTTTTTTTGTTTTGTTTTGTTTTTGCATCCTCTTCTCACTCTCAAACTTTCTCTCCCCTCACAGTTGGAATTTCTATGTTATTTAAAGAGGATGTCCTACTTCCCAAAAGTGATTCTGCAGTTTCTGTATCATCTATTTTTACTGATATTTATTTCAATTTATAAAAGAAAAAGTATTAAAATTAATTGTTGTTGACTTGCCATATGATCCCCCCCCTCCTAGATCCTGAGGTAAATGAAGCCTATACCAATTGCAACTCTGGCAACAGAGAACCAGTAGTATATGTAATATACAGAGAGAGAGACTTGTTTTCAGCTTGTGTGACCATGAGGAGCTGCAGTTCTACATATCCACAGCAAAACTTCCTTTAGCCCTGGGAATTCTCAATTTTATTGTTCAAGGCCTTTAACTGATTAGATGAGGCTGACTTCTATTATCAGAAATAATATTTTTTCTTACAGTCAATGATTGTAGATGCTAACTACATTTACAAAATACCTTCATGGCAAGGTTAACATTTGATTAAATAACTGAGCCTAGCTAAGTGGAAAGAAAAGTCAAGCTATCACAAGATGTACACCCAAATATTCCGATGTATCTTGTAACAGTGAGCACAGAGAAAGCTGTCAATTATTGAGAAATGTCTTACTGAATTTTTGCAATTAACAATAACAATTTAAAACCTCAGCCATGGCAGTGACAAAACCCACAATCCCAGCACTCAGGAGATTGAAGAAGAAGGATGGAATATTTTAGGCCTGCCTGGGCTATACAGTGAGTTCAAGGCCAGTCTGGACTGCATGCCAAAAGCTTGTCTCAAAAACTCAAGTTAATTAAAATGTTTAGAAACTTCCATAAGTAGAAGGCTCTCTATTTTTATAAACAATGAAATGTAACTAGTAGGTTTATTGTGCACTTCTGGACTGCCACACTAGAAAGTAAGAGCCATGTAAATTTGAGATTCATTTTTTTCCTTCACTTTTTTCTTTTTTTCAGCAGTGAAGATTGTGCCGAGGTTCTCACTCATGCCAGGCAAGTGCTCTACCACTGGGCTACATCTCCAGAGAGACTGGGCCATTTGTAACTAACAATTCTCTGTTACATCACACCATCAATCAAATGGCACCATTCTTTTCATCTACTGAAATTCAAACATTTTTAGCTCACGTACTCTTTCTTTGGAAACCATTCAAAGATGTGATTTAGCCAAATGGAGGAATAAACCCAGGAAAGATAAGTCACTGAGACAGAGAATATACAAAAACCAATACAAAGAGAAGTAAAGAAAGTCTAGGATCAGAGATGCATTGTCTTAGAAACCCCCAGAATAAATTGCAGCAGGAAAACCAAGGACTTCTGGAGGCAGGTCTCCAGAGAGGGGAAAACGATGCTAATAGATTGATTTGAAGTAAACATAAATATAATCAAAATAGCAAGGCTATTACTAACTCCAGGAAAAACAAAGAATGCACAGAAGCAGAAACAGTGTCATAGAATGCTCTTTAAATTGACAATAAACTCTAATAGAGAGATTACAGCAGACTATTTGTAGTCAATCCAGTATTCATCTTTCCCTCCTTTACAATGGAACCTCAGTTTATTTGGGGTAGAAATATGCTCAGCCAAAGAACATTTCCCAACCTCTCTTGCGGGTGTGGGTAATCAGGTGAAACTGCTGCGGCCTGGGAAATTTTAATAGAAGCTGCTACATAGAGCTCTTGGAAAAGTTATTTAACAATGAAACTACACATAGCTTGCCCCTTGTCCTTCCCAGGCCTCCCCACGAGGAATAGGATTGCAACATGTGAGGAACTGGGGCCATTCTGTAACCATGGGGAGGGCAGACCACACTGTAAAGATGGATATCAGGAAAGCTTGAAAGATCCTGGATTCCTAATGACATCTTTAGAGTCTCTGAATGAATTGCGAACTTCGTGTTCTGTGAGAAAATGAAATTGCTAATCTGTTTGAGCCAATATTTTGGTATTCGTGTTACTAAGTGAAACAATTCCTGACACCATTATGGGAGAATGCAGGGTGGGGAAGTAAAGGGATAATTCCGTTTTATTTATTTATTTATTTATTTATGTTTTGTTTTGTTTTTTTCAGTGCTGACGATCTAACCCAGGCGGGGAAAATTTCTTTTTGATCATGTATAGAATGTTCAAGATAATGTTTAAAATTCATAAGCCAAGAAAGAGTAGTAAAAGCATATTATGAAAAATATGGAAGTACATACCAAAGGAAATATTTACCAGTTGAAAATGATTGCCCCTAGGGTAGAGTGGGATGGGATACATGGGTTGCTGTTTTTCATTATGAGTCTTTAATACATTTGTACTTTGAACATGCATTACTTTGATAAAAATTGAAATTAATGAAAACTAAACAAAAACGGCACTCACTGGCTATTAAACCAATTACTTGTCCTTAGATTTGCTTCCTGTGAGATGCACTATTGTATGATTACGTAGCCCATGGTTGACCAAAGAGTCAGAATAGAGCTTTGGCGAAATTACATGCTGTGTGACCCATCCTGAACCCCAAGTGTAGAGTCGGCTGTGTCTTGCACATATGAACCAATTGGCATTTCCTGTTTTCCCCACCACACAACTTTAATTTTTTCAAGGTTTATGACTGATTTGCCATCTGTAGCCATAAACGCATTCATTAGCCCTGATTCAAACTGCTTTAGACATTCTTTTAGATCTCCAGGAATGAAGATTCTATGACCCAGATGCCTTAATAATTCATTAGAGTAATCAAAACCCCCTTTTTCATCTTATTCCTAATTGGCATAGTTCTTGATTTCAATCTTTTTTTTTTTTCCTGCAGGTTTGAACATAGCCAGGAATAGCTGGTTACTGTTCTTCATTTTATATCCATTTTCCTTCTTAGCCTCACTTTTATCTCACATTCTTTATAAAAAAAATAAGACCACCCCCAAACTTTTAATAGTTTATTGGCCAAAGTTGGTTTTTAAATTAGAGATTTTCAAAATTAATTTTTGTGAACCAATTCACAGTTTTTGTATATTAGAAACAAGCAAATAAAGCTAGTTCACTCATTAATGTGGACATAAGGTGAATAGAAATTTTAATCAAAAGAAGCCTTAAACACAATTTGCACTCTTTGCTTATAGAAAGTTAGTGCTTCATCCCTCTCCTGCCTGCCTGTCTTCCATCCTTCTTCCCTCCTTCCTATCCTTCCTTCCTTCCTTCCTTCCTTCCTTCCTTCCTTCCTTCCTTCCTTCCTTGCTTCCTCCCTCCCTCTCTCTTCTTTTTCTTTCTCTCTCTCTCTCTCCTCCCTCTTTCCACCTCCCCATCCCTCCATTTCCAGTGATGCTGGGCACTGAGGCCAGAGCCTTCACACTGGGCTAAATCCCCAACCTTTTATTTTTTATTTTGAGACAGAGCCTCACTATGTCACTCAGTTGCTCAGGCTGGGCTAGAATTTTCATACTCCTGCCTCAGCCTCCTAGGGTGCTGGAATTACAGGCATGTGCCATGAAACCTGGCTTTACCTTTTCAATTGGAATGTCTTAAGTGCATAGAAATATTGCCAGAGTGGTAGTATTATTTCTGATTGACAAAAATATCCTCTCTCACTTTACACATAATCCAATCTATATTTGGATTTAGAATGATAGTAAAGATAAAAGGTACTTATGAATCATCTTTCCTTTGCTATACACAGACCCGGTTTTTAAAACTAATTTAATAGCTAAGGAAATGATATTTGCCATTATTTCTTCATCACTAGCTAGCTTTTCTACTGCTGGGAATCACTTAAGAAACTGTGCACATACTGAGACAGGCTTTCCTATACTGTTCTCCTGGTACAACATAAATATATTGAGTCATTTGAAGGAAAAATTGCAAACATTGAATATTAGCACCTTAGCTTGCTTCATATTAAAGTCTTCCAAATGTCTGAGAAACAGCATTCAAATTAGGCCTCATTTTATTCACATTTTAATTATTAATTTATAAAAGGAAGAGCTTTTATTGTCTATTTTATGAATAATAATGATACTTGATCATATTTTAATGAGTGATTTACATAGCATCACACAGTGAATAAAATAATTATGCTCTTATTGGTAGCATTATCTTATTTGTCCTAAACTGTGTCCATGTGGGAGAGAAAATGATTTTGTTATGGCCATCTTTAAAAATCAACCAATTGACAGACAGGCAAGTTTATCTTCAGCTGAGCACATTAATCTCACCCAGTTAAGGGAATTCAAAACCAGCTGATACACCACACACTACGAAGTCTAACAAAATTAAAATGTGGATACTTAACACTACTGAGATGCCTTCTTTAATATAGCAAAACCCACCAGGAGGTATTTGGGCTGAATTAAAAGGGAGGCGGTGAAGAGAATCCAGTGTCTGTCATGGACCAGTTATGCACTGGGCCAACAGGAACATGCAGCAGGTGGATGGCTGGTATATCAGAAATTGGAGCTGACCTCTCAAGCTACATTTCAGAGCATGCCCTCTTCCCAACAGTGACATTGCTACTTGAGGGCACATCAAACACTGGCCCACCCATGACTTGCCAGAACATTCTTCATCTCCTGCAATCCAGATGGGAATTTACCACTCAGATTCTGATATGGCTCTTTTTTTTTATTTTAAGGAAGGATCTACAGGGTGTCCAGGTTCTCACTAGTAGATCGGAAACATAGTGATCCGCCTGTTTACAGCCTCCCAAGAGCTGGGATTATAGGCTGGTGCCAACATGCCCAGTCTCAATTGCCATCTCAGCGTGCCCAGGGGTGGGGCAGGCAAGGCAGGCCTGGGTCTGATATGGTTCTGAAATGCCTCCCAACCACAACTGAGCTCCCAAATCTTTCACATTTCACCTTTAAGCTAAGTTAGAATTTTGCCCTTTACCTTGAAAACAAACTAAACACTTTAATGCCTTTTATGTACTTTATATTCTCTAATTTTGGACTGTGTTCATCCCATCCTTGGTAAGTAGGAAAGAAACTAACCCACACACCTATTAGTAGAGTATCCATCATGGAAAATGATGCCATCATTGTAATACACAGGGTAGAAGTTGTATAGTAAGGCTGTTTCTCTAGGACTGGGAATAAAGTTTTTCTTCTCTATTCAAAATTTCTCAATGGCTTTTCTAATAGAACACAGTTGTGTGATTCATTTCCACTGGTAGGAATGCAGCCTTGAGGCTCCCCCTCCTTATTCAGAGCTAATTGGTTCATTAGGCTTTTAGCTATTGATTTCATTAGCAACATACAGATATCTGTAGATCTCTGTGAATGGCTTTTCATCACTTTGAAGGCATCCAAAGATATCAAATGTAGAGACAAGTGCCTTCTGTAAGAAAAGTCTGAGGAACGTTCATGCCTTAACTTCTCACAGAGAAAGATCCAGCACCATAACTTCCTTATGCTAGCATGGCCAGTCATGTGTTCAGTTAATAAGTACTGAGTAGTGCCAATGTGCCACGCACAATTCTAGGCGTTGGTGATAGAGATAGGTACAAATAGACTACATGCTGCCCTCATGAGCAGATCTTCCTTTTGGTGGAAGGAGATGAACAAACTCACAGGTAATTATAAGGCATCAAGTGTTATAGGAAAGGAGATAGGAGCACTGATGGAGTGGGTAAATTGATTTTTTTTTATCTGCAGGCCTGGAGCAAGTTGGTTAAGGAGCTGCTTTCTACCAACCAAGAAAGAGTTAATGGTTGTTTGGGACAGGGAGTGGCGCTACAGGTAGAAGATGACTCGGGATTTTTGTTTTTATTATTATTTTTCAGTACTGGGGATTGAACCCAGGACCTTTACATTGAATAACATGCCTCTCTCTTTCCATTTTTTTTTACTTTGAGATAGTTTTTCAGTAAGTTACTAAGTTTCCCAGGTTTGGCTTGTACTTGCAAATTTTCACCTCAGCTTTCCAAATGCCTAGAATTACAGAGTATGTCACCACTCCCAGTTCTGGATATATTTTGGTGGTAAAGCCAGTGTAATTTTCTTTTCTTTACTTTTTCCGTTTCTTTTTTTGATAGCATATGTTATAGTTTAGATCTAGAATGCCTCCCAAAAGCCTCATTTGTTCAGAGGCAGGGCTTTTGGAAGGTGATAGGATTAAGGGGTATTGCACCCATTAGCAAATTAACACATTGTTGACTCCATGGCTGAATGTGCTATTAGGAGATACAGTGTGTTCAGAAGGGGTAGGCAGGTCATGATCAGAGAGGTTGTATTCTTATATTCTTATTTGTGCCTCTCTTATTAATGCCTCTCTCTCTCTCTCTCTCTCTCTCTCTCTCTCTCTCTCTCTCTTTCTCTCTCTCAAACCAGGGATTGAACTCAGGCCCTTGCTCTTGCCTGGGAAGCACTTATTCTACTGAGCATCTCCCCAGCTCCACTTTCTCTGTCTTTCCTGGCAACTATGAACTATGGCTTGAATGCCTGTCCTCAGCTATACTCTTCTACCATGTCATTTCTGCCTTTGAGTCCACCAACTCATAAGCCAAAAACTCCTACTTTAAGTTGTGGGCTTCAGGTACTTGTCCCTGCAATACAAAATTGACTGATACAGAGTGGCTATATCAATGTGTCAGATCCAGAGAGGAGGTTAGGATGACTTGTAGAGTCTCTGCTGAAAGAGCTGGAAGATGGCATTGCCGCCAGCCTAGAGGAGAGGGACTGCAGTGGCAGATGGTGGGAGGAGAGTCACTACCACCTTGCTTCAAGTCCTATAGGAGTACTTAGAGACATTGTAAACCATCCACAGGAAAAAAAGGGCCAGGGCTATGTTGGATCAAACCCAAAAGATATAACACATATGGAAAAAAACCCTGCTAACCATAGGTACTTGTTCATTATTTCCAATCAACCTAGTATGGCACTGTTGTTAGCACTCTTAATTTTTGGAAATGGCTGGAGTCCCAATATCAACTTCACTACTTAATAGCTGTGTGAACTTAGCCCTCTGCATATTTTCCTTCAAAGTTATTGGCAAGAATTGGATGAGCCAATGTGTTTGCAAATAATGTCAATTAACATTTATTGAGTGCTCACTACATGTCAGACTCTGGGAGCATGCTTACTTCTCTTCCACCATATAAAGAGAGATATTAATATTGTGCTCACTTTCTAGGAGGTGAACATGAAGCACAGAGAAGGAAAACAACTTGCAAAGGTCACACAGTGAGGATGCCAGAGTTCCTGCTTTGTGCATTTGAGCCAACTGGGCACTGAAGACATGTTCTTAATCACAGCATGATGAGAACGCAGAGCAGAGCAAACACTCAAGAGTGACAGCTTGTATTACATTCAGGTCCCCAGTGAACAATAAGAATGTCCAACTCTCAGTTTTGTGTTCGTACAGCTCCAGTTGCAATCGTCACGTGATGTGTCTCTACATGCACCCCACTTACTCAAGTTCTATTTCGGGTACACAGCCTTCCTGGGCATGCACAGATTCCTGTGAGGCCTCTGCTGAGAAAGTCAGAACAAAGCACTCATCTTTTGAAACTTCCCTTTTCAAAATGCCTGAGGCACAGGAATCTTTGCAGTCAGAAAACCCATTACAAAAATGCCAATATTAGTTTTCTTATTGTCACTAATGACATTTAAGACTACAGCATATTTACCTGTGTTCCAGAAACAGAACAGGAAATAATGGTTGCAAGACCTTGCAAGTAGCTTCAGGGCAAGCCACAGTGCCTGACATAGGCTCCCAGATCTGTAGTCCCTCCCAGTGCTGATTGGGTCCCTTAGGCCTAAAGGGCTTTCATCTTAGTTCTAATCATGTTTGCATTGTCAGGCCTAATGACTTTTCAAAAGAATTAGTTTTCATTTTATTTAGGGCATGTTTACAGATGTGTTTAAAGTTAACCAGTGCTAACTAAAAGATAACCTGAGCAGGAAGCTTCTAGAAAATGTAGTCCACTACTGAGCATGCTATTTTACCCCTCACAGAAGTGAAAAAATGTGACTGGGCTGTATGGTACCTGTGTTATCTCATCTCATGTCTTAGGCAAGTCACTCAAATGGTCTGTGCCAGTTTCTTTATTTGGACAATGAAAGCATTAGTTGCCTTGGATGCCCACTGAACTGACCTGGAAAAATGTGAAAGATATAGATGATGACTGATTTAATTGATCTAGGCTGGGTCTGAGTCTGGATATTTTGGAAAACTGCTTCTAGGGGATTCTGATGAGCAGTCAGTGTTTAGAACTGTAGGACTAGATCACTAGCTTTCGAATTGGAGTGGACTTCAGGATCCCCTACAGGACTAGCTGAAGTCGGGTGATGGGGTGCACCTAATGGTTTCTGATTCACAGGAGTGAGGTGGAGCCTTCTAATCTGCATCTCAGATGATGCTTCTCTGAGCAGAGGCTTGAGCCTGTGGTCCTGAAACCCAAGCTTGTCCACCTCCTGTTTTCATATAGCCATCAGCTAGAAATGAATTTAACATTTTTAAATAGTTGAGGGTCAGAAACAAAATAAATCAGTTTTGTGAAATGTGAAGAGTAAATGGCATTCAAATTTCACTGTCCATAACTAAAGTTTTATTGAAACACAATCACACTCATTTAACCACTCATTAAGTCAAGCATGGAGCCTTGTAAAGTACATAGATTTCATTCTCATGAAACTGGCCCTGACTGACACTGGCTAATAGAAGCTCCAAGGCTCATGCATTTGCCTCTGAAAGGGGATCAAGATGTGTCACATGAATTATTTTGTGCTAAAGGTAATTGAGCATCCATGGCCACAGGAAGAGTGCTCTCTCTGCCTTCCCCTTATCTTCCTAAAGGCAATGCATAAATTTCCCTGTGAAGAAGGTACACCCTGTACAGGGAGTAAATAGGGACTCTTCCTTTTGAAGATGACAAATTCACATAAACAGGCTTTATTAAAGTGGTTCTTATCTTCCATTAGTTCCCACAGATATTTCTAGTCATTGCGCCACCATTTTAAACTCTCCTTTGGCAGAAGGGTTTATAATACTCCAAAGTCTAGTCATCTCTTTGAGTTTTATTGGTTTTCTATGAGCTACTCTGCACATTAATATTAAAAATCCCTGTGATTGTCCTCCTGGTAATCTGTCTTTTGTTAGCTTAATTCACAGGTTTTTAGGTGCTGAACCAAACTATGCAGAGAAAATGATTTTCTTCCCTAATACTCCTTACTGAAAGGAAGTGAAGAATTGAAATCTGCAAGCCCCTGACTTCTAATACCCCCTTTACCTTACCTCAATTTGCCTACCTCTACTGTAAGAAGCTTTTCTCCTGATTTTTCCCTTGCAGCCCATGTCTTGTGGTATGACCACAAGAAAGGCCAGTCCATCAAAGAGAGCCTCTCAGAAGATGGAAGGCCTCAAGTAAGGTGATCTCACTGTAGAAGGACTGGGGCCAAGTCTACCATCCTATGTCCTGATCAGTGATGATTCAAAAACTGCAGAATGCCACCATATAAATGAAGGAAAGTTTTAAGAAAGTGGCAGGCATGATACGGATAGAAAGAGGAAGGTTGTTATTTCTTCAGAATATCTAAAACACTAATTTAGGGGCTGGGGAGATAGCTCAGTTGAATAAGTGCTTGCCTGGCAAGTACAAGGGCCTGAGTTCAATCCTTGGCTCTGCAAAATAAATAAAATAAAATAAAATAAAATAAAATAAAACACAACTTTATTGTATAGTATTTTAATAAAAGTCCCATACATGAGAACCTACTGATAATAAAGCATTTTACTGGAAAAGTACATAAATGGTAAAAGTTTCTTACTGAATCATACCTTCTCTTCCTGAATCATACCTTAGTTAAATTTAAATCCAAGTAATATCACCCACAGTTAGCTAATATATTTTTATCTCTCTCTGTATCTTTGGAAGGATGTATGTCCTTTTTCTCTTAACAAAGAGGTTGCTATGGAGACATCTTTAAAAAAAGCCTGAATGCTGATAGTTTAAAGTCTGAACAATTTAGTGAAGCATACCTGGCCTGAGGGTTATACTAATTTAAGCTCCTGTCTTCAATGCTAACAATTTTATCTTAATACAGTAGCTCTGTGCAATTGGCGTGTGGCTTTTCAACAGCAGTTTCAAATGGGGTGGAGGTTCCTCATGGAACAGAAAGTGACACACAACCCAGTTAACTGCAATCGAGTGAGTAGCTGTTTTACTTTCCTGGAATTTGTCTGTCTATGGCATGTTTAATAATGGCCCATGCAATGCCTTTGCAAGGTGATGGCACCACCTCCCAGGGATCAGGACCATGGTATGGTTATCTGCATCCACGTCCTGCCTCTGCTCAGACACACCACTAACGCATCCCATAAAGATGACCTCATGCCCCTTCAGTGGTTCTAGTTTTCTTCTGTGGCTCAGCTTGAATGTGATATTTACAAAGCTGACTGTCAGGCATGCAAATTGAGAGAAAAATATGCCACATTAAATTATGATGGTTTAACAAAATGTTACTCATGGGCAAATGGTTTATGGTATGCTCCCTAGTAAGAGCAAGTGAAAATACATAATCTTCTATGAAGGAAGGACCTAGACCTTCAATTGACATTCGATTTTTGGCAAAGCACTTAGTGAAATGTACTCCAGTTTCCATAGAATAGCTGCCATTAGTCTCCCTGAAAATATTAGTCACCAAGTGTCCTACTTAAGTCACAAATACTAAGGAAGGATCTTTACCATTACTATTGCATATGAGGCAAAATATCAAACTGTCAAATGTTTTAATGTTAGTCCCATTCGGTGTACGATGAGATCAAACATTCAGGAAAGTTTTATGGTACCTCAACATTTTTTCAGAGGCAAAAAAATGGTCTCTATATGTTAATCTTTTATTGTAAATAGAATTTAATACAAGGAATGTTTATCTTCTAGCTCAACTGATTTTTGTGTAATCTATAATGTTCGAAAATGAACAGGATTTAAAAAGACAAACACTTAAATTTTATCTTTTCCAATCAGACATGAAATGTGGCCAGAAAAAAAAAAAAGAGTGGATCTGTAATATAAAAATGTCAGTGTTGAGGGCTAGTCAGATAGCTCAGCAGGCTAAAGGGCCTGCTTAGGCAGACACAGGGACTGGGGTTCGATTTCTGGTGTGCTGTGTGAGCCCCATCAACGGGGCATGCTGAGACAACGATTGAGACTGGGCATCGTGGTGTGCACCTATAATCCTAGTGCTTGGGAGGCTGAAAACAGGAAGATCACTATGAGTCTGATCTACGTATTGAGATCCTATAGACTCTGTACCAAATACATAAAAATAAATAAATAAAATAAAAATGTAAGTGTTGAAATTCCCCAAGACATCTCTAGAAGATGATTTTACTGTAAAACTATTAATTAATTTAGTATTTGCCATGGCTTTAAAACTTTAATTCTTTATGTTGTAATTTACTTTCATAAACATGGAGGCTTAGTAATTATGGTAGCATATGTAACAATAACATTAAAACAGTTATTTTTGATGGGCAGGTCGTCTACTATAATCAAGCCTTCAATTGAGAAGACAGAGGACAATTTCACATAAAGAAATTGGTCTCATTCTTCAATTAACAATTTCAATCAGTGCTTAGTTGGCCCAGATTAACTATGAGGTATGTTACAGGCATTGAAATTATTTCTAATCCATTTTACTTAACTATAGATACTCATTCGTTTAATTTTAGGTTTGTTTTGTTAGATAAAGAGAAAGACTTAAATGAGGAAAAACAAAGATTTAAAAACATAAAATGGGGAATGGCATGAAAGCAACTCTACATGTTGGTAAAATGTAGAAGAATAGAAACCATGTGCAAATAAGTATCATGGTATAAAGGCTTTCTTTTAACTTTCAGAAATGTTTTTTTGAAAACACAGCCACAGGAAGACAGAAATGAAGAAAAATTAGCCAGTGCCAGTAGGAAAGTACCCCCTGGTCCCACTGACTCATTTTCTTTTACTTAAAATAAATTGAACAAGATTAAGAGTTAAAAACAGAGAGGAGGGCAAAACAGTAATCTGTAGTTTTTTCTTCTTTCAGCAGTTTCTCTTTAAGTATAATTAATCATCTGCTCCAAACAGCAGACCTCAAGGGAACTGCCTTTAACAAGGAAAATTCAGAGCAATGGAAGTGAAATCAGATCTTACAAGTTTCACCAGCGGGATTTGGACCAGGAGCCCAAAGAGGATAATGGTCTCAGAGCAGCCTCTGGTGGCTGAATGTCAAAAGCTCAAGAAGTCAGAGGCCACCTTTTTGGAGTACCCTTGCACTCACACTCTCCATGGCCTTAAGATCCTCTGGACGTAGAAGTCACTATTTAAATAACTTTGAACCAGTAGCCCACGCTTGACTTGGTTGCAATTGAGATGAATTTATCAGTTAAAGGATGGTTATTGATGAACCATAGATGTGACACTGACAAACCAGGCCATTCCAACAATGGATTGACTTTTCCTTGCACTTACTCAACAGTTCAGTCCACCTAAATAAAAAAAATGACCTCCAACTCTCCAAGTATCTCAGATGAAATGATGGGCAAGTGGTAACTGATACCTGAAATTCTTATTTCAAGTTTTGAGCTATCTAATATTTTTAGGCTTAGAAGACAATGTTCAGAGATCTGTCCATTAGAAGCATTTGGGGAGAGTTTTTGGTCACAGCTTTCCCAGCTAGAAAATATCTGTTTAGGACAAAGGCCCACACATTCCATTTAGTGGGTTTTCTATGGAGTCATTGCTTCTGAGATGTTTCCATGGATCCCTTTACAAATACCTAATTCGCCTATGTCAAATGCCATGTTGACAAGAGTGCTGTCATCTCCCACTCTCTATTTTGGAGCATATCACATTTACAGATCAGGCTAGAATGTCTTGTTCGCAGATATTCTTAGCAATTGTAAACCCAGCACTCTAGGAAACTGGGGCAAAGGGATTATAATTTTCCCCTCACTTTGGGGAATTTAGCAACTTAATGAGACCCTAAGTCAAAAAATAAAAAAGTGAGGAGCTAGCTCAATATTAAGGCCTTGAGCAGAATCCCCTTGAGCAGAATCACACACACACACACACACACACACACACACACACACACACACACTCCATGTTCTCAGAAAAAAGTAAAGGTAAGTGTGAAAACACATTTTAAAATTGATTCAAAGAGGAGTCAGCAGTCCCTGAGGCTGCCAGAGATGACAGAATTCTGATAGGACCACACCAACACAATCAAAGACAAATGATCTTTTCTGTGTGTACAACATTGAATTTTCAGAACTCACTTATTGATCATTTTCAAAGAAGTATCTCAGTTCAATGAAATACCAATATCAAAATAATCCAGCATCTTAATACTTGAAAAACAGAGAACTTAGAAGTCAAGGGGACCAGTAGTTAATGCCACAGCATTAACGCCTTAGTATTAATAAATTGCATACTTATGGAAGCTGTCCCTACTGAGGAGGAGCACTGCAGCAAGAGAATATATGAACTCTGCACTGCCTTTGCAGCTTTCTGAAAATCATAAAATATTTCCAAATCAATGATTGCTTCTTCTCTCTCTTTTTTTTAATAGCAAGGATTGAACTCAGGCTTGCACTTGCTAGGCAGGCGCTTAAGCTTTTGAACTATCTCACTGTCCCAATGTTTTCTTCTTAAAAAAATCAAGTACAAAGAATACTAAGGGTGTGTGAACTGAGGGAAAGTACAAAAAGCTGGAAAGGTAGAATAAAAAGAATAATAATAGCAGGCAAACATTTAGTATGGGTAGGCACTGGATGCTCCTTTTGGTGCACTGTGAAAGAATTAGCCCTCACAGACTAACAAAAAAAAAAAAAAAACAATTCATGAGAAAAAAATAAAACCAAAACCAGTGCTTAAATTTCAGCAGGAGTCCTTTCTTGTTCCTTCCTCTCAGTCATCTCCCTGTTTTCTTCATCCCTACTGACTGAATCACTTTCTTGGTTGCTGGGACAAAAGCGCCAACACATATAACTAAAAGGAGGAAAGCTTTACTTGGGCTTGCAGTTAAGTCCATTGTCAGCTGGCTTTGGCACAAAATGGCACGGCAGAAAGGCACGATGGAGGAGTGGCTGCTTCCTTCATGGCATCCAGGAAGCAGAGAGAGAAGGGAGGAATTGAGAAGGGAGAGAGACCCTTCCAGGCCACAGCCACAGTGGCCCTCCTCTTCCTACCAAACTCATCTGCTTACAGCCATCAGTTCTAATGCTCTTATCATCCATGTTTGAGGATCAGAATGAATTACACATCAATTATTACAATACTCCAATACTTAAATGTAGAGATGCTAAATACCAATACTCCACATAGAATTCACTATTATTATTAGCATTATTATTTTCTGCATCAGCAAACAAGGGGTGGTGGCTGTGCTGACACAAGAACCCCAGTTAGAGGAGACCTAGCCTGGCCATGAAGTCCCACTGAGAATTCTCTGGGCTCTATCACTTCCTCCTCAGAACTCGTTAAGTAACCCAATTACTATCTTCACTATTCTTAGCTTTAGAACAGGATCCAAAGTTCCCATGACAACAACCATGCAGCACAGTTTCCAAGCATAGCACAAAACCATTGTTCTCTTTCAAACACTGAAAGTGTAAGAGGAATACAGGTTACAATCATAAAGAAGAGATACCTAAACCCATTTCACCTTAAACCTCTCCCACTTTCTTAATCTCACTGAGACACATTGTATTGTTCATTTAATTGTTAGTCTTGTTCTATCTTGCATTTTCTTGTGACTCATTGGAGCTTCTTCCCAAACTTTGTGGGGAGAGCAGCTTGGCATGCCCTCCCATGCATTTACATGCTCAGGCCATGAAAGTGGTCTCTGAAAGCTGTTGAGTTGAGGTGGGGAAAGGTTCCTGGAAGTCACCACCTTGAAGGTCATGCTCTATGCTGTCAGCAAGACCTGTATCCCAGAGGCAATCTAGTTCATCTCTCAGGCTCTCAATGTCCTCAGCAGGGGAATGAGTGCTTGGGTTTCACTCTGATGAAGCCTGGGTTTGTCGAATGCTATGTTGGATGCCTCTTAGGCATCATATCAAAGATTCTCATCGCCACCTCTTCCCTTAGCCACTGCCGTGGTGAACGTTTCTACATGGGCTTCATCCAGCTTCCCTTCCACCAGGGTGAAACCTGACCGTTGTCTTGCCTGTAGCTGTACCAAGGACTTCATTTCTGCTGAAGGGCTTTTCTGATGGGGCATTGGAGTCTCATGTTTCATTTCTCCTGGATTTACAACCTGCGAGTCAAATGACTTGACTCTCACAAGCCATCTGTAACAGATGGAGGACAGAAGCCTACTGTCTCTCAGAACAGGGGAGTGTGTAGACTTGTTGCCTTATCTCCTTGAGATATTCCCTGAAATGAATATTCATGGCCCATGGGAGGAGCCAAGCTGATAGTGCGCTTGGCCTGGCTATTTAGCTGTCTCTGGTTCACCAAGATGCAACCATGCCACACTATTGCTCCCTGAGACCACGTCCCATATCAACTTTCTCCAAGGAGCTTTTGCTTTAGCATCTGCTGTTGGTGGATACACAGGCTAAGATGAGCATGTACTCTGCAGTACACATTCGCATCCCTTCCTACCTCATATTTTTGAGGATTCTACAACTCCTTGCTGGCAGAATGAATTTCTGTCCAGGGGTCTCTGTAATAAGAACAGGCTGGGAAGAGGTTGAGTGGCCAGGAGCATTGAAAATTGCTTTCAGCTTTTTCCTGACTTCAATAGGCCACTGGGTATAAAGTTCTGGTACAGTCCCAGGGCATACAGTACTTGGCTATGCTACAGGACAACCCAGTATAAATGGCAAGGAAATATAACAGTGGATAATTAACAGAAATGGACTGAGAATGACCAATAAATTGACTCTTCTCTTTTTACTCCCTGGGAACCTTTAAAGGAATGATCTTTTCACCTCCATTTCTCTTACAACACAAATTTTAACATTCAAGAGAGGGCCAGCTAGATAGCTCAACGGACTAATTGTCTGCTTAGGAAACCTCAAGGACTAAGGTTCGATTTCCTGCACCATATACCACGTTGGCCCCACCCCCGGGAATACTGGGCTGGCTGTTGAGACCAGATGTGGTGGTGCACGCCTGTAACCCCAGTGCTTGCGAAGCTGAGACAGGTAGATCACTAGGAGTCCAAGCTGTGTAGTGAGACCCTGTACCAAATAAATAAAAATTAAAATAAAGATAAAGTTCAAGAGAAAAATTTCACTTTCACATGTTGACAAACATGAGGAAGTGCATCATTTCTCTTTGTGGAACAGAGACAGAGGACCTTTTACTAATTATTTGGAAGTAGGGGTATTCTTTTGCATTAAATGTAGGAATGAGAATACCTTTTTTTTTCAATAAATGAGAAGTTGTCGGTGTTTTTTATTTATTTATTTATTTTTGAGAAACAAGGAATTGAACTCAGACCCTTAAGCTCACCAGGTAAGTGCTTATTCTACTGAGCTATCTCCCCAGCCCAAATGTGCTTTATTTATTTATTTATTTATTTATTTATTTATTTATTTATTTTTGTGGTACTGGGTGTGTGTCTTTTAAATGTTTACTTATTTATTTATTTTGTGGTACTTGGGATTGAACCAAAGGGATCCTGGATGCTAGGCAAGTATTCTTCCACTGCACAATATCCCCAGGCTTTTCATTTGTATTTTGAGACACCATCTTGCTAAATTGCCCGGGTTGCTTTGAAACACGTGTTCCTCTTGCCTCAGCTTCACTAATAGCTGGGATTACGGTCACATGCCACTACCTGAGCACTGAAAATATTAATATATGTTACAATGCTTTG
This sequence comes from Octodon degus, assembly GCF_000260255.1. Lineage (NCBI taxonomy): Eukaryota > Metazoa > Chordata > Mammalia > Rodentia > Octodontidae > Octodon > Octodon degus. Next base: position 969,067 of record NW_004524645.1, read on the forward strand.
AGCAGGAAGCTCTAAGAGCAGCATTTGCTTCCTTTATCTGTAGGCCTTTTCACAGAACAAGAATGCCTTGAATATCAATTTCTCTAACTTCAGTATACAAATGAAAAGAAACCTGTCTTCATTTTCTGTATTATTTGAATAATGTCTTAATTATTTTCACATTGCACTCCAGATTTAGTTCTATTGGATAAGACATACAAATGGATAAGATATACACACTCATACTTGCACAGCAACTTAGGGGTTCTAAGGCATTTTCTCAGGGCACCCACACACCTCATATGAAATCCAGAGGTAGATACTGCATGGCAGGAGTGTGACCCTCTTAAGGAAAGCACAGCTCAGACTTTGCCTGTATTTAAATGAAAAGGGAGTCTAAGCCAGGAAAACATATCTAGGTGCTCTGTAGCCTGTGGTTTTGTGACTAGGCATCTAGATTTTTACATATGTATTAGTTTGTTTAGGATGTTATTCTAAAAAAGAGAGATCATTTTTAATCTTTGGTGGTGTTTTTGCCTTTTTCCAATAACACTACCATAAAATGAAATACATAAGATTGAAAGTTATTACTGAAAAGCTTAAAAGTATTGTGTGTCTTAATTCTAACTTTAGTTTTATTTTTTATTATTTTTAAAATTTAATTTAATTTTATTTTAAAAAGTAAAAACAAACTGCAAAAACAAGAACAGAAACAGCAACATACAACAGTACATATGGTACAGATTTTCTTTTTTATATTATGTATTTTTATCATCAAATCTGTTGTTCAGATTAACAGATACAAGTTTGCAAGATTGGAAAAATAATTGAACATTAATGCTTGCTTTCAATAAATCTTAAAAAGTTTTTTGAACTTTTTACTTTATTATTTTTAATTTGTTTTAAAGCAAGTGTAATAATAATTTATAAGGCATTAGAAGTGGTACACATTTAGAAGACCAAGATGAGAGGTATTCAACTGTGTTTTTTGTAATGCACATTGCTGTCTTTGATGTAGCTGCTCAGATTACAGATATTAGCATATAGAGTTAGTCAAAGTGAAAATTATAGACATTATCTGCTATTTTTGAAAAACTGATGAAAATTAATAATACAATCATCTCAGCTATCCTGTATATATATATATATACATATAATTGTATGATTTTCCCCTTCCTTTTTTTCCTGTCTTTTATCCTTTCCTTCCTCTTCATTGTTTATTCCTTAGATTCAGTTTCTTTCCATTTTACTATATTTATTATATCTTTCAGATTTTATTTATTCTTTCATGTCCTTACACTAGGGAGACGATATGATGCATGTATGTCTGAATTATTTCACTTATAAGTGTAGCTTCTAGTTGCATTCATTTACCCATAAAGGCCTCAAGCTTGTCTTTCTTTATAGCTGAGTAATACTTCATTGTGTACAAATACCATAGCTTTTTCAGTCCTTCCTCAGGTGATGGGCATTTCAATTGTTTCTGAGATTTGGCTATGACAAATTGTGCTGCTATACACATGGTTGCATATATATCACTGTGGTATGATGTTTTTAGTTCTTAATTCTAACTTTAAATGAAGAATTGGAGTCTAGGAAGATTGATACAAAAAGTGCCAAAAGTTTTAAAATCCTGAAAACATAACACAGTAATTTGAAAGGGATGGAATAAATAGCATATCCCATTTACAGTAACACAAATAAATAGATAGGCTATAACTTGAGGGTTAGTAACAGACTTGAGGACACATCTAAGTCCACATGTGGGGCCGGAGAGATAGCTCAGTAGAATAAGTGCTTGCCTGGTAAGTGCAAGGGCCTGAGTTCAAGATCTGGTTCCACCAAAAAAACAAAAACAAATCTAAGTCTACATGTAATGAACCTCCATAAAACAATTACATCCCTTTGTGAGGGAAGCCATGGTGTTTTGGCTTCTGTCTAGATGTCTTCCCAAAGCCTCATGCAGTGAGCAGGGCCTTTTCAGAGGTGGCTGGATCTAGAGTTGGCAGTGCTGGGGTGGAGGGTTAGTCATTACTCATTGAGTTCACTGATTGATTTGGCTTAGTTTTGACTTGACTAAGATTAAGGTATGAGTGCTACACTTGCTCTAGGGCAGGGGGCTTGCATAAATTATGAGGGACAGAGGGCTAATGTGCTTTCTCCTGCCTGATGTCATGGACTGGTTCTCCACTGTGATGCCCCATGTGATATGCCACCTGACCTTGGAGCCAGCTGATTATGGACTGAAACCTCTACCAACCATGAGCCAAATAAACCTTTTCTCTTTTAACTTAGGGTGTTGGGTTTTTTGTCTCAACAATGAGAAAAGCAACTAAGACACCATGGAAAATACAACCATCAACATTCTCATGTGGCTCTGAGTAAAATTATCTGGTACCAGAACAGTTGCAAACACTGCAAAGTAGTCAAGCACATTTTTTAATTCCCACTTCAGCCATTTCCCTATTTGCCACAATTCTATTTTTTTCATCTTATACACATCAGCATGTAATGATCATCTTTATGAAAAAATATTGAAAAAGATTTCTCAATAATCTCCAGCCACAAGTTGTAATTATGCCAGTTCAGATTTTCTATTTGCTTTTTTGAGACAGACTCTCCCACTATAGTCTAGGCTGGCCTTAAACTCACTATGTAGCCCAGGCTAGCCTTAAACTCATGGCAATCCTCCTATCTTAGCCTCTGAGTGCTGGTATTGCAGGTGTGGGCCACCAGGCCTAGCTTCAGTTCTGATTTTCTGAAGCTTCAGTCTGGCAGAAAAAAATGAGATTCCACTGCTACAGCTTAGTTTTTCTACATTTCATGTATACACACATAAATAGCTACAGTAAGAAGTATTTCTATAAGGCTATCCCCTAACTGGACATTTCCATATGTATTTTCTTTCCTTTTTTTGTGATACCAAGGATAAAACTCAGGACCTTGGGCTTGCCAGGCAAGCCAGGCACTTATTCCCCTGAACTATCTCCGTGGTCCTCAGTGTGTATTTTCATGCTTACTGTATGTTACTGTTATAATCCCTCAGTGATTATATAGCTTTGGGTAAGTCTTTTAAACCCTGTTTCAGTTTTTTTTTCCAATTTCCAGGAATGTTCTGAGAATTAATTGTGGTCACCTGTTAGACAATGAGATTACCTGCTAAACATTGTGAAGTTTACTGTTCCTCTATATAAAACATTGTAATAGTCACCAGAGTTTCAAAGTTCAATAAGATGCTCTTTTCCCTTGAAAGTTTCAGAATTTTATGGACTAAAAATCATATGGAGACTAAATCCCAAGTAGACAATACTATTATTCTCATCTTGTAGTCAATAATCAATTGTAGTGGGTTTAACATTAAGGTCTGCAGATGCCCAATTGATAGCTAAAAACAGGATAAAACTTAATGTCTGTTCCTTCATTTTATGTATCTCCTTTATTGCCTTCCACCTTTGGGTCAAATCCCTGTTGAGCATTGCACCTAGGCATGCTAATCACTTTAAGGAATGTCTGTGCTAAGGGCTTATTAGCTCTAAGTTTACCTAGCCTATCTCATTCCCCTTCAACATTGAGAACACCAAGATAAGAGTAACCAAAGTAATTTTCAAGGAAATTTAATTGTTAGCTTTTGCAAGGTCTACTTATAGACCCCCTGTAGTTATGGCTCAAAGTCTCCAGTCATAATCCTGCAGCCATCTAGGACTCCAGGAAAAGCAGGTCCTTGAAGACTACCCCATGACAAGGTTACCTCCCCAAGTGGGAGCAATTACTCCATGACTACTGGCTCAAAAGTCAGGAGTTATCTCATGGCGGGAACCAAAATCCCTCTAAGCAGTGGCAGCCCTCCTAGTATCTCACAAGAATAGACGTAAAATACTAATCAGTCAGACCATAACTTGACTAGGGTGACACATGCTGCGTAAATCTACAGCTATGCAATCTCCCAAACTTTGTTTTCACTTCCCCTGATGAGACAAGGAATATTCAAAATAAATGTTGAATTTTAAATTAAAAAATATTGCAGTACAAAATACAGTATTATTAACCCTCCTCAAAATGCTTCCCCTGCCTTTGAACACATGTATCCCATTGTTCTTGCCACTTTCTGAAGCAGTTCAGATAGTCTGCTTTCATGAGTGTCATTAAGAGGCATGATCAAGGGTAAGAGGAATGCAGCTGCTTGATACCATCAGATGGAAAAGTAGGGTCATGAAAACACTGCGGTGTGTGCACTTTCTCCTTGTTCACTGAATCTGGTACTGTACAACTTCTATCTCTCTCTTAAAATTAAAGTGACAATAAAAGGCAAAAGATTCCAATCAGTTCAGTACATTGAGGCTCCAATGACCATACAGCTAAAGACACTCACAAAACAGGGCTTCCAGAACTGCTTCAGAAAGTAGCAAAGTAATATATGTATTTTTAAATGAGGGGAGTATTTTGAGTGGAATTAATGGCATTGTATCTTTTACTGTAATAAAACTTTAAAAATTTAAATGTTTTTCATCAACACCATAAACCCCACAGCTTCTCTTTCAGTTCTTCAAAGGCAGATTTTGAGCCTCTCTGTGTTTCTAAGTATGATCATGCTATTAAAATCCATTTCCTGATCCTTCACCACTGCTGGTCTTCTTGCCTGGCATTATAGGCCACTCCTGGTCTGTTGGAACTCCAGAAGCCAGGGTCTTTGCCCCAAATTCTAGTACCAAACTGACTATAAAGCAATGTCACTTAATAAATATATGCTATACTAGCCATGACAAAAGTCAGTTTTAGTTCTACTTCTGCTTTCATTTAGTTATTCAACCTGATGAAAGTCAATTGATGTGAGACTCAGTTTATCAATCTGTGATGAGAGAGGGCTGAATGAAATCATTCTTGAAGTTTATTACAGCTTTAGGAGCCTTTGATTCAAACACATGCTTTAGACTTTCAATGTCAGAATATAACATTGGAATACAATATTAGGGCTCATAGCTAATATTTTTTTAGGGATGAGATTGAATCTGTGGCAAACTCTGTTTGCGAACCACCTAAGAACCATTGGCACTTCTTTGTTCCCTTCCTCACAGAATTTGTCAGGTCTAGGACAGCAATATACTCAAGGGAGATGTGTTTTCCTCCAACCCCAAGGATGAGTTGTGATTGCAAAAGTCAGATGTGTTCATCCCATTCATTTTTTTATTTTGGAACTGGGAATTGAACCATCCCATTCACTTTTGCTAGTGACTGGTTTAAGTAATAGAGTGGGAATCAATTTTGATCAATGAGATAATGAGATAATAGAGAGATTTTGCCTGTAGGCTTCTAGAAAAGGTATATATATATATATATATATATGAATATATATAAATATAATATATAAATATAATATATATAACATTATATATATATATATATATATATATATATATGGCAGAACCGGGGATTGAACTCAGGCCCTTGCGTTTGCCAGGGAAGCACTTATTCTACTGAGCCGCCTCCCCAGCCCCAAGGTTTTAATATCTGATTAAAAGAAGAAAGTAGCAAAGCAGAATGTGTGTGAAGAATGACTCATTCCTTGTTTGGCTGCGGATAGTGAGGAGGTTATGGCTGATTTTCTGGATGGAGCAGATCAGGGAGCAGAGGCACACCAGGGGTGTTGGTAACATTACCTACCAATCCCAGAACTATATTCAAATGTTTGTGTGTGAAAAATTGAAAAAAAAAAGAAAGAAAGAAAATCTGTGCTTTTCAAGCCACTCAAATCAGTCAGCTAAAATATTTAAGCCAAACAACTCAATTATGGTCCCTGGAATTGTTTGCTAACCCATCCACAAGTTTATGAGAAAGCAACTTTACTTCAGAACAATAAAATGAGTGATGCAGGGACAGCAAAGTTCTTTAACATTCCCGATCTTCCATTTCTCCCTGTGCAAAACAGGCTCCAAAGTGTATCTACGTCACTGGCAGGCCAAGTGCATAGTAAGGATGCACGAATTATTGACCATTGTGTTCTACTCTGGAAGGCCTGTAGGGCAGACAATGCAATGTGTCCGTTAAATCCTGTTGTTAGGTTTTTCTTCCTGGGAACACAGCAAGACCATTATTTCTCAGCTTCCCATATACTTAGGCTACAATCATGTGGCCGAGTTCTGGGTTGTGGGAAAAATGGTGAAATCTGCCTGAGGCCTGGTTCTTATTACAATGCCACGTGACCCTGCTGGTTGGTGTCATCTTACTGCTCCATTTGAATATTCAGGCCAAGCCACAACATGCATGAAAACAAGCCTTCATATTGGCCACTAGATGGACATTGAGTCGCTTCATTATATTAAAAGATTGAAGAAGATTTGCTTAAATTTACAACGATTTCTGTTTCATTCATTTGCTGGTTTCCATTTAAAAGAGACATGTTAATCATTAAGAAAAAATAGTTTAAAAATCTGTATTAAAATAAGCATGACGATATTAAGATAACAGGTAAATTTTGGAAAATTCTTGGGCACATATTTTTCAGGGTGGCAAAGCAGTTGCTTTGTGTAGAACACATGTGGCTTTTTAAGCACATAGCAGTGGGTAATATTTATGCCTGAGTAACTTACTGAGAAGAATGCCTACAAAGAAAGTGTTGTTCTTGGGCACCTATATGGCTGACTGGCTGGCTGGCTGGCTGGCTGGCTGGCTTGCTTTCCTTTTCTTGCCTTTCCCGAGTACAGCATAGACATGTTATCTTGTCCTGAAGCTATAAACACAATTTCAGTACTTCTCTTCTGTGCGGTAGGGCTTTGAAGGAAGAAGTGGTGTCATGAGAAAATGCTAAAAAGCAATTCTATCTCTCCTGGAAAAATCACATTGAGATGTGAGCAAGGAAAATGTGTATTCCTACTAATGTTAGCATGCTTCTCCTTTGTGTGGGTCCTATCATGTTTATAAGCAGGCACAATAACAGACTGATCATTTTTATCCATCTAAGTTAAAACAAACTATGGAAATAATTTCTATATCAGTAACTTCAAAGATAAAGAAGTCTAACATTTTAAAAAGAATTCTAGCTGTTCACTGAAAATTTATAGTGAGAGCGTGTAATGTAAAATACTGACTTGATGTGGGAAGTGATCTTCAGATTTGAGTTGATGAAAAATAATATGTATGCCTATTTGAAGTTTGATTTTATTTTTCATTTCAAATACTGCTTAACTATAAAGTGGTTGATTATGATATTATAAAGTCAACTTTGAATGCATTACCTTAATGTATTAACTTTTTTTTTTTTTCGGTACCAGGGATTGAACTCAGGATCTCACACTTTCCAGGCAAGTGCTTATTCTATTGAGCTATCTTCTCAGCCCACTTAATGTGTCAACCTTACTGCAAATTTAGAAGTCCTCTTTAGTAATGTGTTGTGCTTAATAACTTTTAAATAAATACAGTAAAATAAAGTGTTGTCTTATAGGGAAGAATACAGTAACTGTATTCTTATTTAAGATAAGGCTGTTAAATGCCTTCAATGAAAATTCATGGGAAAGTATACACCCTGCCACTTGGGGGTAGAAGGCCTTTGTTACCTCTGTTAAGAGGGTCACCTCAGTAGAAATTTTTCAAAAGCATGGCAGAAGTTCGCTGATCAAGTAATTTTTCTAACTTGATTTTACCTCAAGAGTTTCATATCAAAGTGAGTGTTTTTGAACATACCCAGGGACAGAAAACTCATTCCTTTTTTGTAATCTTTTCTCACCTGGGATCTCAGCATCTATTTGGGACCCTCTGTATGCAGCCCATTGCTAGGGGATGGAGAACATGTGGAGGAGCTCACAGGGGACATTAGGAGCCAGGTTGGAGGTCATGCACCCATTTCAACTGCACTTTGTTGGCCTGACAGAGGAACATGGATCCAACTTAGATAACAGAGAACTGTGCCATATGGCATTCCAGCGCCCCAGGAGAGAAATAAGCTCCCAGGTTGTAGAGCATTGGCAGTGTCTACTGTAGAACACTCTCCTCCCTTGGAGCGAAAGCGTTTCTTGACACAGTATCTACTTAACAGGGCCCAGCTGAATGTTGGGTCCTATTGATTTAATTTAATTCTGAACTCACCTGAAAGTCCCATAGACAGTCATGCCCTTCAGTCCACTTACTTCTGAGTTAGTAAAGTTGTTCTCACACATGTGTTTTCACAGCCCATCATGATTGTTTGTTTTACATAGCTCCAGGAGCTCTACAGCTTGAAACCTGGGAATATAGGCATTCCTGCCATGCCCAGCTGCACTGAAGTATATTCGCAAATAAAAGAAAAAGATGAAAAAAATCTATTTTGATATAGAATGCTAAAACGCAGGGGTACATTATAACCATTTGGTATGTTTTGGGCAAAAGCTGTACAATTTTCTTTATACTACTCTTGTAAATATTCTAAGTTTGAAATTATTCCAAAATTAAAAGTTGTAAAGGTATGAGCATGCTTTCAGAAAGGCATTATGAAAAATATAGGCCAAAGACCTCAAAAAAAATTCAAAGGAAACTCTAAATGCAGAGGAAAACTTTGTGAGTACTACAAATAATATTTTCATGGTAAGATGTAAGAGAAAATGCATGAAACAGGATCAGGGTGGCACATCAAGGGTACATTTCAAAAATCACAAAGGTCTTGTGGAAATGAAAGACATGACAGGAGATTTTGAAAAAGAGATAAAAGTTAAAAGTTGAAACTAGGGTAAATTCTATGGAATTTGACACATAAATAAATGTTCCCTCAAGTTGGAAGGCAGGGAAATGGATATGGAAGTTTGTAAAATATTGCTTTCCATGGAACATTTTTCAGTATGTGTTCTAAAAACAAAATGGAGGTGATACATCCTGACTAACTATACATGCTGATACCTGTGAACCAAGCAACTGCACTGAAGATAGCAAAGTGTAATAGAAGGGTCACGCTTGGAATGCCTGTCATTCTGGTCTTCTAAATATGTACTTCTTGCCATACTGTCTCTCAAGTAAAAGGTTTTTTTTTCTTTAAATAAAGGATAATGAATGAAAAAAAATGGAAGAGATAATTAAGAAAGATAAGACCGGGAACCTAGAAAACATGGAAATTATGCCAGGAGAAGACCAAGAAACACTAGAAAAACATTTCTGCTGCCTTCCTCCCTATCGAATGAGTCGAGGAAGAGTTGTCCATCTTTATCCACCGACACACAAACCAGCCCTGGCTGCTTCATTCTCAGCATGTCTCAATTGGGCCGGGAGGAAAAGAGTCTTAACATCCTTTTCTCTCTGTTTGCAACACACGATGTGAGCTCAAGAGCTCAAGGCTTCCGCCCTCCTGGCCCAAGAGGCTGAGGTTGACAGAAATGGAGAAGAGAAAGGGCGAAGCAGAGAGTTCACTTTATTTTCATTATATTCCTCCATCCTGTGTGTCTTTGAGCTGCTCTATTGCAGTCAATGGCACATGCTTCCACAGAGAATGAAAGGCACCCACTCTTCAGATCTGGGCATAGCCATCGGGCTCATATAGGCCAATGGGACATTAGTCAACGTGAAACAAGAAGAAACTTAAACAACATCTGGTTTGGGGGCTGGCCCTCTCTGGCTACTGGGAACCTTGCTGTTAATAAATGAACTGGTCCAGGATAACCAACTGGAGGATGAGTGACCAGATGGTGCAGGGATTGTGCAGACCGTATGGAAGCATTTCAGTTGGTGCTTCCTAGACCAACCAGCCCTGCAGCAGCCTGCCAGCTGTCTGTGGATACACCATGACCCTGGGTGGGACAAGAAGTATCACTCAGTTGAAGCCAACTAATTGCTGATCCACAGAACCATGAGCTAAAGACTGTCATTTTCAGCCACTGAATTTAAGGATGTCTACTGACATGCAGCATTGGGGATAACTGATACAATTCCTGTCATATACATACTCTATGCAAATCAATTTTCTATTGGTTACTAAAATAAAGCAGATATTTTGTTCCCTCCCTCTCTCCCTCCTATTCTTCCTTCTTTCTTTCCTTCTTTTGCCATTTAAAATTAAAAGAAGTCCTAACCAAGGTCATAGATTTTCTTCATTTGCATCACTGACTTGGCTGTCCACTCACCAGTTTAGTTTACTCTGATTTGGAACATGCACTGAATCCCAAGCTCCCCCTTCCCACTTCGGCATTGTCATTACTCATCTAAGATTCGTCCTTGAAAATTGCCCAAAGGCCTTCTCCCTTTTCTCCATGCCCACACCTGCCCGGTTGGACCTCTTCCTATGTCTGTTGCCAAGGCCTCTTCCTCTTGGCTGCTCTCTAGGCCGGCAGCTTGACGAAGGGATTTGCCATGTTCCTAATTGCTTGACCTACTGCCATCACTCTTCACTTGTCTGTGCAGACTTCCTCCTGCAAATGAGAGTGCTAGCTCCTTGCCAAATGCCAACAGTCAGATTCCTGCCTGCATCTCCATCCTCTCTGGGCTGCTCTTGCCTTTCTCTTACTTCTGCTTTCTCCTCTGCTAAGATACAGGTGGGCCTCTCTGGGAAGGCAGGCAATGTCTCCGAACTCTCATATCTAGATAACAAATAGTTTGTAGAAGAAAGAGATTGTAAATTTTAAAATGACAAATCATGGGCAAATTTTGTCTGCTCCTGGAGGAAAAACATGGATAAACTTGTGTATAGGGTCTTGTGTGTTTATTGTCTTTGGGGCTACAGACAGTGAAATTTGTTCTCTACAGTTTTAATGAGGTGTGTTAATGCTCTGCTTATATCCCCTTAGGCTTGTCAATTTCTAGCCCCCACTGTCTGATATCCAACTGCAAGTCTCTATGTCTTTGGATCATAGGGCTTTTTTAGGAGTTAGAGCTGACTTTGCTTGCATATGGCAAGCAAGATGTGCTGGAGAATTAGTATCCTAACTCTTTTTAAAACTTTTATTAAGTTTATTGGATATATATATATATATATATATCCAATAAACTTAATAAAAGTTTTAAAAAGAGTTAGGATACTAATTCTCCAGCACATCTTGCTTGCCATATGCAAGCAAAGTCAGCTCTAACTCCTAAAAAAGCCCTATGATCCAAAGACATAGAGACTTGCAGTTGGATATCAGACAGTGGGGGCTAGAAATTGACAAGCCTAAG
>NW_004524645.1:980245-1023653 GCF_000260255.1 Octodon degus
TTTTAACCCCTCTTCCCCTCTTCCATTCTTACCCCTGTAGTGTCCTCATGCAATGAGGAGTCAGGGTTGGTGTATAAATAACCCAGCTCCCTTGTCCCTCAGATTGGATATTTCTGAGGAGTACATTTTCTATTGGCTCTCTGAGATCTGCAATTGGATTCATCTCCAGTTGTCCATAGTGGTAACTTACTTCATAACATAATCTTTATCGTTTTCCTCTGTTCCAGCGTGACATAAATTATGAGACCTTGAAATTTTGTCTCAAACTCTGTATGTAGGAAAACCCAATAATCACAACTTACACAATGCCTTATAGTAGTTACTGCATGTAAGAAAGTGGTTGCAACAATTTAGAAGGAAAAGCAGCATAATAATGATGCTGAGAACCAGACAAATGGATGGTGTGCAGATTACTGTCTATTACTCTGCCCAATTCTCACTTGAGGGTCTTTCTTAATAGTAGAGTAACTGAACCAAAGATTAATGTGAGGGTAATTTTTCATCATACCCTGATTCATTCATAATGTGGCTATCTACCACATTATACTCAATATTCATAGAAAAATAAATTGTGAAATTTTATTTTGAAGTCTTTTATGGGGTCATGATGGCCAGGTATAGTGGTTTATCTAAAAGTAAAGTGTAGTGTAAAAAGGATAATCAAGGGTGCTCCAGTAACCATATTCAAATATTTATGAAATATTGTCTTTTGGGTTGTAGGCTAAATCAAGGAGTTTAAATAGGTTAGTTCTATTGCCAAATGCCTTCAGACTTCGTTAATTTTTTTGGAATTAGTACAAAAGTAGAGATTAGATCCGAATCTTACACAGAGACTCTGTGTGGTCCAGAAAATTATGCGTCTTTACTTGTACTGTGGGTCTTCACTTGTGTTCACTCTATCTTGGAATAGTGAGCAAGGCAGCATCTGCACTGATTGGAGAAAGGCCACCACAGGAATCTATGACCTATTCTAACAAAAAGTGAAAAAATTCTCAATAGTTTGGAATGATGAACTCAAGAAGAAAAAAGTGGCAAACTTGGCATCGGGGAGGCAATGCTAACCATTTGAATAAAGCTCCCTTTGCTTGCAGCCTGTAGTGCAGTCCATGCTTTGTCAAGGATTCCGAGGTTCTTCAAGCATGAAAGGAAGGATGGGGAATCAAATCCTCTCTATTTAATAGGCAACGTCTTAGAACTGCTCAAAATTAGCTTTGGCTCTGCTTAATGAAATTTCTCCATTGTTGAACAGCAGTCCACCAAATCCACAGCATTTAAATGGCAGTCCTTGGAGCGTAAGAAGCCTCGAAAATGACGGAATATACAAAAATAAAGATTTCTATTCTCCCTCCAGGTTCACAAATAGAAAGACCCGGCCCAGCTTTTCCATGGAGGTAGATATTAGAAGTACTTCAGCCCAGGAAGGTGTGATTTGTTTGCATAATACACAATTCTAAACATAAAATACCTATGAGAGAAGGCTCAGCATTTCTGTACAGAAACTCCCTTGATGGTGTGAGGAAGTTTCTCCAGTGGGTTTTAGTGGGCAGGCCTTTTCTCTAGAGACTTCTTCCCAGCTCTGTTTAAACTGATTTGCCTTTCTTTACTGGGCAGAGATAAGAGAATGAGAATTACTTCTCTAAACCCCTTCCTTTCCCCTCTGCACTCACGCACACTCCTTGTGTTTTTGAATGCCCTCAAAATATCACTGAAATGTGCAGTATCATTTCCTTCATATAAACACATGCATAAAATCTGACACTCAAAGCTCACCGTTCATCACCAGCACTTTATTTGTTCATGTCCCTTTAATCTGAACAAGAGTGCCACCAGACTTCACAGTCTTTGGAGCAAAATCAGTGTAGCAAACAAAGGGTCTCCTGATTCAAATTATACCAATGTCAGATGCTGATGTGTGTAAATAATTAATTGTGTTTTCACTGGTGAGGCCAGTTCGATCTTTCATTGCTTGGTGACCCCTGGGGTCTGTGGCTCCCAGGGACACAGGAACATTTAGGAGTTTTTTTTTAATGACCAGCTCATCACTAATTTATAGATTACTGTGGAGTCAGGTGCACATACTCAGAGGCTCATCTATCACTCTTGGCAGCGAAAGGGGCAGAGATGAGGGAAGGAGATGAAGTTGTCCTGGTGCCACGGAAGGGATGCCTTTCAAGAGTACAAACATATTCAGGTAAAGAATGTCCTTCTGCCCTAGTCAGACAAACTAGAAGGTGCTCCAATTATTTATGAATGGCAAAACTCCTTGGTACATTGCACAGCCAAATACAATTTCACTGCTATCTGTGATCACCAAATTTTTTTTTCTTCTCTTCTATGCATTCTGTAGTGGAATTTTTAACAGAATGTCTGTATTAGTTTCACAATGGTAGCAAAGTGGAATTGGTTAAAAGGGAGTGGGTTGCTTTCTTTGTTTTCCCCATAATATTATTGAGAAACAAATAGCAATGAGATAGTTTCAAACCAAATCGGTAGGACAGTTTCAATAATTAACACATTGCATACATTCTTCCTAGTGGTTATTTGCTGTACAAGATGTGGACATGATATCTTATTTACAAACACCATTAGAACAAATCATTCTGTTCGTTAAGAGAATGTAACTATATATCTATCCTAACCACTTTGAATACACAGATACAAAATGTGGGTTGCTTTTTTGTTTTTATGCATTTGGTACAGGGTCTTACTGCACAGCTCACACTCATAGTGATGCCCCTGTTTTCGGCCTCCCCGGCACAGGGATTACAGGCGTGCAGCACCACACCTGGACTCCGTGCCTGGCTCAGTGCACCTGGGGGTGAGGCCCACACTGCTAGTGGTGCTAGGGATCGAACCCCAGTTTCTGTGCTTGTCTAAGCAGGTGCTTAGTCCGCTGAGCTATCTAGCCAGCCCGTGCAGTGCTTTCTTAACAGAAAAAATTTTATCTGAACTGAAAATGACCTTGAAAGATGAGGAAAATATTGGGGCTTAATCACAGATTTGATAACACAAATGCCGTGTCTTTTGGATGCCAGAACTGATTGTGGAGCTCATTTCCTCCCGATTGTCTACAGTGTGTTATGACAGAAGCACATGTGGAGATGGGATAGGAAGAAGTAGAAATTGCCAACACTTAGAAGGCCGATCACTGCACAGCTGCAAGGAGCGCAGCAACAACTTCAGCATGTGTAGCGCATTCTTGAGTTTTACCCGATTTCCAGTACAGTGTAAATAGTTTTCTGAAAATGTTCTCAAGAATTCCATTTCTATCAGAGCCAAGAGTGTGATTCTACCCTGTGACCCCGTGGCCACGCCTCTTCCAACTTGTGCACAAAGCGGGGAAAGATGGGCCATGAAAATAAACCCTACAGCCAGTAGAAGCTGGAGCAAGTGCTGGTGGGATAAAGAAATCTCTGAGCATATTCATAAGGACTGTTTCTTTATGGAACTTTTCTATGTCACAGAGACACTACCGAGGCTCTGCCACATTCTGCAACTGTTGCTATGGCAAAACATCTTGTGCTATTGACCAGGGAGCACATTGTAGTGTTTAAGTCATGTAAATGATCAGGACACAAAGGAAGCTGCCCAGGCAGCCCCTGCTCCATCACCACAGTGCTGGGGTCTTTCTCTCTTGACACATGCCATTTATACCGCATGGGAAGGCACTTTTTTTAGAAAGCCTCACTCCCTGGGTGCTGTGAACTGGTCTTTGGAGACATCTATGAGATCTCCACATCTTTCAGAGTCCATTCTGCAGGGGAGAAAGAGCACACAATGACAGAGCCCTTTCTTTTGTTTTAAGGCCAGGATATTTCTATGCACGGTTTGCATCTTCTACTTATTACCACATTTTTTTCCAGGCTGCTGGTCTTGTCTAATATTTCAACTTTCTACAAGCTTCTGGCACTTATAAGTAAATGAAGAGTTTCTCTTTGTTTCCCACTTATATCTCAAATATGTGTTTTTAATTAAGTATTTCACTACAGCACCAATTCACACTGATTAGACATAATTACAGAAACAAAATATGCAAAATACGTTTTAATAATGCCTGCCATCTCTAAGGGAACAATGAAGATCTAATTTAATGATCTAAGTGTTGTTTGAAAGCAATGCAGAGTTTAAAAAATAGTAATATGTTTTTAAATGAAGCCTATTGGTATTTTTGGATACAAATGCAAGATAAAATGAACTATTATCTAGGTGTCAATGCTTGTAATTAACAAAATGAGGGCAATATTTGTTTATATGAAAAATCAAATTGTTTATCCAGTGAAAACACTGAACTGTGCCACATGAAACTTGGAATGCTGTATCAATTTTCAGTCCAATTTCTAAAGGAAAATTCACCACTGTGAAAATCTGTAATTCTGATAGTATAATGTCAATGTTGATTTTCTGGTTTTGAGACTGCTACATTCATGAAAAACAGTCTTGTTGGTGGAAGTTTTATGAATGGCACACAGGGACTCTGCACTAGTTTTACTAACTCTTCTGTGTCTTCCCTATTGTGAAATAAAGTTAGAGCAAAAATCTATTTTGATGCAAAATATGAATGTAGTTTTTCGTAATAGTACAGGAATGTGCTGCCTCAGTGGAGTTTAGTGAATTACCCATATAGAATCAGATGGTATTCTTCTCAGGAATTGTTTTAGCTTCTGGAATCAAAGAAATTTTGTACAATGAGTTAGTTTTCTCAACGAGAATGCTGTTTACCTTCCAACTTTAAATACATTCAGAGAGAATTCTGTAAACAACTACTATTTATTTTTACCACTTCAGATGTTCTTCCAGGAGTTGTTAAAGCAATATTTACCAGTCCTGTAAATCTGGGGACATAATTGGGTCTCTCATTTTTGTGCTCCTTTAGAAAGTTCTCAGTAGTTAAAACCATTGATTGGTATTCCTGCCATCATGAATGAAATTTAGAGGTTAAAAGTAGTATAAAGTACATCACAAACCAAAGCCAAATCTACTACAAGTGTTCATTTATATTTCTTTAGGGCATGATAATATGTATGGGGCTGAGTACATGATTATATAATTTCAGGAGCAACAGGGCCCAAGGAATCCCCTAATGCAGCCTCAGTATCAACACATTATATGTGCTTATGTGTGAGGTTTATAATATTGGGCTGGGGAGATAGCTCAAGAGAATAAGTGCCTGCCTGGCAAGCGCAGGGTCCTGAGTTCAATCCCTGGTACTGCAAATAAATAACTATAATATATACCACAGATTTGACAATAGTTCTTTGCATTTCCATGACATTCTGTAAGAGACCATGAGAGCACACATGTAATTTTATTCCAAAGTCATTCTATGAACTTTCCAGAGGCTACTGAAATTTTTTCGCAGAAACAGTGACCAGCTAAACTCCAAAAAGGTCCAGTTTTTGGCCTAGTCTTGTCCTGCAGACAAGGGTAAGGATGCGGCTTATAACTCAGAATCCATTCCCACCCAAGGTACTTCATTCTTGCTTACATTTTCCAGACAACTGCCCTTATACTGTCTTCCATAATATTTCCAGTAGTGGCACTTGGAGGAAACATTTATAAAATGATAACAGGAATTATCTAATTAAAACATTGTAATAATTGCATGCATTTTGTCAATGATCTAGACACACCAGGCTCTATATCATGACCTCTTTTTTTATTAAAAAAAGAAAACCTTAGTTGAGATATAATTTACATGTCTTACCATTCACTGATTAAACATATATAAAGAAATGGTCTTCAGTATATTCACAGAACTGTGCAACCATCAGCACAATCGAATCTTAGCCTAGCTTCACTGCTCAGAAAAGAAGCCTTGCAGCCAGGCTCTCCCTGTCACCTCATTCACCACCCCTAGCCCCTTGCAACCTCTGATCTATTTCCTGTCTCTACTGATTTGCTTATTCTGGATACTTCTATAAATGGAATTATATGGCATATGATTTTTGGCAACTACACTTTAAAAATGTAACATAATGTATTAGTATTTCATTCCTTTTCATGACTCAATAGTCTGCCATTGGCTGACTATACTGCATTTTATTTGTCCATTGTCATTTGTTTAACATTGGAGATGCTCTTACTGCTTATTATGAATGATACTTCAATGAACATTTATGTTTTTGTATGGACACACATCTTCATTTCTCTGGGATGTGAATCTTGGGATGGACTTGCTGAGTTGCATGGTAAGTCTGTGCTTAATACTGAGGAAATTCCAGAGGATTTCCAAGGTACTTGGAACATTTTACATTTCCACAAATAACTGCTTTTCTTACCCTGAGATGATAAATTTACTCTGATGATCACTGCTAGTCAGTAAACTTTAAAGTCCCTTCTGTCACACACTGTGGGTCTGTGTAGGTAAAGGTGGGAAAATGGCTACATTTTTAAAATCACCATGATTTTTAAAAAGCCATCAGGAATTTGAATAGAAAACAAATTAAGGATGGGCTTATCAACTCTACATTGCTTAGTGGAGAGAAAATGTAAAGCTTTAGGTTGTGCCAAATATACACATGTAAATTTCAATTGCTTGTCCAAAAGTAAAGGTAAACCAAACCAACCAACTAGTTAAAACAAAGCCTCCCAGCACCAAGGGCCTCTGATTTTTCCTCAGCATCACTAGGAGTGTGCCCAGTATAGAATATTTGAACTGTTTCATTTTAACTTGCTCTTACCTGTGACATGCATGCCTGAATTTCAACTAAAGCCAGTATAAAACCAGAAAGGATAAGTGTTTGAGTTTTTTCTCCTGATTCGTTGCTTCTCTCTGTATTACTCTTAGTTACTATTATTAGGTACACTTTCCCAGTGAGGAACAAACTCAAGCAGGGATGGCTGGAAAGTACTGGGTAAAAATGGTAGGAAGAAAGAAGAAATGAGTGAAGAAAAAAAAGGAGAATTCAAATAAGGAAAGAGTACTTCCCCACAGGCAAAGGTCAAAAGTGGGCAAGGATGGCAGAGAATCAGAGAATGAGCCCATGGGAGAACACTCTCAGTAAGTGACACATTCCTGACACCTTCCCAGGTACTCTTAAGTCTTGATTCCCTTGGACTGTGCAATAATTTTCTGGTAACAGTCAAACTGAGCTTGAAAATGATGTCAAAACTGAGAAAAGATACCACTAGTTTACAGCTTTACAAACTAAAATAAAAAAATCAAATGTCCTCGATAAACTCTAAAATGATGATGATTATGATGATGCTGATAATAATAATAATAATAAAATAAGTATAAAGCAAGTAGAAGTAGGAAGCATCTCTCTTCTGGGTCATTAAATAGCACACAAATAGAAAAATCAAATTAGTTTTAAATAGCAGAGAAATAAGCCAAGAGAGCTAACTAAAACGCACTAATTGTAAAAAAAATGATTGAATATGGAGGTACACTACAGTACTGGATATTTGTCCTCAGGAAATCTGATTATTCAAACTATTTTAAAGGTACTCTGTCTAGTTCTGAGAACAACAATTAAAGAAGAGTGTAGACAATTTGGAAAGAGTTCAGAGGAAAATCACAAAGAAGATCAAATAATCAAAAGGGACCTCAGAGGAGGCAAGGAGCTGGAAAAATTTAACCTGAAGAAGAAAAGGTTGTGGTGATAATTTAATTATGGTCCTGGGCTCAATGGATAGCTTTTCATAGATGGCTACCTGTTTTTCAGTGGACAGACAGAAAGACAAGTGGCTTATACTTGAAAAATGGAAGATTTCAGTTAGGTATGAGGAACTATCTGCAATGATAGTTGGCAAATTATGCAGTAGGTGCCTGATCATGGCTGGAAATAAAGAATATACTTTTCTGATAGTCTAAAAAAATACAAGATTCTCACATATTTGCCACTTAGAGATGAGGTTCAGTCTATGGAGTGGGTACAGTCTACCATCGTAGAAGACTACACTTTGATACTTTGGTTTTGCATTAATTGTTTGGCCAAATTTTCACATTTCCAGAGTTTAATATGAAGTGCCTTCCATGGCAGACTACTATACCTTGAGATGGATCTATTTCATCTATGAAAAAAGAACTCTGGATGTTATGATTTTTAAAGTGGGAGTTTGTTGAAGAAAAAAATCGAGCAAATAAGACACACAAGGGTGGGGGTTGGGCAAGGCACCTCGGAGTGCATGCTGGGATGAGGGCTAATTAAGATGTTGACTGAATCTATGCTAATCATGTCCCACCAGACTCTGCTGGATTAGTATGTAAATTGGTAAACTCTGTTCTGAAATTGCCCTACCAGCTGAGGTCTAATTACTGACTAGACATAACAAATAATAATGAGATTTGTATTTTAGGATGTTTAATTATGAAAATACATGTCTGGAAAAAAATACCAGTTATACTGCACAAAAAGATTTCATAATGTTTTTTTTAAAGGTTTATGAAATTTTGCACTTTTTTAAGAGTTCTAGGGACAGGGGTGGGTGGAAGGAGTCCTTTTGGAGAGCTGGCATTTGTGAAGGGGGACCAGAATCACAGTGATTAATTCACTGCTTGAGTAATTTCCCCAAAGCTTCTCAAAGCCTAATTGTTTCATTGCTGATACACAGCATCTTGTGAGCTTTTAGTTCTATCACCAAAAGAACTGGAACTCATCCACGAAGATTAACCAAGATGCCATGGACTTTACTCCTCTATAGCATGCATTTAAATTCAATTAAAAGCAACAGGCAAAAACACATTTATATGAAATGAAGCCCTTATAATAATTTTTCACCACTGCAATTATTCCATGCTATTGAAATCATTAAATGTATAAATCAGAAAGTGGTTAGTTCAATTGTGAAGCCAAAATGCAGCATGGGGTTTTACGGAAAAAGCAGTTCAAGCTCTAGAAGTTACTGAGAGGGCATCTTGGGAGAGAAACCATTTTGCAACTATTTATTACATTATTGTGTGGCACACCCTTTCCAAAAAGGAGCATGGAAAGAGACATAGCAGGTTTAGACAGCTGAACTAGCCATCTGTATTTGCCTACCATATCACTATTAGCCACATCCTTTCAAAGGCTTATGGGTGATCATTAAATCTTTATTAGGTTTTACACTATAAAATAAATAACTATCTTCATTCCAATATATATCTTTATAGCCATTCTGCCCATGTTTAGTAAACAAAGCTATTTGCATATCATTTAATTTAATTTTAAGAAAGTTTTCCTAAATGAAAATATAAGGCTTAAAAGCCTATTATGTTCTGTTTTCTCACTTTTCTTGAGTCTCTAAAGTGCATTATGATAGAGGAGAAATTTATGTAATTAATAAAGATGAAGAATTCCCTTATACTTATAAAATGTTTTAGAATATTTGCTTTCATATTTTATGAACAAATAGATATTATCAAATAAAATTCAGTGAACAAGATTGTGTTTGTAGAAACTTTTAGGCTCTTTGCATTTGAAGTTATGCATGTACAATGAAGTTACAGTTGCTCATCATCTTAATATAAATGAACAAAAGTAAATGTTCATTTATCCTTCTCATAGAGAACTATAGGGAAGAGTAATACAATATTACTGTGATCAGAGAATATCAGAACTTTACATTGGAAATTAATTAAATTAAATATTTTTTAATTGAAGGCTTGAGTTGACATCACAGATCTTACGGAATACTTGTATTTTTTTTTAGATTCTAACTTAGGGTTTTAGCTTCTAGTTTTCATAAATCTGAAAAATCTAAAACACTGGGAGGTGTTTGATTGCAGAGTGCTGATAAATGTGAACACATTTTCCCTCTCAATATGGCATTTGGCTCTCACTGTCAAGTACTGTCACTAAGTTTGCCTGATTATGTCATCCTGTAAGCAACATATCACTGAAAACATTAAATGGCATTTCCCCATGCCTAAATGAGCCTACCAGTAATTGCATATTATTTTATATTAAAACTAAGTGTGACCTACTCTAAGCATTAAATTCAGAGCCAGATATCCTGGGATACTAGTTCTAACTCTATTCTTATCTTGTCATGAGTTTTGAGAGAAATCACTGTGCTGTTAGAACATTTGGAAGGTTTACAGAAAGTATTATGCAAACATGTAGGTGAATAGTAATAAGCCTGAACAGATGTTGTCTTGAATCTCTCAAGAATTGGTTAGCAAGCTATTGGGTAAACGTTATGGTTGCTGGAATTCTCACTTTGAAGCAAATTACAGTTTTGGAGAGTAATCATTTTGACAAATGGACTGTGGTCTTCTCTATCATTGATGTAAGATGCAGATTACCTTGATAAATAGGAATACTGGTTTAGCTAACATATACATAATTGTCCCCAAAAAGTATCTGATTTTGATCATGGAAATATAGCTAGCCTGCCTTGGTTTGCTCTGATATGTGTAGAAAATCATGAAGTCTTTCTCCAAGGGCTTTAGGATATGTGTCTTAGCTAAGTAAGTTTGAGGGACTGGGAGGAAGTCTTCAAAGTAAAGGGCAAAAGCCACGAGTTTGAATGCAGCTGGGCTATTCTCTGAGACCCCCCCCTTCTGCTGCAAAGTGGGTATTTTATTTTTAACAAGATTTGACAGCAATAAGTATAATCAAATGTGTGCTCAAGAACACATGGAGGTGCTAAACAATTGTTTGTTTAGTAGAAAAGGATGATCTAGCTATTAAAAAATACATAGTAGTAGTATTTCTACAAAAGGAGTTTGTTACTATAGTTTTTTATAACCCACATTATATGATTTCACCATAACCCTTCTAAAATTATAGAATATTTAATGAAGATTAGAAATAGAATGCAAAACGAAGTTTGTATACATCTTTGTTGGCAAAGACTAATTTTTGAAGACCACCTACAATGAGTGATACTCAAATCTTCAAATAGACAAGGCAGCTCGACCCAGTAGTTAATTATGTTAAAAACAATGTTATCCAGATACCAGCACCTTAAAAAGTGTACTCATCATTCTAAGATTCCTGAGGTATTTGAACATTTCACTTAACAGGATTCACTTTGGTATATCAAACCGATACTCTTTAAACGTGCACATAGAAGACTGAGAGAGCTCGGGAGTCCAATTTTACTCTGCTGTCATTTTGGTGTACTGTCATTAACATTTGATGGGAGGGTGCAGGGGAAGTGCCTGGCACCTTGAGTCAGCCTATGAACAGACAGAATGCCCTTCATTCCATCATCTTGACCTTCTTATGGCCCAGCTCATGCATGCTCCCTTATGGAAAAAGGACTACTTTTTCATTTAAGGGCCTTAGAACCATTTACTTTTGGATCATCTATTTTTTATGAATGCAATAAGGGTTTTTCTCAGTATGGATATAAATTTTCAGAGAGCAAGGAAATAAGACCATTTTCTAATTTTGCCCTTAGGTCTTACCTACTACTCTGTATAAATATTACATTTTTCATGGATCA
The DNA here is from genome assembly GCF_000260255.1 of Octodon degus. Classification (NCBI taxonomy): domain Eukaryota; kingdom Metazoa; phylum Chordata; class Mammalia; order Rodentia; family Octodontidae; genus Octodon; species Octodon degus. Next base: position 991,625 of record NW_004524645.1, read on the forward strand.
CACCTGCTCAATGGCCATGAGTCTACACAAATTGACCCCGGATAAATTCATAGTACATCATTTCAAAATGTTTGTCCAGTGCTGGGGATTGAATCAAGGGCCTTGCAAAGATAGGCATGCTGTGTTACTCAGCTGCTCTCCAACCCCTCACAGTTTATACTGACAGCAGTAATTGCTATCCTTGCTCCCCCACTTTGGAAATGTAGCTAGCTCTCATCAAAAGAATCTTAGGAAATTATAAATGCTAGCTTAGTAAGGCAGCTTAGTGGATGAATTAAGGTGATAAACCCTAGAGTGAGGCTACTTGATTTCAGATCTCTTCCATTCCCTTGAAAATGTCTGCAACCTCGGGAAAATTGTGTAGCTTTCTTTGTGTCCATTAATAAATGGGATGACAATGTAATATCAAGTGGGATGACATTTGTAATAAAAATGGGTAACATAGTAATATGTATGTCAAAGGGTTGATATTAAGATTAAATGCTATGTTCTTGGAATAAGGTGAAGTGTTTAATGAATATGAATTCTTGCTGTTTTTATTTTCAGTCTCTTCACAGATGTGTTTTGATCTGCTTGAGGGAAAAAAGGTGTTTTGAGCCAGCGCTGTAGCCAGAACTTCTAGGATAGAACATATTCAGTGTTTGTGTCCCAGAATTGCCCATCCTTGCTACTTCCTCCACATCTATCCAGGATATCCATGTTATGAACTTCTTTTTCTTAAATTCTTCCCAAGTCCGCACTATAAACTCTGACAAGTCATATTCTCAACCTCTGTCTCCTACACTCCAACTGGCCTCCTAGTTGGGGCTCCATCTCTATAGCACTCTTTCTGTGAGCTTTCTAACATGGAAACCTGGTCATTACATCTATTGAAATGTTTCACTTGAAATCTTTCCACAGCTGCCTACTGCCTATAAGACCTTGGAACAAGTAGCTATCAAGTACATCTAAAGAATGATGTGATGGCTTCCTGAAGATGTCCGCATTCTAACCCCAATACCTGGGATGCTGAAATAGAAAGATTCCACAGGTCCCTGGTGGGCTCAGCATAATTACTGCAGGTTTATAATGGAAAGAAAGAAGCAGAAGGGTCAACGTGAGAGAAGGCAATGTGACAAGGGAAGTAGAAAGAGGCCATGAGTCAAGGTATGCTGGTGGCCTCTATGAGTTGGAAAAACAGTGAACAGATTCTACTCTACAGTTTCCAGAAGGAGCACAGCATGCTGATTCCTGAATCTTAGGACCATTTGGGTCTTTAGACCTTCAGGAATATAGGAAAGTAAACATGTGTTTTTGCTTTGTTAATAAATTTGTGATCATTTATTTTGTCAGTGATAGAAACTAATAGAGCAATTGGATAGTGTTGAAACAAATGTGTTGAGGTAAAATAATGATTATGAGTACATCAGATTAATTGATTGACACATTTAGAAGTCTTTTGTAAGCCAAGCTCCTTTGTACATGCCTATGATCCCCCAGCATTCCAAGAACTGAGGGAAAATTCTCATGAGTTTGAGGCTAACCTGGGCTGCACAGCAAGTCTGCAGCTAGCCTCAACCACACAGCTTGTTGTGACTCACAAAAAAAGTCTTTTAAGAAATACTGCATCATGATTTTCTTTCATTCTTCCAGTAGCTTCAGTTGGGAGCAGAGGACACATTTCCCAGATTTCTACAACCACTTCCTTTCCTCTGTCCATTTCTGGAAGCAGAAAGTGAGGTCAGGTAGGTGTGAAAACCCAGTTCTCTACTGGGCAGACAAAATTGCATCCCTGAGTATACATGAGTTGGAGTCCTCTTGTATATCTAGTGAAAAACCACAGCAGGTGTGATCAATGCCCAAAGCAAGCTGACCTCTCATTTTTTCTAACCCAGTAAATCTCCTATGCTGTAACTCTGTATTTTCATCTCATATATTGCTGTTGATATTTCAAAAGAACTTTTGACACAGATATTTATACAGTGTTGTCCTCTCCATAGTTATACATTTTTGTTGTCTGCTTATAAAAGAAGTTAGTGAGCTGTCAGAAACAGTCAAAGGAGAGAAACTGGAAGCACTGACGTAAGATATAGGGAATTAACCAAAGGATAGAGAATCCAAAGAGAAAGCCATTGCATGGTGAGGGAACCATTTAGAAATGATCTCAAAAGTGCTTTAGTAGAGCAGAATAGATCTAGGTTTGGTACCTATAGTAGTGATACCATTTTTTTCAGTCTTCAATTCTTAGCACCTCATTCTCTCATCTTTAAAATGGGTAAAATATCTATTTTTGCACTATTGTTCAAAAGAGTAAGTGGTTGTATAATTATAAAGGGACCAGGTCAATATATAGTACATGGTATACCATGAAATGTTCATTTATTCCCCATGATGTTTTCTATTGATATTATTGCAAATTATATATACCAGATATTGCATAGCATTCAACAAAACCATCTAACAGGAAAACATGAGAAAGAATAGTATTCATTAGCAGTAAACACTAAGCTTGCTGAAAGGTTTGGTCTCTACTTTCCCAATATCTGCAATAGTCAGATTAATTCAGGAGAAACTTTTCTCTTGAATTATTTAAATGCCCAGCAACTAGAGGTACCCACAGAGGGTCTTGCGCAATGTGATAGGGTTATTGATTAACTCAGCACTCAGGTTCTAAGTAGCCAGTTAGATATTTTAATGTATCAATAATTCAGGAGAATTAGCATTTTTCTTTGTTGCTGAAAGCACATTTGCTATTGAGCCACCTGAGCAGGCAAATGATTGTTAGAACCACAAACGTTGGTCTCTCCCTTCTAGGCTTGGCTATCTCTGCAGAAAGCCTCTCCAAAGCAAAAGTCTTCATCTGTCACAGCAAATGTAGGCTGGACCAGGCACTCAATAAATACATGCCAGAGGAAGGAGAATCTCAGAAAGAGCTAGTGAAGAATGACCAGAAAAAGTGTTTTAAAATATCAACCTAGAAAGAAAATCAATTCTAATAAACTCCATACTCTCCAGGCTCAAATATTATGACAGGAAATAGTCTTTGAAAGGAGTAAGTGCGTGAGGAAGAGAAGAGTGAATGACATTGATCAAAACCTGAAAGCCTCCTGGGTGTCCTCACAGCCCTTAGGTAAACTGATTAACTGTTATCTCACACTCAGGACCCCCAAATTAACTGCCAGCCTTCTGTAAACAATTCCTCAAGGTGAAGATAAAGCCATTTGGTTGAATTAGTACTTTCAGTAGGTAGAAGAATAAAAAACTGAAGTTGCAAGGGAATTGACTTTCTTTTTCTGCTGAAAGATACTTTAGGCAAATAATGAACTTATTTAAGGAAAGGAACATCATTTGTAAAGGTTTTCCTATTAATATGCCTTCAAAGAAATTTATTTAATTGGCTATACAGTTTTAAAAATCTGTGTATTACTAAATAATTGGCACATGTTTTAAAACATCTTAATAATCAGGTCATCTTAAGACCCAGCAATAAGTAGAGAAATTATTGACTTAGTTTCCATTGAAGTCAAAGCTGCAGACCTGGATAATAAGTGCTGAATCTTGTCACTTGATCAGTGTTTCTATGATGGGCAGGTTCAAGTGGAATGGTAGTAAGTTTACCTTTTGGCATACATGAAGATTAGAAGGAAATGATTATGGTGGTAACTTTGCTGAAGAGTGAGAGTTTTAGTTTTATTCCAGTGAAGAGGGAAAAATGCTGAGAAGTACCTGAATGAGAGCAGCACCCAAAATTTCTCAGGGAAATGACAACAAAGATTATCACTGTCCTGTGGATGGGGGAGGAGCTGGCTGGTTTTCCAGGAATTTGCTTCAGAGCTACTAGAAGAGGTTTCTGGACTTGTCCATCACAGATACAACAGCCCGTGTAGCCCAGCCACAGTTCCCCACTCCTCACACCCTCACCTCTGAAAGCACCCGAAGGACTTTTGGAGCTTGCCTTAGAAGATGATTTGCCTCAAAATGAATTCGCATCTTTGTAATATACTCAGGTTCAAGTTTTTGGGGAAATAATAAAAGGATATGTAGGATGTGTGTGTGTGTACGTGTGTGTGTGTGTGTGTGTGTGTGTGTGTGTGCATGTACATGGGTGTGTGTGTGCGCGCATGTGCACATACAAATAACATGCATACAAATGTATATCTTCACACAAATGCCAAAATCAGTCCTAGGAATAACAGGATGGAATGAGGGAATGAGGACGAACTTCTGCCAAGTGAGGCTACGGGAAGGAGCCTGGGCTGTGGAAAGGCAGAAGGCACTGTGTGCTGCCTATTCTTTCAGATTCTGGGACAGGAGCCTCATTTCTTTCTGAAGAGAACACTTGCTGTGTAATAAATGCAGACCATCAACTTCTTCCTGACTACCTCCAAATTTCATTTTCCTCATTTCAGAAGGAATGGCCTCCCTGCTCTCAAATGGTCTGGAAGTTACTCTTGCCACTGCTGGGATTCTTAGCAGTGGTTGGTTACAAAATAGGTAAAACATATTTGGGGAAAATATCTTCTGGCAGGAAACAGATAACTGGGAATTTTCCAGAAAGGCCTGTCTTCTCTGCCACAAGCATGCAGTTAAATTAATGAAATTTAGATAGACTACTTTAAAATGCGATTATCTTCTAGATAACTGCATTCAACATGGGGCCTAGGCTGCCTGTACATGCATTTTGTTTTAGCCCATTGCTCAGAAGTGATGATAATAGAGTTTGAGAAAAGTACAATTCTTCTGTGGCTACTAGAAACAGAACCCCATTTATGCACTGGAAACAGCCCCTTTCCCATACTCTAGGCAGAGACAATGCAGGGTGTCCCCAGAATTTCTGACCAACTTCCCCTGCTTCCAACCCAGCATTTCAAAAAGCATTGGCAATAGCATCCCAGAGCAGCAGAGAAAAAATTTAGTCTTACCGCGTTCTCCGAGGCAGATGGAGGAAACCCTGGCTGCTGGAGGCCAGGCCACTGGACTCTCAGGGCCACTTGACAGAAGGGACTAGGGAAGCTGAAGTCGGCCTTTGCTCTGTTTGCTTTCTGCCCAGCAACCTCTCCCCGGATTTTTTTTCACAAAGCACTCCTATTCTCTAATCCTCTCACAAGGAAAACCGGCACACACACACACACACACACACACACACACACCCCAAATGACTTCTGCCGAAGCGCCTCTCCTAGGGAGCGGGAGCGGGAGGGGAGGGAGTGCAAGGGGGGCGCTTGCTGGCATTAGTCAGAGGCCTCGAACCCAGCCCTCAGGACTCTCCGTTGTTCACAAAACAAAGTACTGAGGGAGTGCTTGGGTAGGGCAGGCGGTGAACAGGCTTGGAGGTGAGAGTTACCCCCCCCCACCTCACTGTTGCCCAGGGGTGCACAGGGGATGCTCGCTTAGAGCTGCATCCCAGTGTGACACTGCTTAGCTCTCACTTCCTCTCAGACCAGAAAGGTTTTCACCAAGTTCCACAACAATCAACTAGAAGCTGCCCACATCCACCTTGGGCTTTAAGAGTCTCTGACAAAACACAACAGCTGATTGTGATTTCATCTCCAACCAGGGGACACACTGAAACGGCAAGAAAAAGTGCAAGATCAAATACAGAAACATCTATCCACACTATCGAAGGTGCTGAGGATTGTTATTTTTACAAACATTCATCTGAAAAAGAAAGTCTTTGCAGTGATAAATAAACAGAAATCTTGCTAACTTGTAAGACATGATGACTTCTTAAAAATCAGATTACCTTCTTTTCCCAGGATGAGAGTCACACTTCCATTTCAAAATCATATCCACACTTTATAAGTCCAAATCTGCTTGTAACTTGTGACAAGTATTAGACGTATTTTGGAGGCTCTATGCAATATGAAATTCTCCCTTTCCCCTCCAATTTGTAAAAAGAAGACATACCTTTTTCGCTACATCATTTAAAAGCAGAAACGAATAAATCACAGTAGAGACAAGCGCAGGGCACAGTTCTACAGTTCGCAATGAGGGCTTTTCGCCTTGGAGTCATTATTTCTAAGGAGCCGCGCTGTGCTTGTGCCTGTGTTCCGCAGCATGCCACTGGGCCTTTGAAGCAGAATGAATCGCCTCTGCACCACCAGCTCCTCGGCGTACTAACACTTCAGAATGCCCAACTGGGACATGCCGCCTCTTTCCCTAGTGACCTTGCATAGAATCAGAGGTGACGGTTTGATGGATGAGCTTCCCAAGAGACAAAGCAACCTGTGACATCACAGTTCTGGCTGCACTCCCACCCCAGGCCCCCATCCTGAATGAGCCTCTCTGTAAAAAATTGCCTGTGCTTGGTGACATCGCTATCTCAATAGCAAAACTGAGCCCGGGGTACATAGCAGATGCTGTAACTTCTCTGTCCTTAACTTCAGTTTTCTGATTCCGTTTTGCTGCGAGAATTGGAAGCAGGATGAGAGATGAATGGACTGGGAAGAGAATTCTGACAAAACAATACAAAATTGCAGATGCCAGTATTTTGGAAGTCTGCAACCTGCTAGCAGAACAATAATCTTCAAAAGGAGCATTTTGATTTTTTGTATGATTTTGGTTTTTTGTATCACTGTTCAACCCTTGTACGCTAATACTAATGTCTCTGTGATCCGTAATTGAAGAGCCATTCAGTCAAATTATATGTAAACAACTGCAAAGGTATTTAAAATATCTGTGTAAAAACTTTCAAACTTACTGGAACTCTTTCATATTATTTTTTTCTTGATTGTAAAAGATTTTCCTTTGCCTCATTATCAAGAATTATACAACTCTGGGCCATTTTGCTGTATTCCATGTCATAGTTTTTTCTCTGCACTGCTATGTAGCACCAGTCTCACCACTTAAAAAAAATACTTGGCAAATCCATTGAAACTTCTGACATAAACTCCCTCGCAAATAAAAGCTCTGATATCTTTGTGACTCTCATCCTTGCCTCTGTTCTTTTCATCTAATCTTTGCCTCAGATGTTCAGCACAAGGAGATTAAAATTCCAGATGCATGTATATCTAAACCTGCTGTCTATATCTGTAACTACATATCTATTTTGTTTATACCTAGGTGTTTATATTTGCAGCTATATCTGTGTCTATCTACGATCAATAAATTTATCTACCTAAAAAAAACCTGCTCATGTATAAGTTAATATAAGTCAAAAGAAATGATAAATCTTCAAACAAAGGGCAGGTCTCTTTCATGTATGGTAAGTGCTTAAACTTTGCAAAAAGCAAAACCTATTACCCTGGAGAAAGCAGACAAAGGTCATGAAATAAAAGGAGACATTAAAGAAGCCCTGAAGTATTCCAAAAGTTATTCTTTCTCACTGGCAATAATATCAATACAAATTAAAATTATGCCCAGGTATCATTTCTCATTTAACTAAGTGGATTAAATCCAAAAGTGGGGCCCCACTCACCATTGGTAAGGCTGAGGAAAGGGCCAATCTCCTAGGATGCTACTGCCAGTAGAGTGGAGATTTAACCATCTGGAACAAATTTACGGATTCACGAACCTTTGTGCATAGGAGTCAACCACTACTAGGTACCTATTGCACAAAATTCCCCAGACCAGCATAAATATCATGTGCTCAAACAGTGCAGCAGAAACCATTCCAATACCCAGCAGAACACTGAGAATCTGATGTCCTATCTATGTAGTAAAATGCTATAGGGCAGCAAAAAAGGAGCAAGTATCAGATCTCTATATTCTAATGTGTACAGAAGACCAGGAATGAATACGAAGTGCTGAGGAAGAGTGTGCAACCAAGGCAAATAAGAAAGGAGAGAGAGACAGAGAGAGAGAGAGAGAGAGAGAGAGAGAGAGAGAGAGAGACAGAGACAGAGAGACAGAGAGACAGAGAGACAGAGAGAATATGACCCTGGAAAGATAAACAGGGATCGAATAAACATAGTTATTGTAGGAGGCGGAATTAAATGAAGTGGGAATTGGGAAGGTAGAAATGGACCTGACTGTCCCCTGCATTTCACTCATCTTCTTAGGTCAGGGGTTGACAGACTGTGGCTCTCTGCCTGTCTTTGTAAATAAAAGCTTATTGCATTACAGTCACACCCACTCATTTGCATATTGTCCCTGGCTGCTTTGGTACCCCAGTGGCAGAGTTGATTGGTTGCATAGTGGACTGCAGGGGCCACAAAGCTGAGTGGTTACCATCTGCTACTTTACAGAAACAATTTGGTAACCACAACCCTGTGTGACAAGTTTTACCATAATGTAAGTGACAAACCTCAGAGGACAGGGTAGACTTCCCTTGTCTTCAGTTTTGAAGGGCTCAAGTTAAGGTTATAATAGAGTACTTGTGTTCAGTTTCTGGCTATCTCTGCCTCATTATTTAACTCCCACGGACTTGAGTTCCTCATCCATAAAATAAAGACAATAAAGCCAGGAAGATAGCTCAGTAGAAAGTAAAGACAATAATGCTAACTCTGTATTTTATTATGAAGACTAAGGAAAACAATGAAAACAGATGGGGAAACATGTTGTAAATGCCCACACACACCTATGATATTAGTATTATTAATATTATATGGGAAACTGAAAGGTAATACACACCTATAGATATTTAGTAAAGCATAGATTAGAAGAGCCATGGTGCTTGAAACATTTGCAGTACTCATTACAAAAGCTTTGTCTTCCAATATTTCTATGCTTACCATTCTTAGGTAATGATCATACCTCAGTTCTCAGCTGTTCTCCACTACTGGTGAGGCCACTGCCTCTGGTCATCTGACAACACAGATTTAGAGGGAAAGCCTTGCTTAGCAAAATGTCTTCAGATTGCAATAGAATTATTATTTGCTCTTTACAAAGTTCAAGAGAAATTTGTAAACTTGGATACATTTAAGTTCTATCAGTTATAACTGACCAATGAAGTTTATTATATTATGATGAGTGGTATACTAAATGACTGAGTGTATTTGGGATTCATCTGGGGATTGTATGTGATGAAGTTAGAATCAGACTGGAATAAGACACTCATTTTTTAAATTCTCACTTGTGCAATCAATGTTTTATTTTAAATGTATAAATGTTTCTTCCTGGACTTAAAAGTTAAAACTTCTTTTTGATAGCACTTTCAGTGGTTTTCCTACACTCAGATGTCTTTCTTTTTCAGTCACTGGGTTTATAGTGATTGATTTTGTCAAAGCATTTTAGGTATAAATATTTCTAACCATGTATATTTGTGAGCTGTTAAACTAAATCAATCTAAAGTCCTAAAAGTCACAGCAAAGTTCCTTAAAATTTGCATACCCTTTGACCTGCACTTCTAGAAAATCAGTTCCGAGAAAATAATGTTACCTATACTACTGTGTCCAGAGAGGCATATAAAGTGATACTCATCTAAAAACAAAGAATTGGCCAAGGAATTTGTGGCATGGTTACTCAAAGGCATTTTGCTCTGTTGTTATCTGTTGCGATGTAACAAATGACCTGGCCCCTTAGTGACTTGAAACAAGCTGTATGTGTTGTGCTTGTGAATCTGTGACTCGCAGGGCTTCAGCGGGTACAGCTGCCTTGGCGCTACTTGCCTTTGGCTGCTGTGGCTTGGAGGCCAGACACTGAAGATTTGCTCATCATGCATTGACAGTTGTCACTGGCTGTTGCCTGAGCCCTCGGCTGTAGCTGTCGGCTGGAAGGACTACTACCCATACCCTCTTCACATGGCTTTCAATTTTCCAAAATATGCTGGCTCAGTTTCAAGGGTGAGAGCCTCAAGAGAGGATTAGGGTGAAGCCATTGTCATCTTTTCCAGTCTCTCTTGAAACTCATATGATGTTGCAGGTGCCAGATTGATGCAGTCATAAAACATTGCCCAGGTTCACGGTAAGGGGGCAGAAAGTCTATGTCTTGGTAGGACAGGGCAAGGTTCAAAATAGTGTGGCGGGGGGATGGAAAGTGTGCTGGCACCATTTTGGAAAGTCCAATCTTTCATAATTATGAAGCAGTTAAAGTGATATAGCAGATCCAGATTTGTTGACATCTAAGGACATCGAAATGACCATAAATGCTAAATTGTCAGAGTAGCAATTATGGTAACCCACCTCTTATTTGAGACTCAGTAAGCATTGGATAAATTTTTATGTTTGTTTCTTATATTGAAAACAATTATGAGAAGCAACACCACAATGCTAATATTGGTAATTCTGTGATGAGACTGTAATTTAATATTTTCAGGATAATGAGTTTATAATATAGCTATAATGAACATGCATAGAAAATTAAAAGGTATTTCAGAATGAACCTCAGAGGACAATAACCTGAATGACTGTCAAAAAGGTTGACCTAATTTTTTTTTAGATAATTGCAAGCTAATTAGAATCCTTTGCAAAGCACATTTTCTTTTTTTCTACTTGTGAGAAGAATTTATTGGTTGGCTAGCTGGAAACATTTAATTGATGCAAATTATCTCAAGTATTTAAGAGATATAAAAATAAGAACTTTCTTTTGAATTTGTAGTAAAAAAGAGGCACTAACAATGTAAAATGAAAGATTTTTTAAAAAGAAAAAGAACATGTGCTACTAAAATAAATATAATTTGTCTCTAAATTGGTTATATATTATTGAAGATAATAATGATAAATTCATATTTTCAGCACTGCATTGAATCAGTAGTATATACATATACAGAGACCAGGATATCAGAAAAAGTCTGCTGCTCATTAATGTAGTAATCTCTACTGTCATTACATTTCCCTTGAACATTAATATTTAAAAAAAATGAAATTGCAACTTACTTTAGAAACAAAATTGCTAAGTTTGAAAGTACTATTTAAGCAAGATATTAGAAATGATACCAGGTAGTACAATCATCCTTGTTATTCCTTCCCTTTTTTTTCTCTTTTGCCTAGCAGTTTCTTTCCCTTTCACAATATCTAGTGTACCTTTCAGATTTTACTTACTCTTTCAGGTTCTTACATTAGGGAGACAATATGATGTTTATATTTGTGGGTCTGATTTATTTCGCTTATGATTATGGTCTCTAGTTGCATCCATTTACCAATAAAAGCCTTGAGTTTATCTTTCTTTATAGCTGACTACTATTCCATTGCATAAAAATACCACATCTTTTTTATGCATTTCTCGGGTGATGGGCTTTTTGGTTGTTTTCGATTTAGCTATGACAAATAAAGGAACTGTTAATCCTTATTTTTTTTCTGGACAATTTTACATGCTTAGATCTGGTAATCTGAACAACTACTTTGAAGATAACAATATGCAATATAACAATCATTGTTGATTTCCCATTACCTTGCTTGGAAATTCTGTATCACATTTAGTGTTTCTTTCTTGTTTTTATATTTTCTTTAAAATAAAAAAAATATATATTTAAAAAGAAAATGTTACCTGGATAAATTTGAGAGTATGATGACACTGTACCATGAAAGTAATGCATAGTCAGCATGTCAAATTGGAGGCATTGATGAGAGTGAATCAAACAAACAACTCTAACATAATGGCAATAATTTATGTGACACTACAAGGAATATATTTTACTAAACTTGTAAACCAGGTTAACAGCTACCAGCTTTACTCAACTTTGGCATGCTGTATTCAATTGTAGACATTTATTTATTTATTTATTTATTTATTTTTGGCCCCAACTAAAATCTCTCCAACTTCCTGCTGAAATATTACTTGAACTCTTGAAAGGTTACTCCTCTAAAAGCACACATGGTTGAACTGAACCCTAACTCTCTAGAAACCCAGAAGGTTCTGGTGCAAATATTTTTATCAGCTCATAGTGACAAAAAATTAATGTCCCACATAAACACATGTTCTCCTATGAATCTTTATTCCCTATTCACTTGTAACACACATGCATATACATGGAAACAGTAGATTTTGTCCATCCAAAGAGTCAGTTATTCATTGTGAGTTTAATCTCTCACAAACATACTCCACAATACGTCTTTTTTATGTAGTTGGTGCAGGGTTTCACAATGCAGCTCGGACTTGTAATGATCCTCCTGTCTCAGCCTCCCTATCTCTGGGTTTACAGGTATGTGCCACCATGCCTGGTCTCAGTGGCCTGCTCAGCATGCCCAGGGGCAGGGCTAGCATAACATGTGGTGCCTGGAATCAAACCCTGTTCCCTGAGTTTGCCTAAGCAGGTGCTTAGTCCACTAAGCTATCTCATCGGCCCCTTCACAGTATGTCATGTGCTTGTTGGACTATTGGTGACTCTCTGACTAGGAGATACTTTGCAGAGAAGGAACTGTACTTTATCTTTCCAAAAAGTTTTCTTTTAGCTTTTAAGTTTATTGTTTTAATAAATGTTTGATACATAAAATGTGGATGTTAAAAATAATTTAAGAGGTGGGCCGGCCAAATAGCTCAGGGGATTAAAGTGCCTGCAAGCAGGCGCAGGGGCCAGAGGTTCAATCCCCTGCCATGCTGGCTCTGCCCCTGGGGTGCTCTGAGACAGCAATTGAGACTGGGTGTGGTGGCGTGCGCCTGTAATCCCAGCTCTTGGGAGGCTGTAAACAGGCAGATCACTATGAGTCTGATCTAGTAGTGAAACTCTGAATACCCTGTGGACCTTCCCTAAAACACACACACACACACACACACACACACACACACACAAATCAACAACACAAAAACCCCTAAGAGGTAAAAATAATTAAGACATGCTGTGCACTTATATCAGCTTCCCATGGTGAACGTAATAATTATGTACTACAGACATGTACTAAGAAAACATGTTTCTGAAATCTAAGAATAAAAATTGCCCATTATTAAAAAACAAAATTAGATTCACTATTCAAAGTTTGATATACATATGTAAAGACAGATACATATACGCTCATAGAATAATTGCATATATTTTTATTAGTGTAGATTTGCAGTACATAAGGATTACATGTATTGTAGGGAGTACATATGTTTTTATAGCACATCTCTAAGTGTCACTGCTGTGGAATCCTTCAAAATTTATGGAGATAAAATTTGCATATCCTAAAATTCATCCATTTCAAATGACTTTTGGGATATTTGCCAAATTATGTAACCATCACCCAAATTCAGTTTTAGAACATTGCCACTACACCAGGATCCCTTGGGCCTACTTATAGTTAGTCTGCCTCCTGCCTGAGACCCAATAACTCCTTTGTGTCTCTACAATTTGTCTGTCAGGATATTTCCTGTGTAGGAATTAAATAATACATGGTCTTTTATTTGTTTTGTTTGAGACAGGGTCTTGCTATGTAATGTTGGGTGGCCTTAAACTCACTTATGTAGCCTAGGCTGGCCTGGAATTCATAGTGTTTCTCCCACCTTATTCTGTCGAGTGCTTGGACATGGCTTTTTTCATTTTTGGTTTTCTGGATAACAATATGCAGTATAGTATTAATTGAAACTGTCCTACTAATTCATTTTGAAACTGTCTCATTGCTATTTGTTTCTCAATAAAATTAATAAAAAATCAAATATTTTCATTTTCTGAAACAAGAACTTGCTGCGTAGCCCAGGCTGGCCTTGAACTCCTGTTGATCGTTCTGTATCAGCATCCTAAGTGCTGGGATTATAGGTGTGTGTCAACATACTAGGCCACAATAAATGGTGTTTCTGTTTTTTTTTCCTGACTTAATAAACACTTTTTGAGCTTTACTGCTGTTATGACATAGATTATTAGTCTATTTGAATTTATTGATAAATAACATTGCATTATATAGAATGCCAAACATTTCTGTCCTAGGGTTGGCGATACAGTTCAGCGGACTAAGCATTTGCTTAGGTAAGCGCAGGAGCCAGGGTTCGATCCCTGTCACCGCATACTGCGCCAGTGCTGCCCCAGGGTGCACTGAGCCATTGATGGAGTCTGGACGTGGTGGCACACCCCTGTAATGCCAGGACTAGGGAGGCAGAAATAAGGAGGATCACTATGAGTCTGAGCTACATAGTGAGACCCTGCACCCAAAAAAAAAAAAAAAATTCTATCATGCCTTTTTTTGCTAAATAGTCTATGATAAATACTTTAAGTTATTAAACTTTCACGTAAATTCTTCTTTCAATGGCCATAATAGCTCTTCATACTGTCATTTATTAGTCCCTTTTTCTACTGCTATTTTGTATTGTAAATAATACTATTTGCATATTCCAGGTTTTCCTCTTCAGAAATAGATATGGGGATGGAATTTGGCATGAAGATGTTTATGAGAGATCTATAGCTGTGAAGAGAAGCAACAGAAGCAGGACAGGGCTGCAAGAAGCCCAGCTGCAATGCAGGCCCAACAAATCCGTGGACAACCCGGCAGCGCTCTCCAGAACCGCTGCTGCTGCAGAGCAGAATGGTGCAGGTAATGCAGCCCAGATAGTACAGTGTGAAGGAGGAGTGCTAGGTACAGTGACTGTCTCCACTTGCGCAGCCCTTGGCTATGAGCTAGATATGGTCTGTGGGTCCTACATGGGAAGTAGGCTAGCAACTCTTTCCTTGAAAGGGTGTCTGGGCCACACATGCTTGTGCCTGTCCAACCTATGGGGATGCCCATCTAATATCAAGGTTCACCTTTATTTTGACTGATAAGACCCCAATTTCATTTGCAGCAGCATTAAGCTCTTTTTCATATGAACTTAACCATGCTCCTGCAAAGGCAGGCAGGATTATCTAGCTCAGAGAGAGCGAGTGAGCCAAGACATAATCTTTTTTCTCATTAGATAGGGCAGCCATTTGTCTTTCAAACTTCTCCTTTCTCCCAGCCTGGAACTTGAGAACATGAAACCAAAAGCCACAGCAAGAAGCTGCACGGATGACATTCTCAAAATAGCTATCTCAGTTTGGGAGCCCCTAGGCCTGGATTCTACTTGCATTGAGAGAAGAGCCTCTCCTAATCTAATAATAAAGCGAGCCTGCCTGTCTTTCTCTCTGTCTTTAGCTTCCTCTCCCTTTCATCCTCTCCTCTCTCCCTTCATGGATTTGAACCCAGAGCTTTTTCATCTTGAGATAGCATCTCACTAAATTGCTAAATTGCCCAACCTGGGCTGGAATTTCTGATCTTATTGCCTCAGTCTCCCTGTGCTGTGAGTATATGTGTGCAAAACCATGCCTAGCCACCATAGGAGGGTTTTTGCTACAGGCAGTCAAATGCAGTCCTGTGGGGTACAATGCATGAAATATTTTACAATATAAATTGGATATATATTTGTGGTTATTTAAAAATGAATTAAATTGAAAATATTGAGTCAAAACACTTTTAAAGTTCTTTGTGTCTATTGCAATGGCTTTTCAAAAGCTTTTTTGCAAATTTATATTTTACCCAGCAGAACAGGAGATTTTCTTGCTAAACTATGATGGCATTAAACAGCATTTTTATTTTTACTTATTTATTTATTTTTTGGCGGAACCTGGGCTTGAACTCAGGTCCTTGAGCTTGCCCGGGAAGCACTTATTCTACTGAGCCATCTCCCTGTCTCCAAAACAGTATTTTTAAAAGACCTTTTTATTCCATGTTATACCTAATATGTTTAATATTCAGACAGATAGTGAGGTTAAGCTCAAGTGCCTATGTTGTAGGGTAATAATAATAAGCTTCTCTTCTGGAGGGTTAACCACCTAAGTTTGAAGACCAAAAATTAGAGAAAAAAAATAGAGAAAAAGAAGGACTGCAAGAACAGCCAATATTTTGACCCTAGCCTTTAAAGGTCAGTGAAGACTCAAGAAATAGGAGATCCTGTACTGTAACATCACTTAACTCAGTTGTGTCCCAAATTTTCTGATCAAGGAGATTATGGGGCCACAGAGAAAAGTGATCAGTGATGTAGAGTGTGCCTAAGGAGAGTCCCATGGAGAGAAAATATTCTCTCAGGCTTTCAGAGAGCAAATTGGTCAAGCAATGGCCATGACTCATCCACATGGCTGACACTAACAAAGGATCTATAGACTGCAGTACAGGGTTTCAGAATAACTCCTGAAGAAATTTGACTGAAAAAGTAACATTTCTTGTTATATAGGTTGCTTTATCTTGGTCTTAACCATCCAGCAGAAAAGTATAAAAACAAAGTATAAAAATTAAAGCCATATTAATAGGGTGAGATGCAAAAGGCTCAAGTCAACAACTTCTGACATTGCCAGTCTTATGGAAAACCCACTACTATTATGGACTACTGGATTATATTGGAATATTTCACTGAATTCATGTACCTACAATATTTAAATGACAATGCAATGCCCTTCTCTGACAAAACTATCCAAAAAAGGGGGATGCAAATGAACGATCATTTTGTATTTATATACTCAAAATAGTTAGGATAGCTATACAGCTGCATTCTCTTAATTCAGTGAATAGAGAGACTTGTTCTAATAGTGTTTGGATAAGATACCATGTCTGCATCTTGTACAATGAATAACCATTAAGACAACAATATACAATGTATTAATTATTGAAACTGTGCTAGTAATCTGTTTTGAAACTGTTTCGTTGCTATTTGTTTCTTCATAAAATTATTTTTAAAAAATAGAAAAGTAAAAAAACTTTTTATTAAGAGAAAATAGATAAAATCTGATCTATATATCTATTTCTTAAGTTGCTCAGGCTGGGTTTGAATTTGAAATCCTCTTGCCCCAGCCTCCCTGATAATTTACATATTTTGATAGATATGAATATAAAATACTTGTATCTTCCTTTCTCTCAGCTGTCTATTCAAGTCATTTCCCCATTTTTAAACCAGTGTCTTCATACATTTATTAGTTTGGACTCTATACAAGGATATTATTTTCTTCTAATTCTGACAGGATTTTCATTCTCTTTGAGGCCTGCCTTTTTATTTTGTGCCTAACCTTTTTGATCTTTGAGAAGGCAAAGAACTATGTACATAAGTATATCACCAATTATTTTGTCCCCTAGATTTACATCTACAATATCTTTCTTACTTAGTGACTAAATAAATGTACAAGTCACTTTTTACAGTTTCACTTTTCTCTATTTGATTATTGATTTATCTTTAATTAGTTTATGACATGAGATGAGATTCAATGTTTTACCCAAACAGCCAATTTCCTCATAGCCATGTTTCAAACAATGTTAAACTATTACATATTGCTTTCATATATTCTAGAAAATATAATGCTTTATGAAGGGGATCCTTGTTTCTTTCCCATCATGGCATATATGATTTCAGATAAATTGCAAACTATGACCCCTGGGCTAAATCTAGTTCACTCTTTGTTTCTATAAATAGATTTTTATTACTTTATTTTTGTATTTTTAGGGAAGAGTCTTCAGGGTGTTCAAGGTCTCACTATTAGATTGGACTTGTAGTGATCTGCCGGTTTACAGACTCTGAAGAGCTAGGAATTGCCCAGTCTCAATTGCCAGCTCAGCATGCCCTGGGGGCAGGGCCAGCACAACAGTCCTGGGGATTAAACCCCAGGCCCCTGCACCTGCTTGCACGCAATTTAATCCGCTGAGCTATTTGGCTGTCCCTTATAAGTAGATGTTTATTTATTTATTTATTTGTGCAGCATCTTTCAGAAAGCTATGAAGATTTAGGTTGACAGACAGCAAAATCTCTGACTGGCTTTTGTGAAGTTTCATGGGTATGAAAAAGGTGGAAAGACAGTTGCATCTACATAAACAAATAGGAATTATCGTAAAGTTCCTTACCTCTGGCTGATTTTTTCCTAAAACTCTGTCTGTCTCTCCTACAGAAGCCCATTGGTTGCTCCTTAGCAACCTTTCCTCCACCCTTCTGAGGCAGGAGACTAGGGTGTGTCAGGCTGCCTGGGCAAGTGGGCATGACCTGTTGATCATGAAGATGTGAGACATACACAGATAAATAGTCCCCCAACCTTGCATTTGGGCCAAGCAGAAAGTGCTGCCTTCAGGCTTTCTGAAGCAAAATCAAACAGGTTTTGGATATGACAGCCTAGATCTGATGTCACCTTGAAGAATGAGGGTTACAGATGGCATTGGTCATTGCACCCCTGGCCACTGTGATCTCACTTGGTGCCCTGCTGTCACTTGGCAGAGTACACTTCTTTCTCTACTTTTAGTGAATGTAAAGTCTTGCTACTTTTTGTATGTGTCTTGTCCAATTTTTTGTTCAGGAAAAGAACTTGGAAACAATTCTGACAAGAGCCCCCAACATCCCAGAACTCTGGTAACACTTCCATTCCCCCAGTTCGTTCTAAGCCACACATTGTAACAAGCCTTTTGAGCTGTACATCACTAAACACTCCAACATGCACATTGCATGTATAAATAAGCTTTGTCTTTTCTTTTGGTGATTTGTTTTGTTAGTTTAAATTTATAACTCCCATTCACTGAACATAAAGAAAGTAGAGTAAAAGTTTCACCTCCATAACAGTTTTTTCCCCTGAGGAGTCAATTCTAAAAAGATCAAGTAAGGATTAGACAAGTAGAGTGGGAAAGGTGTTGGGGAGAGAGTATTCCTTGGGGAGGTTTGTACAAAGACAGAGAGAAAGAAAAGAACACTTATAGAAAAATAGTTGAAAGAAGTTCACCAAGGGTGATTCTGAATTTTATATGACAAAGTAAGGAGAGAGAGAGAGAGAGAGAGAGAGAGAGAGAGAGAGAGAGAGAGAGAGAGACAGGATTTGGAGAGATAGGTTGGGACATACTGTCCAGTATATGGCAGCAGAGTTCAATGGCACTGTATAAACAATTGTCATCAATAAATCTAAAATGTCAATATCATGTTGAAATGTTAATAACTTGGATAGACTGATTCAATTAAAATTTATAATTACAGTTAACTTGATCTAGTATTTTCTAAAATTTTGCTACTTGAAAATTTTTTAGTTTCATATGGGTCTTGCATTACATTTCTATTGGATCTTTTGCTCTATACCAGAGAGGTCCTGGAAAGGTATGTTAAGACTTGTTTGACAACAAGTGATGTATCAAAAAATAATAATTTATATATGGTCACTATCAATAATTTTTCCATTTCCCAACAATTGCTTGCTTAGAACAGATTGGAGGCAGTCCCTTTTCCATAACCAAACCAACTGCTATTTTTTTTTTTTTACAGAACCAGGGATTGAACTCAGGCCCTTGTATTTGCCAGGCAAGTGCTTATTCTACTGATCCATCTCCCCAGTCCACCATCTGCTATTTTTATGTTATCCCTCATACAATTCTAATATACAGTAAGAAATGTCTACTTTTTTTAAACATTTGCTACCCTCCCCCACATTTCATGAACTATAGAGTACAATAATACCACAGGGCTCCAATACCATTTCTGCCATTTGTAACATGTTTGAAGATTGGAGAATTCCCTTAATTCAGAAATCTACCAGGTGGTTTTGCTTCTCAGTTACAAAGCTTTGTTTTTTCCAAGAAGTAGAAACAAAAGATTCACAAAGCTACTCTCAGTGGTTGAAAACCACAGATTTTGTTATGCAAAGAGACACACTGCCAGCTCTTAATGGCTCTTTAATGATCCATCCAAGGATCAACGTCCAAAGGAGTGGATCTCAGAATGCCTCAGGGATGTTCCAAAATCTCCAGTTAGTCTAAATAAAAAATAAATAAAAAATAAAAAATATCAACAGTAACCCAAAGAAGCTGGCAGTAGGGGACTGGAGGATGAGAATTTTACCTTATTAGCTGGGAGTTCTCAGAAAAAAAGAGAGCAGGAGATGATTTATACATGAAAGTCTCTGTCCACTCATTTCTAGTGACTTCTTTCCATGAAAATCCCACTATGAAGGAATCTAATAAAAAAGTGTGACTTAAAATCTTTGCTCATGACTCAGTGTGGTAGTTTAAAATACAAATAGCTCTTGTGAATTAATGGAAGGTTTTGGTCTCTTTCTAAATATCTGGCCCAGGGTTTGTGGTTTTGTTTTGTCTTTTTTTGCCATGATTGGGGCAAGGGTGGTTGCACACTGCCATGTAGAGCACGGTGACGGAATCCAGGATTTCTCCATCTCTGTGCTACTTATGTTTGGGGCTGTTCCACGTATTTTAGGATGTTTAGCAGCTTGCCTGGCCTCTGTCCACTGGCATCCTAGAGCATTACCCACATTGTAGTTGTGCTGACCAAAGACCAAAAATGGCCCTCAGAGTTTCCAAATGTTCACCAGGGGTAAAATCATCCTCATACTTGACTCAGTTGAGAGCTGCTTGTGTAATCATTTGAAACACAGGATTACAGAGACATGAACTTCAAAGAATTGATGTGGGTTTCCCGGGTTGTTTCTTATCCCTTAGTGTTCTGACACATATCTTTTTTGTGTGCTTTAAAAATCTAGCAAATTGGACGATGATGGAGAAAATATTTCCCACTGAGCCACAGCCTCAACAGTCAAGCTGAGATTTCAGCTGTGTCTGGTGGGAGTATTTGTGGGTGGGGGAGGCTGCGGGCACATGGTGACATTCTGATGTGGTGACACCTGTCCTTACTCTTAAATCATCCAGGACGAAGAGCAAAACAAAATCTCCTGTAACAGCAACTTATATTCACACTTGAATGAAAAGCATAATAAAGGTTTGTCTTAATTATTTAAAAAAGTTCTATTTAAGTGCCTGGAAGCTATCATTTTGGTAGTAATTCCAGCTGAATCTATACAGGCATTCTATTGTGAATGTTGTACCGAGCAATTTTGAAGGGGTGATGGAGCACCACCGTATAGTATTTTAAATCCTCATTGCTCTCATTTTCACTTCTACAAACATCCCCATAAAAAAGAATCAGAATATTCCATCCAAGAGCATGCCACTTTGGCATAAATATAATTTTGAGCTGGATGTACTTGAACAACAGCAGATGCAAGAAAGAAAGGAAGGAAGGAAGAAGAGAAAAACTTTCTACCTTTTGTTCCATTCCCTTCTCTTGTACCACATACATGGAGTAACTTGTATGAGATGACATGGCATACCTTAAATTTGCATAAAGAAATTTCTCTACTGTCTTGCGCTGGCGTCTGCAGTATACTTACTTGAGGAAGTAAGTATACTTACTTATTGCCTTAATGGTTGTAAATCCCTTTCCTTTGTCTAGTCACTTGCTCCAAAGTTCATAGCCATTTTGTTAAAATTGTACATAAGCCTTTGAGTAAAACACCTGTTTGGGGGTTTCACTTCATTTCTATGATGATCCCAACCTATGTGTAAAATAAACCCCCATTTTTCTGTTACTTTTTCACCAAGTTAATTCTGCAAGCACCCAGCAGGTGAACCCAACGGACTAGAGGAAGTTTCTTTCGTCCTCATCATGGGAGAGCCTTCCCAAGTGGGTGCACACGAAATCAGCTGGGCAGCATGTGCTGCAATCGTGGAAATAAGTCATGCACCCTTCTCTTCTACCACATGGCCTCCCCAGTTGGAACCGTCAATAATAAATAAGGCTGTGTACTTCCACCTAGAAGTGGCATTTTGTGAGGTAGCATCACTGCCAATGGATAGCTGTGGCTTTCAGCTTTGCCTTTGTGGCTTTTGCTTGGAACCTCACACTGGATTCATCATTTGTTTTCTGTGGTTCTCTTTTGGTCAAGGTAGCACAGCTCTCCTTTCTGCAGTTATCTCAGTCCAGCCCTTCTTCTGGAAGAATCATGTTATAGTTCTTGTCAGTATCACCTTCAGTCTTTGTGAGGGAAAATAAAATTCTGGACATGACAGTGCATATAATTTTAGTCAGATGATCACAAACATTAACTTTAATGTGTTAAAGCTTGACCTAGATTCTTTCATAAGGTGTATTGCTTAGGTAGACACTTGCATTTACATTAAGAAGAGTAGCTAACTTACTACTTTGACAAAGTTTTACTGTAATGAAGCTGAAAAGGGAAGATATTCTATGATGTAGAAAAATGGCTAGGATGTTCTTCATGTTTATTTTATTTTATTATTGTTATTATTTTAATGTATTTGGCACAGGGTCTCACTACACAGCTCCGACTTGTAGTGATCCTCCTATTTTTAGCCTCCCCAGCACTGGAAATACAGACATGCTTCACCACACCCGGTCTCTTCTTCATGTTTAATATATTGTATATCTCATGCACTGCACAAAATATGAGTATAGATGATGCAAAAAATAATTTGTAAAGAAAATTTTTACATTTCCACAGCATGATTTCAAATAATAGATTAGGAGGAATGATCTTATGTAAGATCAGGGAAAAAAAAGAGCATTCTCCTTCAGACATCTTAGAACAAGAATGTAATTTGCCTCAAATGCATAGAATTAAAGAAAAAAAATCACCATTTTCAACTATATAACTGTAAAAAGGCCACTACTACTCTTTGTGAAGTTTACAGAGTATTTTCTTTTATTGGTAACAGCAGTGGGTTAAATAAATTTGTAGACTTTAGTGTTTTTCACTGCCATCTACAAGTTTCCCTAGAATTATGAGGACAAAATGACATTTCTTTAGATAACTGAAAGTGTCTGGCAAGCCTGGATACAAATGATTGAGAAAGTACTGCTGGAAACTCCTTTATGCAAAACGTAACATCCAGAGCAGGCAAACCATTAAGCTGGAAAATGAAATTAATGTAACCTCACAGGCAAGAAGAAAAGCAAATACTCATTCTAAAGCAGCCACTGTTGATGCAAGCAAAGGTTAGAGCAACAAGGCTATTTTCTAACAAAGTGTGAATCCCATTAGTGATGAAGTGTTATTCCCTCCTTAGGCCCTTCCACCTCAGCTCAAACAGATTAAGGATTTTCCTTCCATTTACAAGTTAAGGCTGGTAAATAGGACCCATGGAAATGTGCGAAAATAGTGAAACCATTCAAAAGGCATCTTAGTTTTCATATAAGGTTTTCTGACATATACACAAAAGACAGTGGCTAAAGTCTGCCCAGCAGAACTTCAGCATGGTTAGGAATATAGAATAGGGAGCTGCCCCCTAGCTTCCCAGCTTTCTTTGATACACCCATTATCTCTTTGCAAACAGACAGGAATGCCATTCTGTGACTGGTAAATTAGAAGTGGAGTGCTTGGAGAAGTTTTTTTGGAAAGCTCAGAATGTAAACTTTGTTCCATTTGAAGAAGAGGGAAGTAGATGAGAGGTGGCAGCAGTTTAAAAAAATGAAACATCTGGAAGTTATCAATGACTTACTTATATGTATGCCCAATGCCAAGGTGATATCCTAACTTTAATATTGTAGTTCCATGGACATAGATGTTTATTATGGCAGTTCAACTGCCAGGATCTGTAATCCAAAAGTTTGCATTTGTTTTCTTCCATAGCAAGGTCTGTTAGGTATGTCTAAGTCACACTGTGTCATTGAGCAGAACAAAATAAAGTTACAAAATGAAGTTACCTATTCTCATAAAAGAAAATCCAATGTAGGAAAATCTCAAACATTGGCAAAGATTTTGAACATGGTAGCAATCATGTCATTTTCCAATTGTATAAATA
Source organism: Octodon degus (assembly GCF_000260255.1). Lineage (NCBI taxonomy): Eukaryota > Metazoa > Chordata > Mammalia > Rodentia > Octodontidae > Octodon > Octodon degus. The sequence continues at coordinate 1,014,961 of NW_004524645.1, forward strand.
AATAAAATTGACCACATGAAATATTCTGCCAGAAGTACATAGTTGCTATGATTTTTTTATTAAAGGTGTAGTAAAGCTAAGTATTCAAATTCAAAGTTAGCGAACTCGGGTTTTTGCATGGAATGTGCGCATGCACTGAACATATAAGATAATTAGGCCACTCTGCATTTCACACAAAAAGCATTCCTAGCTTAAGGAAAAACTTGCTGATTCTCAACTGCACAGAGCTACACCAGCTTGCCAAGAATGAGGGAATAAAAAATTCACTGGAAATGACATTTGGTTGTTCACATTAGCACTGAAGACTACCGTGGTTTAGAAATTTCCCCTTTTTTAATTACTGCAAGTAAACTATTTTGTCAGTTCTCTTTGGGCAGCTCAATTTTCAGCCTAGCTTACTGGCCTGAAAATGAAGCTGTCAAGAGTCCTATGTTGAAATTATTTTTTCTGAGAAGAATGTTTATTGTAATATGTCTTCAAAGCTTGTAGCAAATATGTTTAGAAAGATACATCTTCAAACTGAGTTTGATGAATAGCTTTATTATACACAGAGAGGATTAGATGAAGAGTACCTTTGATTATTTTAAATCATATGTACATAAAATAGTTTAATTATCTTATTTATTTCCATGAAGTTCACAAAGTTATCAGCACCCATGAACCAGTTTGCTAACAGCCCCTGTGTTCTCATGAAGGGTAACTCAGGTTTACATCAATACAAAGTCTTCCTCCCCCGTTTAACCTGTAGGAAATTTAGTTTATAGTTAAAAAAAACTCAACTTGACACCTTCCTCTGTTCTGCAATTAACAAATGTTGTAGAGAGCATGTGTGCATATCCTTAAAATATAAATGTCAACACATTAACCCCCATGTGACCATATTTAGAGCTATGGCCCTAGTGAAGTGACAGCAAACCTTTTAGACACTGAGTGCCCAAACTGCAACTCAAACCCACTTATGTGTCACACTAACTCTGTAATCAAACCTGAATGCTGACGTTTTAGTTTAGAAAGAAATAACTATCCTCTGATGCTTGGTTGCTGGGGCCTCTTGGCTCATATGCCCTCTGCAGCACATGTACTGTGGGCTTGCCACCACTGTTGGAGGAAATAATTAAGGCTAAACTAGAATGTAAGTGTAGGTTTTGGTTTCTAATGGGGGTTTTAGTGTCCTTATAAAAAAGAGACACATAAGGGCTTGTCCTTGCATTAGGAAGCTATGCAGAGGAAAGGTCCTATGAGACAATAGCAGGCCAGGAATGGGGTGCAGCCGTCAGTAGAAACTAAATTGGTGGGAGCTGGGGAGATGGTTCAGTAGAATAAGTGCTTGCCTGGCAAATGCAAGGATCTGAGTTCAATCCCTGGTTCTGCAAAAAAAAATAAAATAAAATAAAATAAAGAAAGAAAGAAAAGAAAAGAAACTAAATTGGTGGATACCTCAGTCTAAGACTTTCCAGTTTTCCAAACTGAAAACTTTTTCATTTCTCTCACTGTGTCAAGGATCAAACTCGGGACCTTGTGCTTCCTAGGCATGTGCTTATGCCATTGAAGTACATCCCAGATACAAAACTGCAAAACTACATTTCTGTTGTTTAAGCCACACAGTCTGTGGTATTTTCTTATGGTTGCCTGAGCCAGCTAATACAACATATGTGAAGTTTAGCATTGTAAATACATTTTAATTAGACTTTTGTAGTACATCAGAGTTCCAGGAGTAAGTGTAAAATTTGCTGGGATTTAAGAAGAAAAAGTAGATTGATGGTTTCTGAGCTCGGCTCTGGAGTGTGTGTGGGCACCATGTCTGGCCACGAAGGTGGCAAGAAGAAACTGCAGAAAGAGCCCAAGTAATAGGCCAAGGAGATGGACAAGGAAGCTAGCGCATTCAAACAGAAGCAAAAGGAGGAGTCGAAGAAACTTGAGGAGCTAAAAAAGAAGGTCGCAGGAAAGGACCCCCAGCCACAGGTGTAAAGAAGAAATCTGGCAAAAAATAAACTTGTGCATACAGTGATGGTGACCATGGATTCCATTCCTATCTAAATATCTGGATGCCTGCGATAACATGTCTTGTAACCTATAACTACAATGAAATGTGTTCTTGGAGTTTGTTGTACATTTAAGAATAAAATTTTATTAAAAAAAGAAAGAAGACAAAGTAACTCAAAGTCACAGTATCAGCCTTGGTGATCTTTGCGCATTACTATTACTTTATATTAAAAATTTTATAGTTTATAGAATCCATAACTTAAAAATGATACTTAGCTACCAGCATACATATCCTCACAAAGTAACAGCAAACTAAATGCACTTAATGAATATGATAAACACTAAGTCAAGTTTTTAGCTACTGAAGGAATGTTTAATACATCCTTTATGTAGCACAAAATAAAAGCAACTTACAGTTCATAAAACAAAATAGATTCGGCCTATGAATTGTACAATTTTGAATCCCCTCTTCCAATAAAATTTTCTCATTTTAAATATGAGAAAGGAGGCTCCTCAGCCTCGACCACACATACCTGCCCAGTGAATGAGAACTTTAGCCACGTTCCCAGGACCTCCAGATCCAGCCCAAGACCAGGCCAGGTGAGTGTGTGGGAGAGCTTCCCCTCTCCCCTACACTCATTTGTCCCCTTCAAACTAAGCTCAGGCCTGGCATACAGGCTTGGGGAGAAAATCGGCAGCTGCAGTCCTTGCAGAGAGAGTAGGGCACAGAACCACCCAGCTAGTCTAGGAGCAGAATATCTTGCCAGAGGGGCACAAGAAGTTCACTCCCAAGGGCGGCAGCAGGAAGGAGCTGAGCACAGCAGTGAGATCCAAGCCAGGCACAGCTGTATAAATTCAAACTCTGTAGATCTGCACCTGAGTTTCAGTAGGTGCCAAGGTTATAACTGCACCAAAGCTCTACAACAAAGGTCAGAGGACAGTGCTATACAAAATGACAATGAGAAGGAGCAAAATGCAATCTCAGACCCCAAGCCCACCCATAACAAGTGCAGAGGACACTAACACAGAACAAATTGGGAATCACACAGCTGAAATCAATGAAGTAAGAGCTTCTGAAATGAAGAAACAACTGCAGAAAAGTATAGAGGAACTCGGATCAGAAATTTAAAAAAAGACATTTTTAGCATTAGTTAATAGCATCTGAATTAATAACATCAGAAGTAAAGAATCAAATACAGAAACATGTGGAGGAAAAGCAATGCCCAGTCAAAACAAGTGCAGAGGACACTAGCTCAGATGAAATGTGTGAAGTAATAGCGTTGAAAGGAAATAAGCAACAGCAGAATGGTATAGAGGAACTCAGAGTGGAATTAATTTCTGAAATAAAAAAAGAAATCTCTGAACTCATAGCATCTGAAGTAAAGAATCAAATAGAGAAACATAGGGAGGAAACCCAATCTGAAAAAAAAAAACCACTGCAGTAAAAGAATTAATAACTGCTTCTAAAGAACACATTAAAAAATTGAGGAGGTTAGAAAAATGACAGATTTCTTGAATGAGCAATACAGGAAAGAAATAGATCGCATGAAGCAGAGTCAAAGAGATAAAGGAACTTAAAATCTCAATCACAAGCCTGCAAAAACATTTGAGTGAAAGTGAAGACAGAGTTTCAGAACTTGAAGACACTGGTGCAGCTAGTGAAAAGGTAAGAAAAGATCTCTTAGAAATAATTAGGATGCAAGAAAAAAAATCATCACCTGCAAGACAATGCAAAGATGAACAATGTGAGACTAATAGGTATCAATAAGAAAGAAGGTGTTGATACAAATGACAATAAAAATATATGGGCAGAAGTAATAGCAGAAAACTTCCCAAATATGAGGAAACAATCTGACACTCAGGTAACTGAAGCATACAGAATGCCAAATAACTTCAACCCAATTAAAAGCACACCGAGACATATAATATTCAAGATCCCAGAAATTCAGCAGAAGAATAATATACTAAAATCCGTTAAAGAAAAGACACAGATCACATTCAATGGAAAACCCATCAGAATTGCAGCCGACTTCTCTTCACAAACCATGAAGCCAAGAGGAGCATGGAACAAAGTACTTCAATTCCTTGATGAAAACAAATTCCAGCCCAGACTACTATACCCTGCAAAACTCTCTTTCAGGTTTGATGGAAAAGTGAAATACTTCCATGAAAAAGAACAACTAAAGAATTTCATGATGACAAAGCCAACCCTACATAGGCTACTGAAAGATGTTCTAGAGAGGGACCAAAATGATTAGATCTCCGTGAACGAGAACAGAAGCAACTAACTAAATGGGGCAAACAATTAAACACAGGAGAAAAAAGAGTAAGCAACAACAGGTAAATAACGTGTCAATCATAAGTCAAAACATCTCAATTGTAACCATCAATGTCAATGGACTCAATTGACCAATTAAGAGAAATAGACTGGCATAGCGGCTTAGAAAACAAAATCCAACAATATGCTGTATACAAGAAACACATGTAACTCATAAAGAAATTCATAAGCTGAAAATCAAAAGATACAAAATAATATTACATGCCCCAGGACCTCAGAAAAAAGCAGGGGTAGCAATCTTGTTTACAGTCTCAACTTCAAACCAAGAATAATCAAGTGAAATAAAGAAGGCCACTATATACTGGTCAGGGGAAAAGTTCAAGAGGAAGATGTAACATTCATAAATATGTATGCATCAAACACGGGAACACCCAACTATATAAAGAAAATCTTAATGGACATGAAAAATCTAATCTCCAATAGCACAATCTTAATAGGAGACCATAACGCCCCCTTATCCCCAAAAGATAGGTCAACCAGACAAAAAATTAGAAAAGAAATAACAGAACTGATCCAGAGCTTGAAATAAATGGACTTGGTGGACATATACAGAGTAGTCCATCCAAACACAGCTGAATACACATTTTTCTCAGCTACACATGGGTCATTTTCTAAAATAGACCACATTCTGGTCCATAGATCATGCTTAAGTATATGCAAGAAAACAGAAATTATCCCATGCACATTATCTGACCACAGTGCAATGAAACTGGAAATCAACGATAAAAGTAACCAGAAAAAAACCCTAAATACATGGAAATTAAACAACACCCTACTCAGTAATCAGTGGGTCACTGATGAAATTAACCAAGAAATTCAACAATATCTACAATTCAATGAAAATTCAAGCACAACTTATCGGAATTTATGGGATGTGATGAAAGCACTGCTCAGAGGGAAATTTAAACCTGTGAATTCACACATTAGGAAAACAGAACGGGAACAAATAAATACCCTAATGCTACACCTCCAAAAACTAGAAAAAGAAGAGCAGAAAGAACCCAGAGTTCAAAGATGGGAAAGAATCATAAAGATTAGAGCAGAAATTAATTCAATTGAGATGAAGAAAACAGTTCAAAGAATTAGCCAATCAAAAAGCTGGTTCTTTGAAAGACTAAATAAAATCAGCAAGCCCCTAGCTAACCTCATCAAAAAGAGGAAAGAGAAAATTCAAATACAAGCAATAAGGAATGAAAAGGGTATAATCACTACAGACCCAGTGAAAATTCAGAAGATTATCAATAGCTATTTTGAGAATCTTTACTCTCACAGAATAGAACACACAGATGAAATGGACAGATTCTTACAAAGGTGCAAATTAACAAAACTGAATCAAGATATAATCACTCCCAATAGCCCAATAACAGCCAATGAAATATGAGATACAATAAAAAACCTACCGACAAAGAAAAGTCCTGGTCCTGATGGATTCACAGGTGAATTCTACAAGAAATTTACAGAAGCTGTAATCCCTATACTCCTCAAACACTTTAAGGAAATTTAAAACGAAAGAGTTCTCCCAAAATCATTCCTGGAAGCAAGTATTATACTGATACCAAAACCAGGTAAAGACGCAAATAAAAAAGAGAACTACAGGTCAATCTCCCTCATGAACATACAGGAAAAATCCTCGATAAAATCCTAGCAAGAGAATACAGGAAATCATCAAGAAGAGCATACACCATGACCAGGTTGGATTCATACCAGGGATGCAAAGATGGTTCAATATTTGAAAATCTATAAATGTAATACACTATATCAATGAAGTGAAAACTAAAAACCACATGATCATCTCCATTGATTCAGAAAAGGCTTTTGACAAAGTCCAACACTCACTCATATTCAAAGTCCTACAGAAAATTGGAATATTTGGCCTTTGCTTCAATCTGATAGAAGCCATTTATGAAATCCCAACTGGTAACATAATTCTAAATGGAGAAAAACTGAAATCTTTTACTCTCAGATCTGGTATAAGACAAGGATATCCTCTATCACCACTCCTATTCAATAGAGTTTTGGAAGCATTAGCTAAAGCCATTAGACAAGAGAAAGAAATAAAAGAATAAGAATAGGTAAAGAATAAGTTAAATTATCATTATTTGCAGATGACATGATACTTTACTTGGAAGACCAAAAGAACTCCATTAAGAAGTTCCTAGAATTAACACAAAAATTCAGTAGCATAGCAGCATACAAAGTCAATACCCAAATGTCAATAGCATTCCTCTACACAGATAAGAAATACACTGTATTGGAAAATTATAGAAACAATAAGTTTTACAATAGCACCAAGGAAAATGAAATACCTTGGAATTCATCTAACTAAGGAAGTGAAAGATCATTTAAAGGAAAGTTACAGTACTCTTAAAAAAGAGATTGTATAGGATTTCAGATAATTGAATAGGAAGATTGAACACTGTGAGGATGGCCATACTCCCAAAATTGATCTACAGATTTAATACAATACCTATCAAACTGCCACCAATATACTTCAGAAACCTTGAGAAACTGTTCCTAAAATTTATTTGGAACCAGAAAAGACCTAGTATAGCAAAGACGATTCTGGCCAACAAGAGAAGGCAGGCAGCCTTACAATTCCTGACTTGAAATTACAATACAAACCTACTGTGATAAAATCAGCATGGTACTGGCAATGAAATAGACTGGAGGATCAATGGAATAGATTAGAAGACGCTGTAACCTCTGTGAACACACTCAGTGACCTTATCTTTGAAAAAGGGGCCAAACATACTCACTAGAAGAAAGATGACCTCTTTGACAAATGGTGCTGGAAAAACTGGCTCTCTATATGCTGAAAACTAAAACGTGACCCAGATCTATCACCATGCACTAAGCTAAAGTCAAAATGGATTAAAGATCTAGATATTAAAACAGAAACACTAAATTTCCTGGAAGAGAAAGTAGGAGGAACTCTTGAAGACATAGGGGTAGGTAAAGAGTACATAAACAAGAATTAAATCTCACGGGTAACACTTGAAAGAGTTAAAAACTGGGACCTGCTCTTATGGAGAAGTTTTTGCATGTCAAAAGAAATTAGCAACAAAGTGAAAAGACAGCCTACAAATTTGGAAAAAATCTTGACAAATAACTACTCAGACAAAGGTCTGTTCTTTAGAATTTAAAAAGAAATAAAAATCTCTAGGGCTCCAAAGTTTAAAGACTCATTCCAGAAATGGGCATCTGAGATGAACACACACTTCTCAGAGGATGAAAGTAAAGAAGCAAATAAATATAAGAAAAAATGCTCCACATCAATAGCCATCCACAAAATGCAAATTAAAACAACATTGAGATATCATTTCACCCCAGAAAGAATGGCTATCATAGAGAAATCAACCAACGACAAACATTGAAGAGGCTGTGGGGGAAAAGGAACCCTTCTCCACTGCTGGTGGGAATGTAGACTGGTGCAACCGTTATGGAAATCAGGGTGGAGACTCCTTAGAAAAGTTGGACAGGAAATCCCACTTATACCACCTATTCCTCTACTGGGAATTTTCCTTGAGGATCTGAAAACATCATATCATAGTGATATATGTGTGATTATGTTTATAGCAGCACAACTTGTGATAGCCAAATCTTGGAAACCGCCAAGATGCTCTTCACCTGAGGAATGGTTGAAAAAGATGTGGTATTTTTATACAATGGAGTATTACTCAGGTATAAAGAATGATAAACCCAAAACCTTTATATTGAAGTGGATGCCACATGAAGATATCCTCATAAGTGAAATAAACCGGACACACATGTGTAAATATCATATAGTCTCCCTGGTATAAGAACTCAGAAGAAGGAATACAAATATAAAGTCATAGTACAAAAGCAAGAACTTGAGGACTAGACAATGAAGAGAGAACAAGGAGAATAACTAGGAAACATACAGAGGCAAGCCATACAGTTATACGTATAAGCTGGGTAAGGCAATGATCCTGAGACTCTCAAGAAGCATTTGAATCTAGCAGTTAATTGGAGGGATTCTCACCGTGACTAATTCTACACACTGACATCTGTGAACTAAGCAACTGAATTGACGATGGCAATTTGTAATAGTAGGTTCATGCATTGAATGCCTGTCATTCTAGTCTTCTGAATATGTGCTGCTTGTCATGATATGTTGATTCCTGCCATGCTGTATGTCAGGTAAATGTTTGTTTAAAAGGGACGGGGTGTGAATGAAGGCAGGAGACAGGAAAAAGACTGTTGCAGGACTGTCACGCTACAATGCTGTACATGGTCAAATTTCTGGACGTATGTGTAAATATATAATTCTTTATTCCTATTTTCTAAATATATTTTAATTTTTTAAATATTTTTCATCATATTCTGTAGGGATTTAAAGTTTAACATACCA
>NW_004524645.1:1023753-1025253 GCF_000260255.1 Octodon degus
CATCTGTGAGGTATGTCCTCTTCTTTTTTTCATGTCCCAAATCCATATAAACATCATGGGAAATTTCAATATCTCAACTTCCAATCTCTCCTTCCCAGATGTTTTCCCCATTTATTGTGACTAAATGTGTCATTTAGATCATTAATAATTTTTCACTGCACTATATATTACTGTTATAAACTTCATTTCCTACTCATATTAGCAGAGTTGTCCAGTTATTTCCTGAGCACCTATTCCTAGAAGTAGCATCCACTAGTTATAGGTTATGATATAGCTATAGGATATGATATGGTTTTGAATGCAGATGCCAAAATTAGTTAAAACTTGTGCCTAGGATCCAGTGGTCAATACCTATAATCCCACTACTCAAGAGATAGAGACAGACAGATTGCAAGTTTGAGGCTAACTTGGGCAATTGACAAGAATCAGCCTCAAAATAAATTTTAAAAAGTGCTAAGGATGTAGCTCAGTGCTCTCTGGGCTCAATATTGAGTACTACAAAAACAACAACAACAAAAATGAAAGCAACCCACTTGTAATCCCTTCAACCACATGAAATTTGCTTTACTGTATGATAATTCTCAGCTGGGCCTTCCTAACTTTGGAGGAAAACAGGATTTCTTTTCATCTAACATCCTTCTTTCTCCCTTTCTTATTTTCTTCTTTCCTTTCTTTGTCCCTCCTTCACTCCCTCTAACAAACACTTATTGGTCACATGTAAGCATCGGAGACAGTCTCAGGCCACATCTGTGGCATGTATGGGGGAGTAATGAACTCATATGTCCTCTTCCTTTGCCCTGTTTCAAATCCATATAAACATCATGGAAAATTTCAACATGCCAACTTCCATTCTCTCTTTCCCAGATGTTTTCCACATCTGGAAGAAACAAGCATTCTTATGTCAGATGATGCTCCTCAATTCTGCTCTGGAAATGCTGTCACTATGACAGTGGGAAACAGAAAATAGCCATGTCCTGTCCTCATGCTGACTGTCAAACTCATTATGAACCCACTAAGTAACTTTTCCTCTTCTCTCATCCTCAGTAATGCACTATGGTACCGTTTCCATCCTTACTCTCAATTTCAGGCCCAGATCAAAGCAGTGAGGAGACAGTACACAAGTCATTCAGTGGAACCTTTCAGTACCCTCCTCTGTTAGGAGATGCCATGTTGTATGACTCAACTATTTGCATGGCGTTGTAAGAAGCTGGGTTGAGCAATGAATGGCCTTCTTGGCAAGGAAAATAATCGGTTACCGAGAGCTTTCTATACTGCTTTCTGTATTCTTATTTTGGAAACTTTCAGTACTTAAAATAGTAAAAGGTTTGCAAAGAATTTTTCAACAATTGAGAGCAACTTCAGAGCTCACCATACTCCAAGACTACTCTGACAAACTCCAAATCATTAGTGGATCTGTTTTAAAACTGTGAAATATTTCACAGTGGCTATTGTAGTCAAACAAACCACTCCCATAATTCCACATTAGAACACATTGAGGTG
>NW_004524645.1:1025353-1033490 GCF_000260255.1 Octodon degus
TGAATGTCCATTTTGTATCTGTGTATTCAAAGTGGTTAGGATGGATATATAGTTACATTCTCTTAATGAATAGAGGGATTTGTTCTAATGGTGTTTGTAAGTAGGATATCATGTCCACATCTTGTACAGAAATTAACCACTAGGAAGAATGTGTGCAATGTGTTAATTATTGTAACTGTCCTACCAATTTGGTTTGAAATGGTCTCATTGCTATTTGTTTCTCAATAAAATTATGGGAAAAAATGGTTAGGATAGATATACAGCTACATTCTCTTAATTCAGTTAATAGAAACATTTGTTCTAATAGTATTTGTGAATAGAAAATCATGTCCGCATCTTGTACAACAAATAACCACTGGGAAGACAGTATGCAACATATTAATTATTGGAACTGTCCTACTAATTTCATTTGAAACTGTCTCATTGGTATATGTTTCTCAATAACATTATGGAAATAATAAATAAATATGAAAAAAGCCAAAAATGTGGAGTGGGAGGAAATCAGACCAGAAAGTAGACCAGTTGTTCAACATAGTTACTCTTTCTTATAAAATTTTAGGTATGATGGTGACTATAGTCCTGGTTATTTGGAAAGCTGAGGCTGGAGGATTGCAAGTTTTAGCCCAGCTTGGGCAATTGAGCAACAGAGAGAATCTGTTTCAGACTGAAATTAAAAATGGGTTTGTGATGGATGTCAGTGTAAAGGATTGAGAGTCCTTTCTCAATCCCAGGATTGAGGGGGAAAAAGTCTCTCTCTCTCTCTCTCTCTCTCTCTCTCTATATATATATATATATATATATATATATATATATATATAGCCAGTGTCTGTTTAACAGGACTGAAATTTATCTAACACAAATCGCTAAAAACATATCCATTGCCAAAACATATCCTGGAGATTTGTTATACAGTTTTTTTGTTGATAAACTAGTTATTGCTCATTCATCAAAATCCATGTGATTTTAGCCATGTGATTTTAGTTCCTGAGGAAAAGATGTAAATGAGTGTTTTAAAATCAATCCATAGGGAAGTACTTAGCTCAATCCCTTCCTTCGTCCCGTGCCTTGTCCCGTAGTTGCAGGAACCTATCAGTCATCTCATGCTTTGAAGTGGTTATAAAATCTTTCTTGTTTATATTTTAGTTCTACTTAATTGTGACATTTTAAAGGTACATGTAGTGTTAAGCTTCACTTATTATGTCATTAGCAAGTCAAAGTTTTTGTATGAAACTTTTTTCTAAAGAAAAACATAGTTCATTGAGAGCCCAGGGACTAATGTGTTGCTACTGTGTGATTGTGGTTAGCAAGGCGTCAAAGTGATCCGCCATATTCAAAATGGCCTCCCACCCCTCTCGTCACCAGTAGTTCTGCCTCCTTAGCCTTTATGGGTCCCAAGACTCTACTAAATGTTGGTGTAATTTGCTTTCTTGAACATAGGAAAGCTCCATCAAGTTAGCATAGCATGTGCCATATCAGTAAAAGCTCTACCAGAATCCAAATGCAATTGCACTGACAAATATTATTGAAAAATGAGATGATTTGAGAAATATTCAAAACTTTAAGAATGAGACAAAGGACAAAAAAATGAGAAGGATTAGAAACACTTAGCATCTCTTTTCTTATGCTTATATTTTATTTTGCTTTTCAAAACATTTTTACATTTAATTTGCTAGATCTTGTTAACCATTAGATGGTTTTTGGATAAGCTTTAATAGGAAATTTGAAACTTTATTAAATCCCTGTGTTATTATAAAGTTAATGTAATGTTTATGGTACTCTGTGGTCACATTTTTGCACTTTAAAACTTAAGATGACTTTGAAAATGGTATCTAGATTAGTAAATCCAATTGTTCCCAGTATGCTGACTGCAGTACTGCAGTAGGATCTCTCTGAGAAATCTCAAACACCCTGCTGGGGACTCTGGGTCAGGTGCTGTCACAAAATGAATAAAATGCCACATATGATTGTAAGAAGCTTGACATCCAGTAGATAAAACAGACAAGGCACCACAGGACACATGAATATGGGGATTTCTCCTTTATAGTAATCTAATTTGTACTACTTTAATTTTCAAGGAACGATACAATACAGGACCAGTAATTTTGTAACCCACAGAATGTGTTGCCCAAAATATACTGCATATTAGCCAACCTCTGGGAAGAGGAATATTGCTACCTTGTTCACTAGACATTTTCAATACCAAGAAAATAGCCTTGTAAAGCAAAATGAAAAAGCCAGTGTGCTAAGGTGAAGAGAACTTGGGCTTTTGTGTCTTATGATTCTCACACTGTGTTTGCTCTCAATACCTGTGTTATCTTAAGCAGATTGCCTGACACCTTTAAAACCCAGTATCTTCTTTTCTTTCAAAAATTTTACTCCATAGATATTGTTGAGAAGTTTAAGTAAGATTATATTAATTCTTAACTCTGTGCCTGGTATATGCTAAAACTCAGGAAACATTGCTTACTTTCTGCTTAGTAAAATAAAAAAAAATTACTGAGGGTAGCTCAGCCACTGTGGTGAGTATTCTACATGCTTCATTTCATGTAATTTTTATGGTAGGTGGTACTATTATTATCCCCAACTTGAAGATGAAGAAACTAAGTCCTAGAAAAATAGTCACTTACTCAAGAATACATCCCTACTGAGCTCTGCAACGCTGATGTCCTAACTCCAAAAAGAGCCTTACCCATTGCCTATCTATGCCTCCACTGACCAGTTTGCTAATAAAATGAGGCCCTCTCCATTTCCTTTCTTTTGCAGCACAGAGGATGGAACAATGGGCCTTGTCCAACCTAGGTAAGTACTCTACAAGGAGCTACATTCCCTGCCTTCATTTCATTTATTCATTGAACAAATTCCATTGATTACTCACCCCGTGTCAAACGCTAACTGCCGACTGTGCAATGATCAGTAAAGCAGACATGATTCCCCGCCCCAGGAGCTCACAACCTGATCTTCATCCAGGTTTCTCAAGTTCAATGCCATTGGCATTTGGGGATGGTAGCTTTTGCTAGCGGAGGGCTGTCTTGTGGAGTGTGGGACATTTCGCTTCCACGCTGACTTCTCCTCACTAGATAACATTAATACCACTACTGCAGAGGTTGTGACAATCAAAAGGAGCTCCAGACATTGCCAACTGTCTCCTGGGGGTGAAATGAGAACCATTCTTCTTGTAAATGCAAAATTAAGAGTTGCATGTTTAAGAAAACATTTGCACTGCCTGGGGCTCTTCTAAAATAGTCAGTTTCTTGTTAAAACTCAAGAGTAGTAATAATCAAATCCCAGGAAGGTAGAGTCTGACATGTAGTTGCCACCTTATAAAAGTGTTTTACATTGTGCTATTGAAAGCTTTCTTGGTGGGACTATCTCTAGTTTGGGAAATGAAGCCAAACAAGTTTTCTTACGAGTTGCAAAGATGGTGGTTCATGATGTATTTGCTACTAAGTATAATTCTGTAGTTAGCAAGCTAGGAAAGCTCTGAATTTGGGGAGAGTGGAATCAAGCTTTGCCAGCTTCAACATTACCAGGCTTGTCATATCTTCAGGATGATGGTGTTGCTATTAATCCTGATAGGTCTGAGGTACACAATCCTGGCTTTTAAAGCCTTTTAGAGGCTCCCTTCTACACAGAGACTCAAGAACCCAAATTTCAAAAGTCTGTCCCGTTAGGTACTTAGAAATATACCCTTCACCATGGAAAAGCAGAAGAAAGAAGGTGTATGAAATTTCTGGAAACCATGCCTGGGATTCAGACATTCTGTCAGTAAGAACTCATAGTCACATGGCTGTTGATAAATACAAGAGAAGCTGTAGAATGAAGCCCAGCTGCGTATCCAGAAGGAGATGGAGAACTGTCTGATGACTACTTGCCATATTTTATCAATGTCATCCAAATCGTTTTTATTGCTTAAAAGCTATACGTTGTGTAACTTTGGGACCAAAACAATAATGATATTACATACATCAGAAAGTTTGTATGTGGACTAATGAAAGATGTGTAGGCTTCATTCTTCCTCAGGACTCTGTCCTGGTATGTTTCTGCTATCTGGAGAATAATACACTATGCTTATTTATAGTCCCATTATAAGTAGACACATTTTTAATCCACGGCAGACATCATGATGGAGTCAATATATTATTTGTTACAGAAAGGAGAATGTGCATTCCAATCCAGAGTTCATGTCCCCCAGCGATGGTGTAATATTTTCTTTTGCTCTCAATGTGTGAATTATTAAAAATAAGCTTGCTACAATCTCGTCGCTTTTGATTATATCCAAAATGAAGGCAGAGACAGGACTGCTTCCAATCTGTGAATTTATTTAACATTTAATATTCCCTCTGGGAAATAAATATGGTTTGGGGGAGATTATTTATATACCACTGGTCAGGTGTGGTTTAAATAAATGCACCGTGTTGCTGGCGCTATGTGAATGAATCTTTCAATGTCAAGACCTTGCTCTTGAATAAAGAGATATAATCATAAATCAGCTAACAGGAAAATGGTTAATGGAAATTATCTGGTCATTTTCCTGTTATACATGAATAAATTAGGTTTTGTTTTTCTAGTATTTATTCAAGCCATAAAATGAATGTCTGAGTATTGTGTGCCAGCAATTTAATATTTAGTAGTTATTGAAAATATATGTATTCTATGGGACTAATTCTATTTTGGGAAAGTGAAATGTGTGTGCTAATGGCTCAGGCGCATATAAATAATTGATTTAAAAAAACTAGCTGAATAAAAGAGAGTTAACAGAATGGTAGGCAAAATAACTTTTGCTCTTAGACACTTAAGATATATTCTGCACAACTTTGGTTAAGCATCAGTTCTTAGGATGTATTCCGCATAACTTTGGTTAAGCATCAGTTCTTCCAAGTCTGATGGAGTTTTGGAGCACAGGGGGATGGTTAGTAGGCCTCAAAAAAGGAAATGAGCGAAGTCTTGGGTCTCTGAGCTAAGGCATGCATTGGCTGCTTTCTCCTTACACCACCTAACTGAAATCCTGACTCATCAGAAAACAGAAATTCCTGGGAGATGAAAGACAATAGCGCATCTAAAAAGGATGACTTTTCCAAAGTAATCTTAAGAGCATTCTGATTCTGAGAATCTAGAAGCTTCACCTTGAACAGGCCAACACTGCTGTCTTTATGTCCATTTAGCTGGTCACCAGAGACAAGGGTATGTCCCACTTTGAACAACATTATTCAATTTACAAAAAGAATCCACTCTTTACCTTGACATTTACCATAACACACATTTAACTAGTGTACTTCCACTGAAGCCAGTAAAAATCATTTGGACTTACAAAAATTATTTTCAAGTAGTTAGACAAATTATATGAAATTATCAATATTTAACCATTTTGACAGGCTATTTAAAGTCTGATTTTAAGAGTTAGCTTTCTAGAAGATCCTTTGTATAAAGAGAGATAAATTCTGCTGAGAAACTCTATAATGAATCTTATGGTGAAGCACTTTACTGGAGTAAAATAATTTAAGGATATTACTTCCAGGTAATTCAAAACTTACAATATTCTGACCTCCATTCCTCATAGACATGAAAGATTTGGGAGTTTTTGACCTAAAAGCTGAGATTGCCCAAAATTAGATTAATGATTCTGTCAATATAACAACAACCACAACCAAACAGGTAGGTCCATCAGTGGTCTCAGATAAGAAAAAAGAATCAGTAGCTGATGTTTCCTTCTTTTTTAAACTATGAAAAGCATCCTGTGTGTAACCACCTACGTGGCTGATATCATAGAACTCCTGAGTCAATATCTGGGAAAGAAAGAACGGCAGCTTTCAGGCGGGTTAGGTGAATTTTGCCCCTTCTGCCTCATTTGTCAAAGAAAAAATTTGGTGACTTGACAAGTTTCTAGAAGTGGCTAAAAATTATTTGAATGAAAGCCGCCAGAGGCAGTTAGCAAATTCTGACCACCATCATAGTTGTCACCCACTGAAATTTAAACTCAAGTCCAAATTTGTACAAGTGGATTCACTTACATGGTACAGAATTCACATGCTATTTATTAACTATCACTAGGTCCTTTCTTCTGAACCCTGTGCATTTTTGGATGGCATGACATTTTGGAAGCTGTAATCCTCTTGTGACAGGATATAAGAGCCAGTCAAAACTTTATTTTGTTCTTACTCTGTGTAGCCAGATTTAATTGCAATGACGATTTTGATTCAGAAGACAAATTTTAGAAAAGGAAGTGGAAAAGTCAGAAAGTCTGGAGAAAGTTGGAGGAGGGAGTGTGTGAAGGATGTGGGGAGAGAAGAAGGGAACAGATTCTTTTTTTAAAAAAGATTATTCACTTCTAAATGAGACAGCTCGGCTTAACTGCCTTAAATTTATGAGTCTAACCATTGGGGAAGATTATGTGTCTGGTGTCCTCTGGGGAAAAGAGCTACCTGGCAATCTGAAATCCATGATCAATTGTTATTACAGGTGTGGGAACATGTTTCTGGCAAGGAGAGAATTTCTAGGGCAGGAAATTTAGATGAGGATTGGTTTGCTGATGGGTATCTCAGGAGGCAGCCAGAGTCCTATGCCAGTAATGGCTTTAGGTGAGCTACTGCAGCCAGTATTTTCTGCGTGATAGGTTAGAAGAATGAAAAGACCCATTACTTCTGTCCTTAAAAGGAAATGCATGGCTAGCTTTATGTATCCACTGGCTGTACTTCACCTAGAATTTACAGTAAAATAAACATCCATTGCTTATTGAGTAGATTATATTATATAAATTAATAAATTATATATTTCATTGTTTTGTAATTAATAAATTGCATAAATCATTAAGTATATTAGCTACTGGCAGCACTTATATTCTTGCAAGGAAAACCTGTGGCTAATGGGGTGATGTAGCTACCAAATGCATACATTCTGAAATAGTTCCTGAGGGAAAGCCATTGCCATATGAACCAGTTAACAACCAGGACGAACAGCCAAGGTGGATACTCACTCACTTAATGTTAAAGTATATTTCTCCTTTTGAAATTGAAATCTTCCTCAATTCCTCACACCTTCAGCTTTCTAACTTTGGAAAAAGGGGGAAAATATACGCTGGTTTCAGGTAAAATGGTGATCTAAATGCAGAAGAATGAATCTAGACCTATATCTCATTCTGTATTAAAATAAAATAAGTAAGCGTCAAAAACCTGGATATAAAAAAATCAGAAAAACTAACTCTGCTGGAAGATATAACAGGTAAAACTCTTGAAGACGTAAACATGGACCATGACTTTCTGAATAGAACCTTAATTACATAAGAATTAGTACCAAGATGAAAATATGCAATGCATTAACTCTTGCAAATTCTCCCATTATGGTGTTATGAAATTCCATTGTAAATTTTTTCCATAAATAAAAAATAATTAACAAGTGGGATTATATCAAATGAAAAAGCACAGTAGAGGAAACAAACACCAGAGTGAAGATCCAGTGTACAGAATGGGAAAAACATTGCCAGCTACTTCTTGGTAAGAGGACTAGTATCTAGAATATACAACGAACCCATAATTAGAATCTTCAAAACAAAAGACCCAATCAAAACATGGACAAATGAAATGGATAGACACTTCTCAAAGGAATTGCAAATGGCCAATGTGTACATGAAAAATGTTCGACATTTTTTGACCATTAGGAAAATGGAAAACAAAGCAACACTAAGATTTTGTTTAAACTCAGTAAGAATATCTACTATTCAGGACTCAAAAATCAGCAATACTGGTGAGGTTGGAGGGCAAGAGGAACCCTTTTAAATTAATTGTGGTAATATAAACTAGTACAAATGAGGTGGTAACACTCTGTGGATTCCTCCAAAAGCAAAAAATAGAAATTCCATTTAACTCACCAATACTGCTTCTGAATAAATTCCTAGTGCTGCATGTACACATGTAGATCAGCACAATTTATAATACAGGTAACTAAAAAATGGAAGCTGCCTCTATGCCCATCAGCCATAAAAATACATATATTTCAGCCATAAAGAGACAATATCAAATGATCCTTCTTTATGGATAAACTTAAGTCCTTTGGGGAAAAATGGACGGATCTTGATTAAATATTGCATTGTTTGCCCAATATGAGAAACCCAATCATAAATACTACAAAGAGCAAAATAAATAGG
>NW_004524645.1:1034712-1035462 GCF_000260255.1 Octodon degus
AATAGCAATAAGCTCCTCTTCTGGAGCATTAACAACTTAAGTTTGCAAACCAAAAATTAGAGAAAAACGGGGGCTACAAGGAAAGCCAAAATTTTGGCCCTAGCCTTCCAAGGACAATTAAGACTCAGGACATATGAAAACCTGTACTGTAACATCATGCAACTGAGTAGTGTCCCAAATTTTCTGGTCAAGGAGATTATGGGGCCAAAGAGAAAAGTGATTGATGATGTAGACTGTGCCTAAGGAGAGTCACATGGAGAGAAAACATTTTCTCAGGCTTTCACATAGAGCCAATTGATCAAGTGATGGCCAGGACTCATCCACATGGTTGACACTGACAAAGGATCTACAATGTGAGGTACAGGATCTCAGGATAAATACTGAGGGGATTTCATTGACCTTATCAGATCCAAAAGCTACAATTCTTGTTACATCAGTCTTACTTTATCTTGGTCTTAACCATCCAGCAGAAAAGTATAAAAACGAAGTACAAGAAGTAAAGCCATGGTGTTATGTTGAGCTGAAGGGCACTCAGGTCAACAACTTCTGACATTTCCAGTCAAGTGAAAGACCCAATACTATTATGGACTACTGGACTCTTTCAGAAGATTTTGCTGAGTTAACACACCTATAATATTCAAATAAGGAAGTTAACAAAAAAAGGGGATACAAATGAATGTCCATTCTGTATCTGTGTATTCAAAATTGTTAGGATAGACCCAGTCCTAGCCCAGGCCCGGTGAGTGTGTG
>NW_004524645.1:1035562-1104149 GCF_000260255.1 Octodon degus
AGTGACTACATATACAATAGATATATTAGGAGTTTGAGGATTTTGGCTACACGTCTTTGAGGTAGACCAAAACAAATTTACTTTTACTGTATTTCAACTCTGGTTTTGTTCTCTTTTTATGAATTTATCCTCTTTGAAGAAAAGAGGAGCAGAGGATAGAATCAAGTATGACCCAAAGGATCAAGATGCAATAATGAGGCATATGAACATGTGCACTGGCTATTTTTCTTCATTTTGCCATACTGAGGACCAAAGAGCTGAGGTATCCCTCCAGCTCTTCCCTTTTTATTTTGAGACAGGGCCTTTCTAAATCACTAAATTGGCCAGCCTGGGTTTCAACCTGTGGTCCTCCTGCCTCACCCTCCTAGAATGGTGGGATTGCAAGTACATGTAACCATGTCTGACTGGCACTGCTAAATGTTGAAAATGAAACTCACATCTGGGCTGGGAATAGCATATGTTCTTTTTATGTATTTAGTAAAGGGCCTACAGAGTCTCACTGCACAGATTGTACTCATAGTGATCCACCTATGTTCAGCCTCCCAAGCTCTGGGATCATAGGTGCACACCACCACGCCCAGTCTCAATCATCGTCTCAGCGCACTCCAAGGGTGGGGCTGGCACAACAGGCCGGGGATCACACCCAGGTCCCTGCTTTTACCTAATCAGGCATTTTAATCCACTGGGCTACCTGGCCAGCCCTCTGTATGTCCTTATATGTCTTTAAATTCTTTTCTACATTTTATTGGACTTATGAATGATTTAACAGAGTGGTTCTCAACAGGAGTGATTTCCTCCGGTGTCTGACATTTGGCAATGTCTGGAACACTTTTTGTTATTACAACTCAGGTATGTTTGTGGATGCTAATGTAATCTACCATTGCAGGTAGAAGCCAGCAAAGCTGGCACACAATATGCAGGACAGCTTCCCGCACTAAAGAATTATCAGCTCAGATATCAACAATGCCCAAGTTGAAAAGCCCTC
This sequence comes from Octodon degus, assembly GCF_000260255.1. NCBI lineage: Eukaryota > Metazoa > Chordata > Mammalia > Rodentia > Octodontidae > Octodon > Octodon degus. Next base: position 1,036,548 of record NW_004524645.1, read on the forward strand.
ACCTAATATACTTGGAACTCAGTCAGATCCAAAGTTAGAATGATTAGGTCAAGCACTATTAGGTATGAAAACATGAGATCTGTAACAGTTGATAATTGTGTGTCACTTGAGAAGTTTCAAAGCTTAACTAAGTAACTCAGCATTTTTGCATCCTAAGATGTAGAGGACACATCCTGGTGAATTTGTTTATACCATAGGATGTTGTAATGGTTGATTCATTGTATAAACTCGAGAAGTTTGAGTCTACGTGACTCAGCAGAGGGAAAGCCTCACTCTCTAAACATACTACTTCTGTGTAAGAGGGCAGGAGATGGTGGGGGTCCTACACCAGCCCTAGGGTTGCGGTAATCTGTTCACAATTTAAGGGAGGAAAAGAGGCTTGCTCCCCACTTTTGCTCTTGTTCCTTTTTCTGTCCTCTGCCACCTTGAAATGTTGCCCCTGTGCCATGCCACCCTGCGTTGGAGCAAGCTGATTATGGACTGAAATCTCCACTAACTGAGCTAACTAAACGTTTGCCTTTTTAACTTAGGGTGTCAGGTATTTTGTTCCTGCAATGAGAGAAAGGTAACTAAGACAAGGCCTTAATAAGATTAAAGTCCAGCTTAATTTATAGGCAGATGTCTTTATTTTCATAGCAGTAATGTTCTATATAGGGGCAATTTCTGAGTAGCTTTTCAGTTCATAAGGATTGTAGCTGAGGGAAGAGACCATGGAGAGGACCAATGAGATGCGTGCCTTTTCTTTTCAGTAAGCCATTGTATGCATCTTTGGGTTTGAAAAACTCTTGTAGTGTCTGGCTGCTTTTCTTTGTGAACTCATTGCAACACTCAGATTCCCTAGACATTTCAGATCAGAATTCCTTGTGATTGGACTTGCTGACAAGTCTCCCAGGTGACACTGAAGACATGCTTACGGATAAAATGACTGCTGTAGAAAAAGTGGTGGAGGGTTAAAAGAGAGCATAAAGGACCAGATATGGAGAATTTTAAAGGAAGCCTACATTTCTATTACTTAACAACAAATCAAGATATTCCTTGAATCTCAACAAAAGTTAAAAACACATCTGGGTTGGGGCTATCACTTCAAATGTTGTTTCTAGGGTAGTTCATGGTTGCAGGGATGTACAGATTTCAACTCCCCTCCCTGAGACTCCCAAGGATCTTCCCAAGCCTGAACAGTGCCCTTCAGGAAGTGTCAGCCCAGGGTGAGACGGGGTACCCTTTCTTAAAGAAAAAGCCTTTATATGCTCAGTCTTTTCAGTGTGAAGAGAGAAGCAGTAAGTTCCTACCACTTCTGAATTCTCCTCAATTCGAAGTTTTGAAAATACGTCACTAGGCTTTCTAGTGCTTTCTCCTGCTGGGACTGGAAATGCAGTGGAGCACAGCCCTGGTGTCACCATCCACTCCCTCTTCCCAGGTGCAGCACTGTATTTAGAACGTTTCCAGTTCTGCACTAGGGCAGAATTCCTTCTCGTAGTTTCCATAGCAGGATGCCTTTTCATTGCGCTGGAACAGTCTACTCTTTTTTTTTTTTTTTTTTTTCTCAGAACCGGGGATTGAACTTAGGCCTCCCGGCCCTTTTTTTCTTTTCTTTCTTTCTTTCCTTCTTCTTTTTCTTTTTTAAACAGTCTATTCTTAAGAGAATGTAAAGATACAATCTTGCACTAGTTCTCAGAAAGCAAAACAGCAGTGCAGGCCTCATGAAGAAGCATGCTTTTTCAGAGGCACAAGCTTTTGCTGAAAGCCAGGTCCAACTTCAAGCTCCAAGGGATCAGGCATGGAAGCCACACCATTCCAAAAGGAGCACTAGCTTGTGTGGTAGTTGAGCCCACAAACTGAGCCGCATCTCCCAGTGCCTTTGTACCCAAATCAATAGTTCCTCTCTAACAGGCTTTGCGCTTCAATTGTATTAGTGGTGTTGCTTATTTAATTGCAGTTCATGCTTCCAGATAGCACGGAGGAAAGTCAGTCATATGTAATACACCAATAATCTCATTTGATAATACTCCAAACATAATGAAATGGGTGGGATTGAAAATGAAACAATGTCTGGGTAGGCTTGAAAGTATTCGAAATCCATGGAGTCTGCCAAAATGTTAGCATAAGGGAACAATATCATTAGACAAAAGGGGAAAAATAACTAGTGAAGCAATTAGTAGCAATGTGCAGACTTCCAAGCTCCGTTTGAAAAAAATTGGGGCCACTGACATGTGAAAATTCTAAAACTGTTTATTGTTCTAATTTTGTCCTAATCAAGGCATAATATTCTTTTCTGTATAATGTACACATTGTCGTCTTAAAATTGGTATCCGTTAGAAAGTAGATCTTTTAGCAAAAATGAAGTTGGGCATTAAGGGTTTTTTGTGTTAAACAGGAGATTTACCGCACATATGCGTCCATATGAATAGATATATTTGTCTATAATCAGAACAGATTTTTTACAGTGTGAATTAAAGAGTAATTAATCCAATGCCATATCCACAGAGTTGAGTAATAACAGATGTAAAAGATTTGTTTTAAATTCAGAGATAAATCCACAAAGTGTAATTTCGTGAGTTTCTGGTTTATCAGATCTACAGATACAGCATTCTTTGCTAATATTTCAACAACATTCATCAATCAACACATATTTTTTTGGTCATTTGATGGCCAAAATCCAGAATGCAATTTCCTCCCACCCAGAGCACACTCTGGAATGTAAGGTTTGTGGGGGCAAAAACTTCCTTCCAGATAATGCTAGCAAAAACCAAGAGATGTTTTCTTGGGCAATGGAGATTAAATCTAAAAATATACTTTTCTGAAAATTAAAGCCAAGTTAAAAGTTTTTCACTGAAGATGAAGAATATGTTCTTCTGCAGGGCACAGGCTGGATATTTTGGAATATGTATAGAAATATTTTCAAATTGCCACCCACGTAGGTCTTCGGCTATTGCCTTCTACTTCTGAGTAAATGTATGGTTAAGTAAAGCATTTTGATGTTATTCTATGCCAAGTAAAATTTGAAAAGCAAGTATATGACTGCATAAAAATCTCCTAAGAGATGATACTGCTTGTCCAGAGGTTGGGAGGCAAGAAATACGTATTTCTCTAAAGGTCCTAGATCTGACATTTTCTTTTGCCATGTAAAAGAATCCGGCTACCTTCTGTTGGTGTGCATGCTCTCCTAGAAATACATAACAAATTATTGAAGTTGGAGTCGCAGAAATATATTCAAGGATGTGTTTCATGCTTTCGATATCTAGCAATACTAGTTATTATCAACAGACTAGAAATAATAAATATTTCAATTGTTCAAGGGAAAATGACCATTGCAGTGGGGAGGAGTGGCAACAAAAACCTAAGACAAACGGGAATCCATCAATTGTTCTGCCCCACCAAGACATCTAGGAAAGCAGCAAAAATACCCTCCTTGCTTGGGAAATGCCCTGTCATTTCAATTGCCAGGATAATGAATATCATCCTTCATGAAGAAAACTGACATTTTACTTTTACTAGCTTACAGATGTAAGTTTTTCAGCAAAAAAGCAATTCCTGAGGGAATGGAGAACTGACTCGGAAACGGACAGGAACAAAGGAAGGCAAGGAATCAGGAGCTCAGCCCTGAGCCGCTGGAGCTCAGTTTGCCCGACCAACAAGGGGCCCCACAGCAACCACTGACACGAGTAGCCCGGGCTAGAATGGCAGAAGCTTTTGCCTCTGGGAAGTATAACTCTCTTTTTCTTGCTGTATTTATTATTGTTATTATTTTCTTTTATTAGCGAAGTATTGTGTGTCCAGGTTAAGGATCTAAACAACCTCTTTGAGGAATGGATAGGTACAGAACTGACAGAGATATAATGGTGCCCCCTGATGGCCAGAATAAGTAATACTCCCCTGTAAGTTTTCTACTGGGGCTCAAGTAATGGGAGGAAGCGCTGGGGTGCGGGAGGGGCTCAAGTAATGCGGGGAAGAGGCACGGAGTGGTGGAAGGGCTCAAAGATCTTTCTGGAACAAAGCGTCCTGATAAGTGCTCTACAAAAAGTAGTTGCAAAGCCCCCAACCACACGAAATTAGCTTGATTTTGAGTTGACAGTGGAATCTGAAACCAGCTGTATTTCATCCTAAAATGTTAGTGCTATAAACCCTTCATCAAACCTGGATACAATTATTTTCTCACTCTCTGGACAAGACCACATTTCCAGTGGCTGAATTTTTCCAGGGCAGAGTTTGCTCTTCTATTTTCTTTTTGTAGAGCTCTGCTCTCACAGACTTCACAAAACAAGACTCACTCAAGCATAAACGACGCTAGGCAGTTGAGTGCCGTGAAATAAATACTCCTTTATAATTAAAAATCACAAAGGAATTTGTCACAAAGAATACACATCACAGCGACATTCCAAGCCTTCTTATAAATACACGGACAGCAAGAAAATTGATTTTTAAAAGTGGTTTGAGAAAGTTCAGGAAGACTGTGTTATTTCATTAAAAGAGTGGTATTAGGTTTTTGTTTTGTTTCATCTCCTTACCTCAGTTCTGGGTGCATATGTGTAATATTTACTGTTTATAATTCAAAATGGCTGAAAAACAATTAAGGGCCAGTGAGTGGAGGCTTTACGCATGTGCTGCACACCGGGAGGGCTTCTACTAAAATGTACACTGTGGGCTGGATCATTTTCATGGGTGACTGCTGACCTCTAGGATATTGAGGATACTTCTGTTTAACTAAAACTACTGAGGAAAAGGAGAGAAATTGTAATTGCCTCAAGGAATCAAAAAAGTTGACTCCTGGCTATTGTGGTTATTTTTTCTTCTGCATTTTATTACTTATTTTGAAACTTCATCGATGACTAAACAATCAAAAATGGTGCTATTATTGGTTAAATGAGTGGATTTTTAATGGACAAATGCATCTATTCATTTGCTCTTGTGTGAGGTCAGCTGAATGGGTGTGAGGCAGCACTGGGGTCCATATAGGGCCCCAAGCTTGGTTTAATAGCTTGCTGTCACCGTCTTAAATTTTTTTTTAAAAAAAAAAACAAAGAGGACTAAATTTTGGCTGTTGCTAAGTTCTGGACATTATGTGTCCTGTCTCCTACAAACTTATTCAGTGTGCTGTTTTCAACCACCAAGTAAGATTCTGGGCTTTCTAGGGCAACAGTGTGCTTCGTAGCATGCCACTCATGGTGGAGAAGCTTACATTCTGAAAAGTGAAGGAAAGGATATATGGGAAGGATAGAAGTATGCAGCCAGACACGGTAATTCAAGGAACGAGGTCCAGCTGCTCCAAAAGGTCCTAAATGGCTCCTGAATGGATATCACTTGAGCTCAGCTTTCAGAAACATTCCTAGGTACTTATCGCTCTGTAGGAACAGAAGAAAAAAAAATAAATAGATGACCCTTTTCTGTTTGCCATCTGGTTCACCTTTGGTTTGACTGTTTATCTTAGTCACCCTAGCCCACTTCGATGTTTTCATCATGTGATTCTAGTGGTCTTTTACTCATAAAGATGGGCTTTTATAAAGAAAGTAGCTGAATTGCTCGAGGCCTGATTTGTGTAGCATATTCCTGCAATACTTTAGATCCAAAGAAAGAGAGTTGACTTTGAAAAAGCAGGGGACGCGTTTAATTTGTGTGCCTCTACACAAGCTCTACTCAAGATAACATGGGGAGCCAGTGGGGGTATTTGCTTTCTAAGGTGGCTGCTTCATTATAGCATAGCCTTTCAATAGTTAGATAATGGCTGTGCACATGGAACTTTTAGCACTGCTTAAGGAGTTAGGGCATATTTTTCTGCAGAGTGGTCAATCATATCGTCTGAATACAAGACAAAATAAAACCAGCATTTTTTCTTCCTAAAGCTGATGATATCCCTGTGACATTGAGGGTGGAAAAGCCCTATCTAGAAATCCACCTGGGTCTACTTCAGAGCCCTAAAGAAACTCAATGAATAAAATTAGGCACCAGCAAAAGCTATAGAGTTATTTGTACACGGAGGTCAGATTGCATCTCGCAATTTCCCCCAAGGCTTACCCAGAAAGTACTCCTTTTGAGATATGATTTTGTGGGAGTAACAGTATTCTCCATGATCTGATGTGAAAACTATAAATGCATTTTATGCAAGAGAGAAAAGGCTTCATGTAGTCAATTTAAAAAAAATTGTCAAGATATATTGGCTGTGTTCAATATTTCATATTAAAATAAAAGTGAATTTAAATAAAAACCTTTGTATGTCAGTGAACACCATCAGGTACCATGCTTAGGATCATTGTGCTTAGAAAAACTCACTGTAGAGTATCCACATGTGTCATCTTTCCTCCACTGTTTCATACTTTTTCCTAATCTGTTCTGCATTATTAGAACTTAGCCTTTTTAATTCTTAGTGCAACATAATAGAAGTTTTTAAGGAAGCTTATTGTATATTTCAAGCCTCTGATTGTAGATAAAGCTGTTTGAGGAAGATGTATAATAAAGCATTTGCTTTTAAATTTTAAGGCAATTTCTCACTAGATGCTTAAAATCAGTAAGCAGATACCTGATGGATATCAAGGAAGAGGCAATATCCTTCTTTGCAAAAGGACCATTTTGAAATGCCTCATGTAATTAATGGAAATATCTTTTTATTACTTTCAGATACTGATAGTCTAATTGTCTCAGAACAAAATAGGAATATATTTTAGTTTTTCTTTGGTTAGCATATGTTTTAAGTCTTGTTGCTTTAAACATGAAGATTTGACATAGTTCTGTGTATTCCATGTTGAATTCTTTCCTAAATGCTTTTCTTAGAAAAAGACCCACCTCAAATTAGAAGTTTCACTAATAAGGTACACTTCCGTAGATGATCAAATTTCCATGAAAATATAACTTTCAGATTGTCACAAATTGATGCAACTCTGTGCGTATAAAATCATGTTCTTGCTCCTGTTTGTCTCTCACCATGTGCCGTGTGTAGCTGTAAACACTACATCGAGGAAAGCACATGAGTCCTTCTTAGAGAGGGGATGGAATTAGGATGACTTTGTGACACATAGTAGTTACATTCACCTTAGGAAATTGATATATTACAGAGTGTCAATGTTTATGTCCCCTCAAAACAGCAAATATTTCAACCAAATTATTTATTTGTTCTTTGTGACACAGGCAAAAGAGATAAGGGGGCTTTTCTAACATTAAAAGTTCGATGACTCAAGTTAAGAGCAAAGGATAAGGGTTTTAAGTATTCAGCCTGCCTGTAAAATTTAGTCGAGCATTTCTTTATCTGAGTAAAGGAAAATAGAATAATGGTTGCACTTCACCAGAAATTATAGCCAAACCTTGGTGAATGAAACCACTGTCAGGCAGAATTAATGAGAGAAAAATCAAATCAGGAAAGTGGTCATGGGCTGCAGGAAAGGAGGCACAACACAACCAGGCCAAGAACAGCAAGGCTGACCTTTGTCCTCCCTCCTCATCTTAACAACTTCAGCAGCATCACATGTGTCCACCTTGTGCATCTTGTTCCTCATAACCACTGAGCCTCGGCATCCAGGAACTTGCTGAGCCACATGTTTGGTGGCCAAACGGTGGTTAGTGCAGGCCAGGGAGCCACGAACTGCTGACTAATCTTTTTCTGAAGCTTGTGGCTGCACAGGAAACAGTGGGAAGAGGTTGGCTTCCTCTGCTTTGCCTGGAGCACATGATGAAGTGGGACTGGGAAGGGGTACAATTAAGCAGCGCAACAAGGTTGCTTGTGGATCCCAGTGGAATGCACAGAATAATTGAGTAAAGAACCAAGACTGTGATCCAATCTCCATTTCTGTAATGCTGTGCTGTGTGGCCGAAGGAAGATGAATGGTGTTTCAATTTCATTCTCACTGTTTTTGCACTCTGTCCTTTGAATTACGAAGGACTACTTCTCCCAACCCTGTGCAGATGCAAACTAAATGAAATTTGTTCTATTGTAGATAAATTTGAGGGAGCTTTGCTTGCTTTAAGCCCAGGGACAGCATTGTCTTTTTAAGACCAAAGCACTGGTTTTGAAGCTGTCCATGGCTTGGCAGCTGTGGCAGCAGCAATAGGGGTGGAGGGCAATGGACAGAAATACAGATTCTCAGGCTCCTAGCCAAGCCCATTGCATCAGAATTCTGATACTGTGATGCTCATCAACTTTTAAGCTCTACATCATTTTTATTTTTAAATTTTCATTTGCATATGCTCGCAGCATGTGATTACTTTCTTCATGGGAAGTTGGCACACGTATATAACACAGCTCAATTCTTTTTATGTTCTGTTCCCCTTCTTTTCCCCCACTTCTTAGTGAGTGTAATGCTCTTGCACACTCAAATTGAGAACAACTAATCTAAAACAATCTTTGTGGAGGAGACTTCTGGGACAGTAGGAGGTGTTGGCTCTTTCTAAGAAATGTATGGCTTGTCATGTGTCACCACACTTCAACTCTGTTTCAACCATGAGCTTATTTCTCTTGAGCTTTCACTTTATTCAGTTGACAGAAATGTTATCTGCTTCCTCTGACTCTATTATTTGATATTTCCTAACCTGAATTTCAGAATATTTTCTTAAAGCTCAAAAGCACAAAATACAATTTATATTATTGCGCACTCATTCTTTGGATCATTTCTCTGCACATCATAACTGGTTCCTCCGCAAAGAAGACATCTGTTGTTTCCTAGAAGTTTTTTTTTCCAGAATTCAAAAGTTCAAAGAATTTTAATGATGGGATGAACCTTTAAGAATGACCAGTCCAGGGCTGGGGAGATAGCTCTGTAGAATAAATGCTTGCCTGGCAAACACAAGGTCTTGAATTCAATCCCCGGTACCACTAAAAAATAAAAAATTACCAGTCTGGCTGGGCACCATGGCATAGTGTGGCAGAAAGGTCCAAAGTCTGAGAACATCCCGAGTAACTCAGACTCTGTCTCAAAATAAAATGAAAAGAGCTGAGGCTATAGCTCCATGGTACAATGCTTACCTGGCATGTGTGTGGCCCTGGTTTCAATCCCCAGCACAGCAAAAACAAATGCATTAATAAATTAAAGCTCTTGAAGCAATACAAGTCACAAGATGATACCTACAAGAGTTTGTGAAAAGATTCTCATGAGTTAAATGGGAGAAAGCGAGCAGCTGTTGAACCACGAGGTTTTCTATTTGAATCGGACAGCAGAAATTGTATCTTATTTATCTCTTTCTCCTTCCACACCACCACGACTTGAAATAGCACTGGCATCACTGAATAAACATTTCTCAAAAATGATAGGAAATCAAATGCATATTCTTCTTTCCCTTGCTTCTGCAGGAGGGAAAAAGGTATTATCTTCCAGTCTGCCAGAAGGGGCGGCTGAAAGTGAAAAATTACTTAAGCTTCTATTAAATAATAGGATAGTCCTTTGAGCTACTAACCTAGTAATGTGTGATCATATAAAATAGATTCTATTAATGGGAGACCCCAGATAGTGAACAGGAATTATCAGCCTGAGATCTGTTGGAAAGGCTCTTTGGAGATGTTTGTGTAGCACATACTCATTACTACATCTGGCCCAAGTCAATTTTATTTAGCTCCATAAAACAGACTTTGCTTATGATATTTTAAGCGTCTTAAACAAAGCAAGATTTATACTACTGGGCGTGACTCCGGGCCTTCCACTGCACCCCATTTTCCACAGGTCTGGAGAGGCAAGAGACTGTTTCTTTATGCGCTGCGAATGCAAAGTGGGAAGCCCCCTCCTTTTCCCTTCTAATATCACCAGGAATGAATAGGCAGCGTGTTTCCCATAATTCAGCAATAACTGGGCTATTATTCTTTAATGCTTCAGTTTATTAATGTAACCACTGTGTCATTCCTACCATGCCCGTGTAATTAAATTACCCGACAGACATTTGATATGGAGCTCTCAATCCCTACAAAAGCCCAGAATTTCTATGCCCCTTTGTGAGTCCCTAATGAATGGGTGGCACAGACACTCTGTCATCCGTGTTCACTCACTGTCCTGCCCTGACTGTTCTCCTGTATCACAAAGTCTTGCTCCTTCAGACAAACCGGGAACTGCTGAAAAGAACATGGTGACGTTTCCAGCAGCAGCAAGCATGGGCCATGCTATCACCTTCCTCCCTCTTTGTTCCACTAAACCAGAGGCTGCCCAAATTAAAATTCCAAAGCCATGTCAGCCCCAGTGGACCAGTGGATGCATTCTTAAACCTTAGCTACTGGATGCTAATCCTTACGCAAGTCATGAGTGTGAAGGGAAAAACAACTGGAAAAAACTAAAATCTGAAGCAATTATTATGTTTCAATCCATACATTCTCTAAATTTCTAAAAAAGGAAAAATAACTTCACTTAAACTTTAAGTATTTAATCTTTGGATTTTATAAGTGGAGCCATAAAAATGAAGCCTTACCGAGCTGCTACCCCAATCCAGTTAGCCAAGAGGTATCTGTGATTATCAATAAAACAATGGACTCTGTTAAATCATCCATGTGTTTATTTCAAGTTATGTATTTAAAGTACATCTCTCTCAATGTTATAGGATTTGGACATGAACTGTTTAAAATTATAAAAATAAATTTTGTTATAGGACTTCCTTCATTTGTGGACATGGGACTTTAGAGATGCAAGTTTCTAAGTAAAAAAAAGTTGTATTTTACATAACAAAATGTGCTACAATTATTTAGTATATATGTTTAGCATAGTATATACTATAGTTTATATAGTATATATAGTTTATATATAATATAGTTTAGTATTTATGTTTTACACACAGGTGGTTTGTAAATTGGACTACAGATTTTTGACAGTTAATTTTTGAACATTGTTTTAGTTTTTGAAACAGGTTCTTTCAGTTTTGCTCAACCTGGTCTTGAACTCATGAGCTCAGGTGCTCTTCCTGCTTCAGCCTTCTGAGTAGCTAGGATTATAGGTGTGCACTCTTAGGATTGGCTTCAGTTTTTGAGCACTTAAATCACATTATCTATGTATGGCAGGAAGAATATGAAGACATGTAAATGTACAGGAATAATAATTAAGATCTACATTCAAAAGTCACTATATGGCTTACATAAGAAACAAATAAATCAAAGTATGTGATGCTGAAGACTGGAAATGTTTATAAACAACTAATCTTTTAAATCATTCTTCATTGGGCTGTAGATCATTTAAATATGGATGAAATAAAAATAATAATTGTGATTGTTTCTGCTTTTGAATACTGAAATTTTTGTTAGCTATATATGATTAACATAACTAATCTAAATGGGTGTCTCAACCATACAACACTCTAGAAAAGAAATGTTGAATTTAAATTTTGCAAGTATTTGAGACAAAACAAATATGTATAGCTATTTGTGACTATTTAATTAGTCTTCAATGAAAGTAAGAAGGAATTATTGACGTATCTAAAATGAGATAAATAAAAAACAAGTAGTGAAGTAATAGACTTAATCTTAACAATGCCAAAAATTACATTAAATATAAAGGCGCTATATACTTAAATTAGAAGGCATTGTCAGGTGGATAAAAAGCAAAACAAATACTATTTATATGCAGGGTATAAGAGATGGGCTTCACTTTTAAAAAAGAGATGGGCTTCAAGTATAAAGACAAAAATATGTTAAAAGAAAAAAGATTAAAAAAATACAAATAATCAGCATAAAAAACCCTGCCATAGCTACAATGATAGGTAAGATAGTTGATGAATATTTCCAGAGAAAAATAAAAGTATTTTATACTGAAAAACAGTCAAGGCATCAGGAAGATATAATAATAATAACAACAACAACAATGATAATAATAATAAATGTGTACACCTAATACAGAGTCAACATAAATGAAGACAACTAAAGAAGCAAAAGATAAATCTATGATGATACATACATATGTTTATAACACTTTTTTCACCAATAATGTACTGGGGATTGAAACTTGGGCCTTTACTATAAGTTACATCCCCAGTCTTAGTATTTTTATTTTGAGGCAGGATTTTACTAAGTGGTTAAAGATGGCCTTGAACTTGGGATCCTCCTTCCTCAGTCTTCCAAGTAGTTAGGATTACCAGAGTTTGCCTTAGTGCCCAAATATCTGTATCTCCTTTTAAGAAACAGATAAAACAACTAGATAAAATTTAGGCATATTTTAGAATGCCAAATATTTGAAAAATAAATAATACATTTTAAAGTAATCTATTAGTCAAAGAAGAAACCACAAGTAAAAAAGAAGAAACACAAGAGAAATTAGAAAATAATTTGAATTAAGTGAAAATGAAAGGTCAATATTTCAAAATTTGTGAGATTAAGTTTAAGGTGCTGCTTAGAGGAAAATTTGTTGAGCTAAATGATTATAAAATAAGGGAAGTTTATAATCAATGATACGATTTTATAACATTAGCAGTTAGATAAAGAAAAGCAAAGTAAATCCAAAGTGATATAAGATAAGATAAGCAAAAGCAAAAACAGTAAACAATGAAATAGAACTTGACAAATAGTGTACATCAAGTAAAGCTAAAATTTAATTCTTGAAAACATTTGTAAAACTGATAAAGTCTTAGCAATATTGATCACGAAAAAATAAAAAGTGAAATTAACCTGACCAAGAATGAAATGGGATATTATGAAAGATTCTAAAATCATCAAAGAAATAATAAAATAATATTACAAAACTTTATGCCAATGATTTTGACAACATGATTGGAAAGACAAATTTGTAGAAAAAACATAAATGATCAAAAAAGACACAAGGTAAAATATAAAATCATACTAGTGTTATATTTAATTAAACAATGAAATAAAATAAAAATTCTTACTCCAAAGAAAATACCAGGGCCAGATGTTTTTACTGCTCACAGTTATCAAACATTTATAGAAAAAATAAATGGTGCTAATTTTACCCAAGCTGTTTCAGAAAATAGAACAAGAAATGTTTTACAAACTTATGTTATGAAGCTAGCATAAGTTCAGTAAAATCTGATAGAGCAAATAGAACAAAAGAGAAGAAAATCCCAAGTGGGGATTACTCATAGAGACAGACATGAAATTCTTGACTTTTAGCAACCTGAGTCTACAACATGTACAAAGACTTATAGATCATGACCAGGAAACTCAGTTCAGTTTAACACTCAAAATCAATCAATGCAATTTACAGCATTAACAGCAAAAGAGAGACAAATCATGTGATCATTTCATTCAAAACAAAAAAGAATTTTTATAAAATCTATCACTCACTTAGTAATGTATAGTTCCTCTAAATTAGAAATTGAAGGCAATTTTAACAACTTCATAAAGGGATTTATAGAAAGCCTAGAGCTCAGATCATACCTTATTATGAAATAGTGAGTACTTTCCCCAAGCTCAGAAGCAAACCAGGACATGTGCTCTAGTCACTGCTGTTCAGTGTTCTACCAGAAGCCAGAGCTAGTTCAATAAAGAAAGAAAGTGAATGAAAGATAGAAAAAATTTATAAGAGGTAAGCTTTCCTTCTTCTAGAAATTGCTTGATCATTTATGTAAACAACTCTGAAGATTCTACAAAACAACTGCCCAAACTAATTTAAAGATGTCACAGAATGTAACATTAGCATAAAATCCAGTTGTATTTGTATGCAATTACAACAATATAAAATACTAGAGAACTGATTTAACCATGTGAAAACTATAAATTGCTGTGCAGATAAATTTTAACACATAGATATAAATCGAGGCATATACCATAACTGAGAACTTGGAAATTCATTATTTAGAAAATGTCACTTCTCCTCTATCTGATCTGTAAATTAAATATAACTCCAATTAAAAGTTTTCCAATTTGTTTTGTAGAAACTTTCAAGTTGATTCCAAATTTATGTGGGCATGCAAAAGATCGAGAAAAGCTACACAATTGTCAAAAGAACAACAATGTTAGAGAAGCTCTCTTACTTTATTTAAAAATTATATAGTTATAGTACCTAAGAGAATTTTGTTTTGGCTTAAGCATAGACTGAGCAAAAGAAAAAACAGAGGATCCAGAAATAATATACTCACATATACGTTTTTTTCAGTAGATTTTCAACAAAGAGAGTAAAATGATTAAAGAAATTATCTCCTCTACACATTGTGCTAGAGTAACTAGATAATCACTTGAGGTAATGCATCTTTATTTCTATCTCACACTAAGCAATCTTTAGTTTTTGATGGATTATAGACCTAAATTCAAAAGCTAAAACTCAGAGGAAATCATTTTACAACCTTATGACAGAAAACATTTTTAAAAGATGATATGAAAAATAATAAATAAAAAAGTTAAAAATTGTGTTTCATGTAAATTAAAGAGTTCTACTTATCAAACGACATAAAATATAATTCTAAATGGGGGAAAATTGGAATCGTTTACTGTCAGATCAGGTACAAGACAAGGATGTCCTCTATCACCACTCCTATTCAATATAGTTCTGAAATCATTAGAGTCATTAGACAAGAGAGAGAAATAAAAGGAATAAGAATACGTAAGGAAGAAGTTAAACTATCATTATCTGCAGATGACATGATACTCTACTTTGAAGACCCAAAAATACTCCACCAAGAAGCTATCAGAATTAATACACAAATACAGTAGCATAGCAGGATACAATATCAATATCCAAAAGTCAATAGCATTCCTCTACATAGATAACAAAACCACTGAAAGAGAAATTAGAGAAACAATACCCTTTATAGTAGTACTGCAAAAAATGAAATACTTAGGAATTAGTCTAGCTAAACAAGTCAAAGATCTATTCAAGGAAAATTACATTACTCTGAAAAAAGAGATCACAGAGGATTTCAGAAAATGGAAAGATATTCCTTGCTCCTGGATAGGAAGAACCAGCATTGTGAAGATAGCCATACTCCCAAAATTGCTGTACAGATTTACTGCAATCCCTATCAGAGTACCATCAACATACCTAACAAACCTAGAGAAATCATTCCTAAAATTTATTTGGAACCATTAAAGACCTAGAATAGCAAAGGTAATCCTGGGCAACAAAGGCAAAGCAGGAGGCATTACAATCCCTGACTTAAAATTATGCTACAAAGCTACAGTGATAAAATCATCATGGTATTGGAAAAAAAAATAGACCTGAGGATCAGTGGACTAGATTAGAAGATGCAGATACAACTACAAACACACCCAGCCATGTTATCTTCCACAAAGGGGAACAAACATGTTCAAAGGGGACAAACATGTTCACTGGAAGAAAGATATCCTCTTTAACAAATTGTTCTGAAAAAACTGGCTCTCTACCACAATGCACTAAACTAAAATCAAAATGGATTAAAAATCTAAATATTAAAACAGAAACACTAACTATCCTGGGAGAGAAAGTAGGTGGAAATATTGAAGACATAAGGGTAGGCAAATAGTTCATGAAGAAAAATCAAACTGCCTGGGAAATACTTGAAAGAATCAACAACTGGGAACTACTCTTATTCAGAAGTTCCTGCACATCAAAAGAAGTCACCAGAAGAGTGAAAAGACAACCCACAAATTTTGAAAAATCTTAACTAATAAGCACTCAGACAAAGGTCTTCTATTTAGAATTTATAAAAAAATTAAAAAGCATTAGGGCCCCAAAATTTAGACCCAATCCAAAAATAGGCATCTGAGATGAACACACACTTCTCAGAGGTAGAAATACAAGAGACAAATAAATACATGAAAAAACATTCCACATCACTAGCCATTCAAAAAATGCAAATTAAAGCAACACTGAGATACCATCTCACCCCGGAAAGAATGGCTATCATAAAGAAATCAACCAACAACAAATGTTGGTGAGGCTGGGGAAAAAGAAACCCTTCTCCACTGCTGGTGGGAATGTAGACTGGTGCAACCGTTATGGAAATCAATGTGGAGACTCCTCAAAAAAAAAAAAAACTAGGACTGGAAATCCCATTCAATCCAGCTATCCTCCTTCTGGGAATTTTCCCAAAAGAACTGAAAACATCCTATCATAGTGATATATGTGTGCCTATGTTTATAGCACCACAATTTGTGATAGCCAAATCTTGGAAACAACCAATTCATACTACTTCTAATGTCATAGTAATTATTGCTATACTCTCTTTAAAGTAAATGTATGCTTAAAAAAGGTTAATAAAATTAAATGAGGGACAAGAAAAACAAAATGTCATAGGATTGTCCTGCTTCAATTTTGTATATGGTTTAATTTTTAAATATCTGTGTAAAAATTTGTAATTGTTTTTTAAACATTCTACCGGGATTTAAATTTTAAAACATTCACTGTTGTTGGAAAACAGCAATTTCATTTTATGTCTAAGGTATGTGATATTCAGATACATAGTAATGTTAAGCTTAACTGCCTCTGTATAGGATAATAATATCATTAAGCTTCCCTTCTGGATGTTTTACAGCTAAAGTTTGCAGACCAAAGATTAGAAAGATAGATGGGCTAAAAAGATAGCCAGTATTTTGGCAATAGCCCTTCAAGGTCAGTGAGGACTCAGGACATAAGAGAACCTTTGCTGTGACATCCTGTAACTAAGTGGTATTCCAAATTTTCTGATCAAGGAGATTATGGGCCCACAGAAGAAAGTGATCAGTGATGCACAGTGCACCTAAGGAGAGTCACCTAGAGAGAAAATATTCTCTCAGGCTTTCACAGAGAGCAAACTGGTCAGTCAATGACCATGACTCATCAAGATGGCTGACACTGACAAAAGATCCACAAGGTGCTGTACATAGTTCTAGGGTAAATCCTGAGGGGATTTGACTGACTTGTCAGATGCGAAAAGTTACATTTTTGGTTATATAGGCGCTGCTTTAACTTGGTCTTAACCGTCCAGCAGAAAACTGCAACCATGAGGTATAAAAAGTATAGCTGTATCAGTATGCTGAGCTGTAAAATACTCAAGTCAACAACTTTGGATAATTGCCAGTTGTGCTGATAACCCACTACTATTATGGACTACTGGAGTACATTGGGTTATTTTGTTGAGTTCAAGTACCTACAATATTTGGACTGACATCAATATTAAAAGATCCTTTAAAGAGTTCTCCAAATATAGCTCGTATAACAACAATGGAAAACCCATCTCGGACAAAGCAAAACAAAAAAGGGGTTGTTGACTTGAGCCTTTTACAGCTCAACATATTAATATGACTTTGCTTTTTATACTTCATGTTTATACTTTTCTGCTAGATAGTTAAGACCAAGACAAAGCAAGACATTGCTAGTTCTGCAGATAGCCCACTACTATTATGTACTATTGGACTATATTGGATTATTTCCTGAATTTATGTACCTACACTATTTGAATGGCAGTGGAACACCTACCTCTGACAAAACTAAACAAAAAAGGGGATATAAATGAAGGACAGGACCATGTTATAGTGAATATATATATATATATATAAAATAGGATAGATATACAGCTACTTTCTCTTTAGTTCAATGAGAAGATTTTTACTAAAAGTGTTTAGACAAGATATCACATGTGCATCCTGTACTCTGAACAACTACTATGAAGAAAACTATGTGAAATGTGTTAATTAATGTAACTTTCCTACTAACCTGTTTTGAAACTGTCTCATTGCTATTTCTTTCTCAATAAAATTCATAAAAAAGACGGATTATAAATAAAAGTCTTTTTTGTAGTGAAAAAATGTATATAAAAATAGGATAGATATACAGCTACTTTCTATTATAGTTCAATGAGAAGAAAGGTTTGTGCTAATATTGTTCAGACAAGATATCTTGTCTGTATCTTGTCCTCTCAATAACTACTATGAAGACAAGAATATGCAATGTATTACTTATTGTAACTATCCTACCAATCAGTTGAAACTGTTTCATTGTCATTTTATCTTTTTTCTCATTAATTGAATAAAAAATAAAAAAACCCAAAAGACAGTTAACAATGAAAGTGTACTACACACTTGGGGAAGAATATTGTGAAAAAATCCTACACAAATATCAGACACAGGACTTGGATCTAGAGTATATGTGAAGTACCTCCACAATTCACTATTAAGAAAGACAAATAAAAATGATGAAAATATGTAAAGAGAAGCTGCACAGTGGAAAGTACATGAACCACCAATATGGACAGAAAAACATTTTTGGTTTCATTGATTATCAGGAAAATATAAATTAAAACCACAGGAAGCTGGGTGCAGTGGTGTTGGGTGCAGGGAGCTGAGGCAGGAAGATCTAGAGTTGATGGCAGCCTCGGCTACTCAAGAAGAGCCTGTTTTGAAAAGCAAAAATCAAAGAAAATTGAAACGAACAGAAATAAAACAAATAAGCCATCAAAATATAATATAATTTTATACTCGCTGAACTGTAAATAAAAGGGCTGACATCATCACTTGTCATAACAACTACAAGAACAATTACTGTGTATATCTGGGAAAGTATCAAATGCCAGTAGCACTTTGAAAAACTGTCTTATGTCTTCTAGTGTGTTGACATCTATCCCAGTGCCTTGACCTGCAGATGCCAGTGTTAGGTACTTACCTAAGGGAGACGAAAGATGTAGTCTCACAAAATTTGCACATAGAACTTTCCAGCAGCTTTATTCCTAATAGTCCCAAGGTGTATACAAACCACATGTCTGCCAAAACGTGGATGGGACACACCTCTGGCAATTTTGAACAATGGAATATTATTCGACTATAAAAAGGATCAAACAATAGTCTCAGACAAAGGCATGGACTGATCTCAAAACTTCTTGCCAAGAGAAAGAAGCCAAACCCATCGTGGACACAAGAACCAATTCCCCACATATGAAGGAGAAAATGAGAAGGGAAGGGCACATGAGAGCACTTTCTGGAGTACTAGCAACATCCTGGCAGTCGGCACGTGCCTGCAGGGGCACAGACATGCATTTAAAGTCTTGAAATGATGCACCTACACTCTGCGAAGTTCACCTTGTCTCACTCTAACTTCAATCAGCAAGTAGTATTGGCGGTCTCTGGATCCTTTGGTTTCCTGGGTCCTGCAGCTGCCTTTTTTCAGAATGGTGACTTCACTGCCTGCTTATTTGAAATTGAGCACAGCACGCTCAGGAGTCTGCTGCTAAGAGAGCCACTTGCTGTGGCATTTCCACCGCTTTAGTTTCCATCTCAGACCATCATATGCAGTAGAGATTTCAAAGCGCTCTCACTGTGGAGGTCGTGTCCTCCAACTACAGAGCAGTCACAGCAAAGCTCCTGTATCTTCAATTATTCTTGTGTTGTCTGTCTTTTTCCTATAGTAAAAAATCCACTGTCAGCTATCTATTCAACATTTTATGAATTTATGTAAAGGTTAGCATTAAGCTAAAGTTCTATTTAAACTTCTTATCCTTGAAACTGATAAATATTCTGCCATTAAGACAGAATTTCTGGGACTGGCCAAATAGCTCAGTGCCAGGGGATAAAAGTGCCTGCAAGCAGGCTCAGGGGCCAGGGATTCATTCCCGGGGTGTGCTGAGACGGCAGTTGAGACTGGGAGTGGTGGAGCACGCCTGTAATCTTGGCTCTTGGGAGGCTGTAAACAGGCGGATCACTATGTGTCTGAACAAGTAGTGAGAACCTGAACACCCTGTAGACCTTTTGAATTTCTGCAAATAACTCTATTCTTATTTATGATGTCTGAGGCTCATTGTCAGGGCATGTTCAATTCAAATATGCCACTACTATGGAGTGAAGATTGCAATTAAAATTAAAATTAATTAAAATTCACTGTCAATGGATCAGTGGTGATATCCTTCATCTAAAACTGTTGTTTTTCATTGCTATGCTCTTGCTGAGTTTGCAATCAGACAATGCTTAGAGGGTGGATGGGAAGGCTTGTTTTGCAAACATCACTTCACAGTGTCTGTATTATTATTTCTTTGTAAAGAGCAAACATTTTGCACATCAGGCTCCTAAGCCACATTTTTTTTTAAATCCAAAACTGTAACTCACCCTTCTCTTTCAAAAAGAACCAAATATATGGCTTTTCACATGTGTCGGGGTTTGATGACAGAAGGAATGTGTTGTTCTCAAAGTCATCAGGCTGTCCTCAGCCCTGAGACATGCGGCACACAGCAGAAGAGTCGCACTGACACATGAACTATTTTCCATTTTCCATTCATGAAAGTACTTAAAAGTGTCTCCACTTTGAGTTTTCCTGGTTTTCTCAGGCTTGTGTTCACTTTCATGATATTAACTAAAGGATTCTTTGAGATGCACTCATTTCCCTTTTGTTTTATTTGTAAGAGTGAGTTAAGATATCCTTCTTAATGAAAATGTTAAAATTCGATTTAAACTTAAATCAAGAAGTGGCGTAATATCTTTCAATACAATCAGAAATTGCCATATTCCTCATTTTTCATCTCTATCTATGGTTCATGAAAACATACTAAACATTCTCAACATATATTGAGATATGTGTGTACAAGTTCAGGCTTTGGAAAATATGTATTCATATGTGAATAATATCTACTCACATTGACATATAGTTTATATACAATATATTTTTAAGGAAGTGTATTTATAGAGTTATTGTATTTATATGGTGTGTGTATTCTCACAGAAATACACACAGACACTCTTATTTCAGAATACTCTGTGCATTTCCCCTTGAGAATTGGGGAATGCAAAGTGTTGGAATATTGCTTTTCATTTTCAATAAAATTGAAAAGAGTTAATGAAAACCTTACTTTGATCCCTTCAAAAATATGCCTAGCAATAACATAAGCTCTAAGTGATTTGACAGGTTTCCTCAGTATTCTTGCAAAATTGGTTGTTATAGAACCAAGGGAATTCATCAAACAACTGCCCCAGGACCCAGTGCACAAGACACTATTGATTCTCAAGGGATATACTCAGAGGCTCAAGATTTCTTAATCCTAAATCTTCTGCCTTCTGAATGCTAACTTGCTGATCAATTAAGTAAGTTCGCTGCATAGATCTGAATCAACTCCAGGGTGGCCTGTGGTAAAGTCTGGAAGGGAAAACTTCGCAGAGGGTTGCTGTCACTGTCTCAGAAATGCCACCTCTGAGATGTGTCAGAGATAAGAATGCATGAGACAAGCAGGAAGAGAGGAAGGGCAGATGAATGAGGAAGAGTCAGGGAAAGGGACCAAGGAAAAAGGGAGAGGAAAAAGAATGTGAAAGAGAAAAGAAGGACAGTAACAATACAGGACTAGAGTAGACAGAGGGGCCAGAGTGAGGGAAGCAAGGTCAATACTGGGGGGGAAAGGAGTGGAAAAATTGACAAAAAGTTGAAAAGGGAGGGATGCAAGATGCAAGAAGAAGAAAAGGACCACAAAAGATAGAAATCAAATGGAGACAGATGGCGAGAGAAGGACAGAACTAAAGAAGAGGAGCATGACAGACACTCCAAGCATGAAATTACTATGCAGGCTGCTTGTCATGACATGTCAGTTGCTGCTATGCTGTCTCTCAGGTAGATGATTGTTCAAAAAGAAGGGGGTGGTGAATGAAGGCAAGAGACAGGAAAAGGAATATTGTGGGACTGTCCTGCTTCAAGGTTGTATATGGTTAGATTTTTGGACTTATGCGTAAACATAAGAATTATATAATTCTTTATGCCTATTTTAAAAAATATATTCTAATGTTTAAATGTTTCTTCATCATATTCTGTAAGGACTTAAAGTTCAACATATCAATATTTGACGAAAAATACCTGTTCCTTGTTATGCCTAAGATGTTTGATATTCAGACAGATAGTGAGGTTAAGCTTAACAGCCTAGGTTGTATGGCAATGACAACAAACTTCTCTTCTGGAGGGTCAACAACCTAAGTTTGCAGACCAAAATTAGAGAAAAAGGAGGGCCACAAGGCAAACCAACATTTTGGCTCTAACCTTTCAAGGACAATTAAGACTCAGGGCATATGAGAACTTGTACTGTAACATCATGTAACTCCATAGTGTCCCAAATTTTCTGATCAAGGAAAATGAGGCCAAAGAGGAAAGTGATCGATGATGTAGAATGTGCCTAAGGAGAGTCACATGGAGAGAAAACATTCTCTCAGACTTTCACAGAAAGCACATTGGTCAAGCAATGGCTGTGACTCATCCATATGGCTGACACTGACAGAGGTTCTACAATCTGAGGTACAGGATCTCAGGATAATTCCTGAGAGGATTTCACTGACCTTCTCAGACCCAAAAGCTACAACTCTTGTTGCATAGGTCCTGCTTTACCTTGGTCTTAACCATCCAGCAGAAAAGTATAAAAACGAAATATAAGAAGTAAAGCCATGGTGTTATGTTGAACTGTAAGGGATTCAGGTCAACAATTTCTGACATTGCCAGTGAAGTGGAAGACTCAATACTATTATGGACTACTGGACTCTTTTAGAATATTTTGCTGAGTTAACACACCTATAATATTCAAATAATGATACAACAAAAAAAGAGGATACAGATGAATGTCCATTTTGTATCTGTGTATTCAAAGTGGTTAGGATAGATATATAGTTACATTCTCTTAATGAATAGAGTGATTTGTTGTAATGGTGTTTGTAAATAGGATATCATGTTCGCATCTTGTACAGCAATTAACCACTAGGAAGAATGTATGCAATGTGTTAATTATTGAATCTGTCCTACCAATTTGGTTTGAAACTGTCTCATTGCTATTTGTTTCTCAATAAAATTATGGAAAAAAATAAAGAATAGGAACAGAAACTAAAGACAGGAGCAGAAAAGATGAGAATGGAGGAGGCCAAGGGAAGGGTAGAAAAGGTGGGAGAGAAAGGGAGCTCACTCAACCTGATGGAGTAGTGGTCACCTCTGCCAGTGCCCAGACAACTCCTTGGAGCTGTCCATGGGCCAAAGCTTCCAAGCTCAAAACACAGCTCAAGAAGCCGGAGGTGACCAGATCTCAGCACAGTGGCAGTAGCCCTCTTGCTGCCCTGATGACTTGAAAGAGTCATTATCTTTTCCTGCTCCCATTCAGGCCCAGGTTTCTGAAAGAATCATGTACACATAACAGAAAATGCTGTAAAGCAGGTAAGGCTCTAGCAGGAAGTAGAAAATGCAGCCCTAAATCAAAAGCACCCACGTCAGATCTTAGTACCTCCTACAAGGCCAGGGGTGGGTTCTGCCGATGATAGAATTTCGGAGAGAGAAAGAGAGAGATAAAGATGATAGATAGATAGATAGATAGATAGATAGATAGATAGATAGAGAAAAGAGAG
Organism: Octodon degus; assembly: GCF_000260255.1. Taxonomy (NCBI): domain Eukaryota; kingdom Metazoa; phylum Chordata; class Mammalia; order Rodentia; family Octodontidae; genus Octodon; species Octodon degus. The sequence continues at coordinate 1,059,679 of NW_004524645.1, forward strand.
AGAGAGAGAGAGAGAGAGAGAGAGAGAGAGAGAGAGAGAGAACCTGCCCTGAAAGGTGGAGTGAGACCAGTCCTTCAAAGCAAATAACAATGGCTCTGGGATCAAACTATGCCAGGCTTTCTCCAGGAAGTTTATGTCTATTACAGTTAGAATGAGGTTTAGCAAACACATATACAAATGACCAGTTCACTTTGAATTTCAGATAAACTGAATAAAATATTAGTAGAAGAAATCTTGCTTATGGCTATGTACATTTCATGCAGTGACAGGAAGGAAGAAACTGATCATTCTCAAGAGGGAGATACAATGGGAAGGAGAGACAAAGAGAAGAAGCAAAGAGATCAGTGTAACCATTGGGACATATTGTCCTACCCATCATTTTTTTAAGGTACTGGGGATTGAATCTAGAGCCTTGGTACTGACCAACATTAATCCCAGCCCCTCTTTAAAAGATTTTATTTTGAGGCAGGATCTTACCAAATTACAAAATTTCCCAGGCTGGGCTTGGATTTCAGATTTTCTGGCCTCAGCTTCCTAGAGTGCTGGGATTATAAGTGTGAATCAACATAGCCATCTGTTTATCCATTCTTTGTATTTCTATTGGTTAGTGGGATTTACTCTAACAGTATAGTGATTTTCTGGTTTTTTGGGGTCTTTTTTTGTATTTTTAGGAAAGGGTCTACAGGGGGTTCAGGGTCTCACTACTAGATCAGATTCATAGTGGTCCCCCTGTTTATAGCCTCCCAAGAGCTAGAATTACAGGCTAGTGCCACCACGCCCAGTCTAATTTGTTATCTCAGTGTGCCTCGTGGGTGGGCCTGGCCTGACAGGCCTGGGGATCGAAGCCCTGGTCCACTTTAATCAGCTGAGCTATTTGGCCAGCCCTGATTTTCTGTTAAATACCCAAGATTTCCTTAAATTCTTATCCTATGTGCAAAGATTTTTAATTAATTAATTTTTGCTTTTTCAATATATCACTTTCCTTGCATCAAGTGATATTTTGCTGAGAAGAAAAGCAATGCATTTACCTCCTGGAATAACAGAAAATCTCTTATATGCTGAGAAGGGTGCCAATTGATTGGATAAGAGTTTAGAGAAAATACAGACAGCAGAAATAAAATTGTAGTGGGGCAGTTGAGAAGGTAGAATAGCACAATTAGATATTGTTATGGTTTATGTCTAGTTGTCCTCCCAAAGCCTCATGCAGTCTTGGGGCAGCTTCTGGAGTTTGTGGTTGATCACTGTGGATGTGGGTGCTGCCCCTGCCCTAGGGCAGGTGATTTGCATTTTATTGTGAGGAGAGAAGAGAAGCTAGCTGCCTGAGCTGCTGCCCCTCCTCCCTTGCTCTCTCTTGCTCTTTGCCACCCCCACGAATGGCTGCTCTCTGCCATGTGACATTCTGCCTTGGAGGCAGCTGAGTATGGACTGAAACCTCCAGTAACTATGAGCTAAATAAACCTTTCCTTCCTTCATTTTGGGTGTCAGTATTTGTCCCAGCGATGAGAGAAGAGCAACTAAGACAGATATATTCTGTTCCCATGTATGGGCAGTACGGGCTTTCCTGTCTCCAAAAATTGAAGGGATTCATATCACTGACTTTGTATGACTTTGTATAAGAGCAGGAGATGGGAAGTGAGAAGTTACCTTTAAGAGTCCATCTGACTTGAAGATTTTTCTGGCTTTGAGTTTCAAAGTAGGACCCTGTGTGTCGTGTGTGTGTGTGTGTGTGTGTGTGTGTGTGTGTTAATTGGATCCATAGCTTTCACACTGAGCTACATCCCCAGTCCCTTTTTGATTTTTTTATTTGGAGGCAGGATTTTACTAAGTCATTGAGTTTTCCAAGCTCAGCTGAAACTTAAGATCCTCCTGCCTCAGCCTCCAGGGTGCTGAGATTGCAGGGGTATTGCCACAATGCTTGGTTCCTTGTCCCTTTGTAAGTAAAACTATCATGACGCCTCATCATTCTGTAAAACTCTTAATATCCAAACTCAGAAGGCATTGACATTGGAAACTTTAGGGTGATAGAAATGATGAAGAGAAAATATTATATTTTGCATAAGACATTCTCATGTCATGGCACTAGGGAATGAATCAATCAACTCTTAGTGAAATGCCAGCGTGTTGAGTGGAATGTGGAGGTTACAAATGGTAGAATCAAATTATGGAAATGTAGCAGCAGAGAAATGAAATGTAAGATAAAGGAGACTAGAAAAATAACTGGGCAGAGAGCATTATGATATCATGGAGAAACAGAAAACCAAGTCAAATGGAAAGAGGCATTGTTTAACTAGGCGTGCAAAGCATGTCCCCTCTACTCACCCAAACGTCAACTTTCTTTGCTGTTCATGTAGCCACAATGTTTCAGGGCTCAGAAAAGAATTAGCTGGAGGTAGGCCATAGAGACAGGCTGCATCTGTTTTGAATACTTTCAGCACCCCTTGTGTGGGCATTGACCTTCTGTCAGAGAGGAATTCAAACTACATCATAAGAAGATGTATTGATCTAGAAATTGTTTATACAAATACATAATTGAAAATACATCAGGGATGATTTTGAGACAGAAGTTTAAAATGTTCTGGAATCACATCACTGTCACAATTTTCTTCTTTTTCTTTTTGAGAACTGGGATGCAATATGGTTTGTGGAGGAGACCTATCGAGAAAGTTCAATACATGGACAACTTTTACCTTACAGTGAGCTCGTGCTTCAGACTTTAGTGAGGGTCAGGAGGGTGCTCACTCAGAATCCTCTCAACATGGTTACAACAGAACAGCAACTCAAGAAGTAAAAACTCAGCTGGAGACCGATATAACTTATTCCAATTTCAAATTCTGCGTTATCCTCCCACCCCACTGCAGATACCTCTTATCATGGTATATGACTTATGGAAAATAAATTGATGTATCTGATCTTAAGTTGTCAACAGAAAATTTACAAAAAGGTCAGTTTTTTTCATTTAAACTATAAAATGGATTCAATAATGTTTTCTTAACAGGGTCATTGTTAAAATTGAATAAATTCATTAAGTTTTGAGCATAGACAATGCCCCATGTACACATAAAGTTTTTAGTTATTATTATTGTTATTATTATTATTATTTTGTGACCAGCTCAGCCTGCCCTGGGGGCAGGGCTGGTATGTCATGCAGTGCCGGGGATCAAACTACGGTCCCTGAGCCTGCCTAAACTTGTCTAAGCAGGCACTTTAGACACTGAACTATTTCACCGGCCCTTTAATTATTATTTCTAACTATGAATTCTAACTTTTTCTATGATATTTACTTGCAAATTAGCCTACGACATTGCTTGATGACTTTAATTTTGAGGTGTTGGTCCAATAAAATCAGACATTTTGAAAGGAGGGATTAAAAACTTTACCAAAAACTAATTTATTATAAAGATGAGTCAAATTCACATTAATGAGAAGTAGACAAAATGATCAGAAATCAAATGTGAGATGTGGAACCTGGCATACAAACAGCTGACAAAGCTTGGCTTTCAGGGCAATGCATAAAAAAGAAAATGTTCATTGTGATCCTGCAAAAGAAGATCTGTGTTTTGTCAACATCAATTTCTCTTCCATGCCACTAAATTTCTAAAGCCCAGGAGATAACCTTGGACTATTAAAGCTAGGATTTTCCCACCTAGGTCTCAGAAGATGCATCATTTCAACTTCCTCACCTAATTTGGTGAGGAAAGAGAGACCGGAAATAAATTATGACTGCAAGTTTCAACACGGAGAGGGGCAGAGCAAGGAGGAATTCTGAAAATGTTTTAAGATCAGGAGAGGCTTTCACGGTGTGGATCTGCGCACAGACAGGAAGTGCAGATCAAGACAGTAGCCTTGGGCTCTCGGATGAACCCTGAATTAATGGAAGTGATAACAATGAAGTGAGGACATGCTTTCTTTTCATTTCTTTTCTTCAATACATTCTTTTCTCCTCTGGTTAAAAAAAAGATATCAGGCTTTGAAAACAATCTTTGTTCTCTTTATACTTATTAAGAATCTAGAGGAGAAAGGCAGTTGTTCCGAGTCTGTGCAGTGAGAGATGGAAAAAAAAAAGTGTTCACAATTTGCTAGGCTTGTAGTAGGAACATCATGAAATAAAACAAGCAGAAAACTAATCTCATAATGAAGGTAGGAAGACAGTGTAAAAAGCAGCAACTTGTAAAACAAATGGTACAAAACTGTGCCTCCTAAAGAGAGAGCATTTAAGAAAGAAAGTCATAACAGGCTGTATTTAATTTAGGAAATATAGACTGTTTGTCACTCTAGGAAAGTTAGTTTCTCTCTTTTTTAAAAAATTAATTATTTATTGAATTTCATACAGGGTCTCACTATGCAGCTCCAACTCATAGTGATCCTCCTGTTTTAGTCTTCCCAGTGCTGGGATTACAGACATGGGCCACCATGACCAGTTTAGGTCCCATTTGGTGCGCCCAGGATTCAGGGGCCAGCACAGCATGTGGTACCAGGGATTGAACTCTGGTCCCTGTGCTTATCAGGCAGGCACTTGTACCACTGAGCTATCTCCCCGCCCAGAAAGTTAGTTTCTGAATAAATGATACTTAAGGTTATAATTGAATGCCATGTCTGGAGGAATTACTGATAGATCTAGCCATACTTAAGGGAATAAAAACAACATTGTGTTTTTTTTTTCTTTTTTTGGAACCGGGGGTTGAACTCAGGCCTTTGTGCTTGCCAGGGAAGTACTTATTTCACGGAGCCATCTCCCTGGCCCCTAACATTGTGTTTCTACAAAGCAGTAGGACAAAAAGAACCTTGGGAAATATTTTGAAAGAGGCTAGGACATTGATTGTTCGACATTCCAATTCAGTTACTTTCTCTCCTTTTCTGTTTAGGTTGCTACTGTAACACTTCTTTCTGTGGCTCCATGCCCTTATATACTCTTTCTGCCTCATATTCCTTACTAATTTTTGACCTCACATGAGAAATTCTGAAAGTCTAACACTTTGAAGTATAATGACTGGGATTGGATGACTATAGTTAACCTCTTTTCCACAATTTCCATGCAACAGAGATCACAGATTAATGCTAAACAAGGGAATATACATTGTATTCAAGATGGTGGCCAAAAAAGGAGTTTGAGGATAAAAAGACTAACAAAAGAATGTCAATGAAGAAGTAGTACATCTTTAAAAATCCCTTTTCTACGTATTTACACCACTAGACTCCAAACACAAAATGCTTACTTTAGAAGGTAGAATTTAGCCCTTCTAACAACCAATCAGACAATATCTATTTTTTTCTAATACACGAAAATGGTAAAGAGAAGTTGTTTATGGTTTAAATATCCAGAAGGCTATTTTATTCTCAACTTCTTGATGTCTTCAAATACAAATTATGCTCAGCAGAGAAATTAAACTCATTCTTTTCGTAGTCTATGAGATTTTCAGGCCCTTCTCCTCACATAAGTGGCCCTTTTGCATTCCAAGTCTCTAGTCATTGGAACAATTGGTTGTTTATGACTGTCTCCATGACTAATACGTTAACTCCAACCTATCAAATGAACTAAAATCAGTATGTTTTAGTATTTAGTATACAGTTAAACTCACTGAGGATATTCAAACAAATGAGATACACTTGACTTTTCTGATCCTTCAAGATTATGTTCAGGGAAAAGGTTACAAAACAGTTTATTAGAACCAAGCCAAAAACATCCATCCCAAAAGGCTTTCTTTAAACAATATACAGTCTTTGCATTTTGCTAAATTTTGTTAGTTGGAATTAAAAGCTTATTAGAAGCAAGTCTTCTCTGCAAACTGACATATTCAATTACAGTCATCTGTTCTAGAAAACAGACTGCGTCTAGACAGAAGAATACCACTGTGGCTTATACGGAACATGATGCGTCACAGGGGCTGACTCTTGGGCTGGGTGACTGCTTAGGTGATCTACACTAGGAACACCATGTGATAAAGTCTCTGCCACTTCCCAAATGTGTGTGAGGATGAACAGTCTCAATGGCTATTGCTGGAAACAAAGTGAGATTGAATCACAGCAGTGAGGTGGTGATGGAAACAAAACACATAAGCCAAAGATAAATATGAAACAGCAGCATTACAAATGCAAAATCAAAGCAAACAAACAAAACCAGATTAATATAAATGAAAACCAAGAGTCCAAGCTGTGCAGGAGAAAGAATTCAAGCCTTTGTTCCATGTTCCAAGGAGGCTGGTTAGGGCCGGGGGTGTGGAGTTATTTATTCGCATGTACATGGAGAAAGAACAAGCAGTTGGCTGGCTGCGAGAAATGAAGCATCTGTCCTGAGAAATGTGCTGCCCTCCAACCCACAGAGTGTCTACCAGTGGAAAACCAGCAGCCTAGAGGGACTGGCGGGGCCTGATAGAAACGTGCAAGAAAGCAGTCTTCATGTTTCTAAACATTTCAACTTGAATACACGTCTAGCTATAGCACCACGGACATGCCTGATCTTACAGAGAATCTCAGCTGCAATCAGGTGCACCGAAGAGGAGTTTACACATGCTATGTATCACATATGTTTTACCAAACTGTTGCCAATATGTGAGAAAAGGATTCTTCTCCCCACTCTATTCCCTGAAATAGATCATCATTTTGAGAGACCAAAAATGCAGTCATTGCAATTTTCTGGTTTCCATGGCTTAGAAATCTGAGAAGGCAGGGGTTTGTTTCTCAGTAAATTTGCCTCCTAGGTTGGAGAAAGAAGACACAAATGAAAGGAGAGGCCAGGGAGCATGGTGGTTGCTAAGAAACATGCAACTGAACACAGGCTGCCACTTACTTGTGGCCAGAGAGGGACTGAGCCATGCTAACACCAGTCGTGATAACTCTGCCTCCCAGCTCAATGAGAGCCACTGCTGTTAGGAAAATGAAAAGAGAGGCAATCTTATTAGGACAAACATAACAAGGCCTGGAAAGGCAAGGACAGCCCAAGACTCTTCCCTCACAGACCAGGCAGGTGCTACAGGCCTCCGAGGCAACAGCACTCTTTGGATTATTCTCTGCTATTAAGTAAGGTGGGTGGGATTCAAAAAGATTCCCCCTCTGCTACTTGTTTGCCTGGTAGCTCTTGGCTTGTGTTTGAAAGAACTAAGTCCCATGATTTTATTTACAGCTCTCAGGGACACAACCACCGTTCTTGGTTTAATCAATCCCATCAAAAAGGTGCTCTAAGCACCTGAGTTGTCTGGCTCCCAGATAACAATAAAACAGTCATATTATGATCCTGGTGTGATCAGCATTGTGCAAAAATCTAAAGTACAAGCTCTGGTTTCTGGCTAACCTGGATTCAAGTTCTGATCCTTCTACATAGTTACCTTGGCTGAAGTATACACTCCTTGAGCCTTGGAGTGCTCACTGTGTTTTACAGCGGCACAGCACTGTAACCTCCATACATCTTTCCTTTCAAAGTAGTACTGCTTTCCTCTTTTTGTTAGTACTAGCAACTCTTTTGTGTGTATGTGAACCACTGGGGTGTGAAACAAGAGCCTTTGCACTGAGCTATATCCCCAGCCCTTTCTATTATTTCATTTTTTATTTTGAGACAGGATCTTGCTAAGTTGCTAAGTTTCCCAAGCTGGGATTGAATTTGTAATCCTTCTACATCAACCTTCTAGAGTACTGGGATTACATGTGTGTTCAACCATGTCAAATTTTCCTCTTATTTTAGAGAAAATCCTAGCCAACATAGGGTGCTAGAGGACACTTGTGAACAGGACCTCAGTGCCTCTGGCATCTATCATAATTTTGCCACATTAACTAGCCCACTTGGTGGCCAATCAGTTAGACCAGGCTAATGAGAATTATGCTATGAAAGTTTGAAGAATTAGATTAGAATAAGGGTTTATATGTGACCAAGACAAGCCATTTTTTTCAATGGCAAAGCTGACAGAGCCACAGTCAACAGTTCTTTCTCTCAGAACTTTAATTGATCTACAGAAGAAAAAAAATGACACTGCAAATAAGGACGTGTAGAAGTGGGAGAAAGATATTCCAAAGTCACTTAAAAATTGACTCCAGTTCCTGAGTTCCATGGGACCATCCTTGTTCCCATCTTCTAAAGAACTTAATGACAAGTACGTGAGAAAATGGATATAAATCCTTAGTGCAGGGCATGGTGCAGAGGTTGTAATGAAATATTTATATTATTACTGTTTCGAGGGAGGAATCATTCTTCCTTTGTCATGCTAGGAAGAAGTTCTTGAACGAGCTATTTTCTCTTTGCATTTGTCAACTGGGACACCTGGAAGATGGCAGGAGTTTAGGGTCACAATGAGACTGCAGAGTATGATCCATGATCTGCTGCTGAGTGCTACTGTAAGTCACCGGGGATTAGCACCATGGTATGACTGGACTCACTGAAGCAAGTTTCACACTTGGTGGCAAAGAATCCCTAATTTTCACCAAGCTAATTACACAGAAAAAATAAGAGCACTGGACAGAAGAAGCATTACAAAGACTGGGTCCTGGCCCTGCTTTTGCCATTCGTAAGTTTAAAGTAAGTGCATCACTTTGGTCATGGATAGAAATTGAGTTTGCACTGTGTGGGATGAGGAGGTCTTGACTTTTTACATATATTCATCCTAGAGAGCTGAAGAATATGTGGGGGAATTGTTCATATTTTCTTAGAGTGGCAGAGAAAAAACAGTGTTATGATTGGGACTTTTTTTTTGCATACATGAAGGCAAGGGTTGACGCAAAAACTTAGCCTAACAATTATTATGTTGAGCATCTTCTGTGTGCTCACATTGAATTTAGAGAAATGTAGTCACTGTTCTTGTGATATCCATTGTAACAAACCCAGATATGTGGACTAAGAAAGCAGTGAAATCCTAGAAGGTGAAATGGTTTACATCTGGAATGAATCCTTAAAAGGTATACAACACAGATAATATGTGATCTGGGCTTTCACAACCTTACCTGACAGAGAGTAGGGTGGGTGCATTCCTGAGAAAAGTGAATTCTACTCAAGGTATCAGGGTGGTGAGAGAGTACAGAATGTACTTGGGAAGAGCCAAAGAAGTTGGGCATATACTTAGTGCATGTGTGGCCCTGGTTTCTGTCTCTAGTCCCTCTCCACATCCTAAAAAAAAGAAAGAAGTAATTCAGGAGAGAGTTGATGAGAATTCACATTACATTGAGTGAATTGTGGCAGAGCACAAGATATATTGGTAGAAAAGCCTTCACATTTTTTCTGGCTCCATCTAAATATATCTAAAGGCCATTGTTTTTCTTGAGCTTTCAGTATGATTGATTTGATACCTCATAACCATAGCCAGTACCAGTTTTTAGACTTGTGCAAAAACAAACCAGAATTTGTGGGAATTTCCAGTGGAGTTGTTCAACCTTCTAAATACTGGACACCTGGCCTTTGCCCTTTGATTTTTGCATGAAATTCTACTCCTTCAGTGTCCATCCAAATCCAATCACTCACACACCTAAATTGATATTCTTACATGTAGGAGTTTTTCTTCAAGTTGTTTCTTGACCACATTGTGCAGCTTCATCCCATCTTTCTAGTTTCACTGTCCCCCTTCTATCACAGAGTTCTTTGGGAACCCACACTCTCCTTCCTGTAAGAGGCAGAACAATTATTTTCTGTCCATCTGGACAGAGCCAATCTTCTCACTTGTTTCTTAAGCAATGTGGCTTGGGAGTTGAGTTTTGTTGCTTGAACAGGCATTTTGTGTCTCACTGTTCACCCTAGAAGGTTAATTAAAATGCTCTAACAAGAATTCTGATACAAGCCTCAAAGGTACTAACAAATTTTACATTACTCTACAGATAAACCATGATTTACTGCCTGAAAATAACATAATTTGCCATGGAGAGACCAAAAGTTCATGGAGCAAAGGTAAAACAGGACATGGGAGAGTGTAGTGGCCATACTCTCAATGTTGTTGATGTGACTAAGCACAGGAACAAGAGTTGTTGAAAGCCTTCAAGCTTGGGTTTGTTAAGAGGGCCAGCCTAGGAAGAGAATGAAGGGTAGGCTGATGGAGGAGAGACTAGAAGAAGGAAAAGCATGTGAACACTTCGTAATACTTGAGGACACGGGGGTTGGAGACATATCTTCACGGTAGAGTATTTCTTTAGCATGTGTGAGGCTCTGGGTGCCATCCCCAGTTATCCTCCCTCCTCCCAAAAGAAAAGAACAGAAAAGAAGCAAGGACAGAGTCCATTATAATTCAGATTTAAAATTTCTTCCTTGAGTCTGTGTTCAGTAGGGGGGCTTTGGGTATTGGTTGGGTCACCGAGGTACTAAATTAATCCATTGATGTGTTCACAGCCGAATGTGCTGTGAGCAGGTGCAACTCAGTCAGCTGTGGCGGGTTACTGGGGTGTCTTAGCCACTTTTACCATTGCTCAAACAAAATACTCAACACCAAAAGTTAATGAAGAAAAGGATTATTGTAGATCAGTTTGTTGATATTTCAGTTCATAGCTGGCTGGCTCCAAGGCAGAGTGGCATGGCAGACGGCATCATGGAGGAGAAATAGTTCATTGCTGGCAGAAAGCAGCAAACAGCCTGCTACTAGTGGCAAGCAGCGAAACCTCTTTCTGTTCCTCATATCTTAGGGCTTGCCAGATAGCTCAGTGGATTAAAGCACCTGCTTAGGCAGACACAGGGGCTGGGATTTGATCCCCGGCATGCCATGCCAGCCCTGCCCTCTTGGTGAGTTGAGACAGCGATGAGACTGGGCATGGTGGCATATGCCTATAATCTCTGCACTTGGGAGGCTGCAAACAGGAGGACGGCTATGAGTTTCATCTACGTAGTGAGACCCTGTAGACCCTGTACTAAATACATTAAAAAGAAACTTCATATCTTATCCCTAAGTGTGGGTGGCACTGACACCCCATGTAGAGCTGCCTTAGCCCTAGCATCCCACTCTGAATTAATCCCAGCACCCCAGTTTTAATCTTAGCACCACATATCCTATATCCAGCCATCTCTGAAAAGCCCCACCTCTGACCACATAGGGCTCTGGGGAGGCATCTAGATACCACCTACAACACGGGAGCCTAACTTGCAGGGATTGCTCTTGAACCTAACTTCTCCTCTGCCTCTTTCTGCTTCGTGGCTGCCATGGGCTGAGAGTTTTCCTTCACTGTGCCCTTCAGTCATGCTGTTTCTGCTTTGGCCCCAGCTGATCATGCCCCAACTCCCTTGAAATCATGATACAACTTAAGCCTCTCTTTATGATGTGGGTGCTAGATATTCTGTCCCAGTGACAGAAAAGCTGACAGATACTGAAAATTGACACCACAGAAGCAGGATCATTGCTAAAACTGTACCTTACCATGTACTTTAGAAGTCTCTGCACCTTATTTGCAAGAGAAAGGGGGAAAATTGGAAAGGTTTGCAGATGTAGGGTAGAGAAGCCCTAAAATACTGTCAACAGAGATCAACTGGTGATTTTGATCAGTGCTGGGGAGACCAAAATGCTGATAGGAATGTGGTCCATAAAGGTGAGCTCAGGAGGTTTCTGTTGGGAACAAGGAGTCAAATGGAAGTTGAACTAGAAGCCATGTGTGTTATGCTCTGGCAGAAAATTTGTCAATATTTTGCCCACGTCTGGAGACTTCTCAGGAGATTGAAACTATGGGTGATAGGCCAATAATCTGGTCGAGTAAATTGCAAGACAGCCCAGTATTCAGGCTGTGTCATGGTTAGAGATTTATAGTGAGAACTGTGAGGAAAGAGTAGAACAGGGAAGTTTGTTTTTCTTTCTTTCTTTTTTTTTTAACTTACATTTTGGTCCAAAAGGAATCATGTATGAAGCTGACACAAAATAGTGTGTCATTGTTAGAGAGATTACTACCATTAACCCTGTGAGGTTGTAGGTAAGGTGCTATCACTTAATATGTAAAAGGAGTTCTTTGTATCTGTCAGATCAATTGGCACCTCTGAATAGCTAAAATGAAGTACTTTGTACTTATTCATGAAAAGCCTTTCTGAAACTAGCAAGACCTTAAGTCTTGTAGCTCAAGGATGCAAAAATAAACCCTTCCTTTGAGAAGACAGGACCTGGTCATGAGAAGGTCATCTTGGGGAATTAGTTCCTTGAGATTCATCTCATGTGCTCAGCCATCGAGGCACTCAGCACTGCTAGTACCATGGCCCAGAGGGGGATGGCTACTGCTCGAGCTGGGAGCAGAAGTTGACATTATCCATATACTTCTGTTTTTTCAGGCATGCAGAATGCAAAAGTTACAAAGATATTTTATGGCTTTTATGTAGATATCTGCCAAAACCTCATGCAGTCATCAGTGGGGCTTTTCAGAAGTAGCTGGATATAAGGTGTTTTGTGATGGGATCAAAAATGTGATACTGGGATTGATTCATGGTGAGATGCTAAGGTAGAAGCTTCCCCTTCCTAGATGTGAGTGCTACCTGGTCGAAGTATGGGTGATGTGGACATGCTATGAGGCACAGAAAACAAGTCACTGCTATTTGCTTGCTGCTTGCTGCTTGTGCCTGCTCTGCTTGGCCATGCACTGTTTTTTTTTTCCTGCACTGTCCCTCCACCATGCCACCCTGCCACGGAGCCAGCCAACTAGGAACTGAAACCTCTACAAACTGTGAGCTAAATAAGTCTTTCCTCCATTAGCTTTAGGTGTGAGGTACTTTTTCTCAGCAACAAGAAAAGTAACTAAGACAGTGTTGGAGGCTTACACTCAGATTTCAGAGGAAGGTCTGGAAGGCCAAGCAAAAATATGTGACAGGGTAACAGGCCTTACCAGGATCCTCTAGGAGTGTGATTCGTGAAGCTGTGTCAGTGAACCCAAAGAAGCAGTGGAGACTGGAGGAAGCTGAAGGTCCTAGGAATGCAGAATGTCTGCAGTGGCAGACTGTTGAGCCAGCCCAGCAGAGAATCTATGGCGGCTCCAATTCACAAGGCACAGGGCTGGGGCAGCCCAAGCCTTTTGGAGCTCACATTTCACCACAACCTATCTTGAGTGCTGGGCATGAAGCTACAGGTTTTAATGTTTGCCCTGTTGGGTTTGCAACTTCATTTACTTTATTCATATTCTTTTATTCTTCCACTTTGGGGATGGGGATTTTTATTTTGTGCATTGTATGTTGCAAATACTAAACTTTCTTTTTTCCATAATTTTATTGAGAAAGAAATAGCAATGAGACAGTTTCAAACCAAATTGGTAGGACAGTTTCAATAATTAACACATTGTGTACGTTCTTCCTACTGGTTAATTGCTGTACAAGATGCAGACATAAACTTTCTTTTTGACAGAGGATCACAGCTAAGAATTTGCTTTAACTCTTAGAGTAGACTTCGGACTTGGACTTCACAGAACTGCTGAAATTGTTAGGACTTTGGGGACTCTTAGAGATGGACTAAATGCAATTTGCATAATGAGATGAACACAGATATTTTGCGGATCTGAGGTGAATGACATGATTTAGATTTAAAATATCCTTCCAAAGCCTCGAGTATTCAGAGGTGGGGCATTTGAAATGTGATTGAATCTCATCCGTGGATTAGTGCGTTGACACATTCTTAGCTGAAAGTTCTGTTACAGGGAAGTGGAACCTCTCCAGAAATGCACAGGCAATACCTGGAAGGGTGTATTCTTGTCCCTGGCTCTACCTCTCTTTCACTCTACTTTGTGACTGACTTGGCTTGAGGAGCTTTCCTTCATTGTGTTTTCTTGTCGTATCATTTCTTTCTTCGATCCAGCTACCGTGCACTGAGTGCCCTAAAACTATTAGCCTTAAATCTCTCCTCCTTTAAGTTGTAGTTGTTGATTTTTTTTTCCAGTGATGTGAAATCTGACTTATACAGAGTTGATGAGGATTAGCATGACATTGAGAGTTAATACAGTGGCAGCTGGATATGAGTTTTGGAAATCTATGAGTCAGAGGATTCAAAAACAGTCACAGCCTGTCATTAAGCCAATTATGTGTAAATGTCAAGAAACAGTAAGTCTTCAAAAATCACAATTGGATACCTTCATTTCAGTAATGCGTACATTTTCTTAATCTATGCAGGTGTTGGGGGGATTAAAAAAATGAAATGATGGCAAGTGACTTTCGAAAGCCATTTTGATCATTTGTTCATGTGTTGTGATTTATTTAGAAATCTATCTGGTTTGACGATTTGAAATACCCATTGGACATACCTCAGGTTTTTTTTTTTTTTTGTGATTGCAAATGCATCTTTGTCTGAGCTTACTAATTGTAATTATAACTTACTATTTACCTGCTAAATGATAATTTGTGTTGTGTTTTTAAACTTTTTGTCTGTCTTAAATTCATCTCTGCATGGAAATCTTTCTATCTCATTAACTTCGCTAATGAGAATATGTGGAATCCACACATTATATATTTCATCCTTCTAATTCCAAATATTAAGCCTTCTTTTAGAAGACATGCTTACATATTTAAGATCCATCTGCACATCTAAAAATTCTTCATATAGTATTGGTGTTTCTTCAAAATCCCAAGCTGTGACCACTAGGCCTGATCTCATAGTGGAGAGAGGAGGGAATTTTTTTCTGTATATATCAATTTTTTAAGCTTCTGGGATTTGTTTAATGAGCTGGAAATGATAATGGTTCGTGAGATCCTAGTGGCCCAAGTCATTAGGAGCTTATATAGTCTTGCTGTCACGGGACTAATATATTTCCATTGACAACTGGCTCTGGCTTCTCGCACCCAGCTGGCCCCTCTCCCATTGGCTGTTCATGGGGGCCCCTTCTGGAAGCCCTATTGTTCTTTGGCACAGGCCCATCTAGCAGGCTGTCACAGTGCTCAGATAGCCAGCAGCAGCAACAGAGCCAGAGCTTCACTGTCTTGGGCTTAGCTTCCATTTATGGCACTTTTTTTTTGGTGGAACCAGAGATTGAACTCAGGCCCTTGCACTTGCTATGGCACTTTCTTGTGGGACAGAAAATAATTATATGTGAAAGCTCACCTTTGAATTATTAGATGCACTTTGTGGAGCCTGAAATGAAACAAGAAACAAGTTGAGATATGGTGAGTCTATATAGCTAGCATTAAAGATGTACACACTCTCTGAACTACTCCCCACCAAATGGTCTGAGCTGTGGACAAGTATATTTTAATTGGTTATGGATAACCTTGCATGCAGGCAAACTTCTCTTAATTTTATGTATTTTCTGTAATGTAAGGCAGTTATCAGTTGTATGTAATGCCATCTGAAAGAAGAATGACTTTATCCATAGTGTTCAGTAGTGTGGGTTATGAGCTAGGCAGGGCTCTGACTTTGAGTACTTAAAGCCTCATTAATTAAATCTGTGATACAGAAACATGTGACAGCATGTCAGCACAATACCAGGCTGAGAGGCACACCCAGGTGCTATAACAAGGCAACATATTTTTTGCTGAACTCTTTCAAGGACCCTTTCTTTCCGTATTTCCTTTGCAGTCAGCTCTGACATGATGCATAATTCACATTTCTTCAGAGAAGATTATTCTGAAGAGGTTAAGGTCATCCTTATATGTCACTGAATTAAGTATCAGTTTTTTGTATATGTTCATAGCCAGAAATATGTCTGTTGACAGTCCAATATCTCTCCAACTTCTCTGAATTTTCTATCAAGCAAGTTCTTCTCTAATGTTTAACATGACTCAAAAGAGAACTTTCTCTTCGACATTGATAAGCTACAGACAGCACATGCAGGAGGAAGGCACACAGGACCTGAATAGAGATGTCACTAGACGTAAGTGAACCTCAGCAGAAAAGCCACATTGTTACTAAAATTGCAAAGGGTGGGCCAGAAGTGATACAGAACCTAGTCTCTCAAACTCTGCCTCAGGCCTGCTCAGTAAATCTGCGTTTTAACAGGGTGATTTGCATGCACATTGTGGTTTATGCTGATACTAAAGCAAGTGGAAGAGTCTTGTTCTGAACAGAACTAGCCAAACCAATACGGGCTCAAAAGATGACTGAAGAGAAGTAAGTTATTCTGCTGAGAACTTTCCTGGAGCAATATTCCACCCAATAGTTGTCAAAATAACTTAGGCCCTTGATTCAATTCTTAGAATGCTACCTTTCTAGATCACTCACCAGAGATTCAGATTCTATAATCTAAGAAAGATCCCAAGAGCCTTCCTTTAAGGGAGGCACTTGGATGATTCTCTTGGGACTGACTGACATTGGATCCCTTTATAGATCATTTTATGTCCCAACTAACTACTCTTGAGTAATCACAGAAGTCTTCAAATTTTTGTAACATTAGAAAAGACCTTGATACATAAAATTCAGGAGGTGAGTTTTGAAAAGAACTACTGCTCATTCTATGCCATGGTTATAACTTTCTGCTCATCGATATCAGACTCTACTTGGTGAGTAAGCTGCGAGCATTCTCTAATACACCACTAACTTCAGACTTGCTGGCCTGAAGATTTAAAGTTGTGGGCTTACACTGGAGGTTGCCCTACTAGAACTATGCTAGGCAGCTGATGAGATGTGAGTCTTAGACCAAATCTGTGAACAAACCAGGTGCTGTATCCCCACTACTATAATCATGTCTGATTAAATTGTAAAACACTAATACATGATATGCTGTTTCACTCAGATAATCTTCTTACCTAAATGGAGATTCTATTTTTTTTTTTCAGGGAAGGATCTATAGGGTGTTGAGGGTTTCACTACTAGTTCGGACTCAAAGTGATCTGCCTGTTTACAGCCTTCTAAGAGCTAGGATTACAGGCGCGTGTCACCACACCAAGTCTCAATTGCCATCTCTGCGTGCCTGGGGGTCGGGGCTGGCACAGCAAGCTAGGGAATCACACCCCCAGCCCCTGCACCTGTTTGCAGGCTCTTTAATCTGCTGAGCTATTTGGCTGGCCCTCAAGGAAGGAGGTCTTTACTGTTTGAAATAAAAATAAAATTTCAGGACCCTTGGTTGATTCAGTGGTAACACTTGCTGTTTGATTCTACCTGAGACTTTAGAAGAAATGCTTGGTGGGAGTCAACGAGATAGCTCACGGGACTAAAGCACCTGCTTAGGCAAGCTTAGGCAAGTGCAGGGACTGTGGTTCAGACCCGCCCCCAGGGCTGGCTGAGCTGACCAGAGTCAGGGTGTGGTGGCGCACACCTGTATTCCCAGCACTGAGGAGGCTGAAAAGCAGGAGGATCACCATGAGTCCGAGCTGTGTAGTGAGATCCTGCAACAACCAGATACAATAAAAAAAATACTTGGTGCTCCACAAAGGTATCTACTTCTTTTTTGTTCTATTTTCTAAGAGGATTTAACTTCTTTTTTGAATTTTTTTAGTGCATGCTTACAGTACATCATGATTGCATTCCTTGTGGAATCCTTGAATCATGCAAAGTTAACTGGCTTCCCTTGCAAGTGACCTTGCTTCACATACCAAAAAAGGTTTTAAGTATTTTTATTTTCTCCAGTGGAGCCAGAGTGAGTACAGTACAGCAACCATAAGTGAATTCTTGGCTCAGTCAGTCTAATTTAAATCCTCCTATCCTTTTACAAGCAATAATATTGGAGCAAGTGACCCAGAATGCCTCAGGTTGGCACTAGGAAATGAGATAATCACAGTATTCATGTCACAAAGCTATTGAGGAAAATTCAGGCAGAAGGGGACTATCTGTGTAATAGGTAGCATTCTGATCTGTTCCCTAAATATCCTCTCAAACTAGAGCCCTGGGAGAGCCTGTGGAGATCAATTGCTGGACACCTTCTTCCTTGGCCTCCTGAGTAGTCAGATTTTTCCATTCTCTGTAGGTATCCTTGTAGGATGTTGTTCTGTAACATAGCTCACACGGGGGAGGACACATTTTGTTGCTTTTCTTTTGCCAACTTCTACAGTCACAGTCTCAACTCCAGTACAATTTTCTTCACTTTCTTTTAAAGAGAAAATTCTAAAAACATTCTCCTCTAACCTGCTCATTCATAAATCTCTGAACTTCAAAAACCTTGCCCTTATCTGCCCCACAAGACCCTTGTGTCTGATAGTCTCTGGTCTAGAACCAGCGGGATGGTCCATTCTGTCCTACAAATTCAGCTACTGGCTCAAGTGCCTGCTAAATCTGTTACCCTTGTTTGTTCCAATGGCTTATGTGACATCAGGAGGAAATGGGAATGGGGCATGTCATGGGAAGGAAAGAAGGGAAACACAAGTCTTAAAAGGAATGAGTGTTGAGCCCTCAGCTTCCATGTGTAAAGCCATGGGCATCACCGGATCACAGAAGGGTGGTGGGAGTTGGTTGTGTAGTTCTGAGGTTCAACAATATACTATGTGCTGGTTTGGCTAAGGAGATTGTCTTCTCCAGTAAGCAAATTATTGATTATAAACTGCTATGATTCCTTTGGAGCCCTTGTGGCCAAATGTATTATTTCATCTGCCTTAAATGTCTGCTGTGTTCCCATGCCAAAACCCTTATGAAATTTCCACTGGAAAAAAAATGAGTAGCAAATTCAGGTCTCAGTGCTCATATATAATTTCAGATTTCATTAATGGTTATTAAATATATGCCCTGAGGAAGGATAATGTTCTTCATATGAATGGAAGGAGAATTGAATTTATAAATAAGACGACTCTGTTTTCAAGGACTGTTCATTAGACATATCCAGGACACATCTTTAAAAAATCACTTAAATGAAAGTATTTACAATCTCACAAGATAATATTGCAGTGTTGGGAAAAGATAAATCTTTCCTTACAATTTCTGAATTGACTACATCTAAAATGTTTATATCTGCTCAGAGTTTTAAAAAATCATTTGGGGGAAATTTTTATTTTTAATGTATTTGGTTGTTACAGGGTCTCACTATGCAGCTGGGACTCATGGAGATCCTGCTTTCAGCCTTCCCAGCACTGGGATTACAGGCATGCACCACCACTTCTGGACTCTGGCCGGCTCAGCCTGCCCTGGGGCAGGGCTGGCATGGCATGTGGTACCAGGGATCAAGTGGCAGTTCCTGCACTTGTCTAAGCAGGCACTTTAGTCCACTGAGCTATCTTGCTGGCCCTGGGGGAAAGTTTTTAGAAAGTGGTTAATATTTGTATATGGTGTCCAACAGATTTAGGCAATATGGGTGAATCTATCTATTGGTAGGTGGCAAACCAGATGCTAAAAAGAAGGATGAAAACTTTAGTTTTTGTTTTTTGGGTTTTATTTTTTGGCTTGCTCAGGCTGCCTTAACGGCAGGTTTAGTATGGCATGTAGAGCTGGGGATCAAATCCCAGTCTCCCTCTCTTGACTAGTTTGCCCAAGCAGGCGCTTAAAACAACTGAGCTAACTGGGAAGCCCCCCCCAATTTTTTTCTTTAATATTCTTTTAATAGCTAAATTTTAAAATGTGTAAAAGAAACTACTTAAGTAATTTTGACTAAGAAAAACTTTTAGATGTCTTAGGTTACTAAGCCATGTAACCTGGACAACATGCTCTTAGTGGAAGTTGTCAGAAGGCCAAGTAAGAAATCCAAGTCCTTTTCAGATCTGTTGCAAATCTCCTGAAAATCTGCACAAATGCTATAGGCTGAGCTTACTGTTAATATGTATATGGAGAACGTTTGAAAGACATATTTAAATTGTCAAAATTGTGAGAGGACCGAGCAGTTGGTATTTTATTTTGTTTTATTAGTTAGGAGGGCAAATGAAATACCCTCTTTCAGTGCTATGGTCCGAAAGAGAGATGACCTGAAGATGTGTTTGTTTAAGTGCACTCTCTGCTATCTACTCACAGCTAGTTTTCCTACTAAAAGGGAAGGGTCGAAGAATTTGGCATGTTCTGCTGGCTTTCTAGTACATAAGCCACCGTCAGCAATGAAATGTACAGAACGTCTTCAGGACGAGTGAGCTCAGGTGTTAGCCTTGCTCACTCACATCAGTGAACCTTGTGATGATTTAACAGCAAAACATTTTCCTTTTCTAAATAACAGTAACACAACCTATTGAAGCAATGAAGACAAATTTCCTATTTAAATTGTATCTCCTATGATTCCATGGAATATTATTTTTTAAAACTAGTAATTTGAAACAGAATGAGTGGCAGATCAATGAAACCTTCCCTCCTGCTTTTTAAATTTATTTTTGTGTTTATTTATTTATTTTTATTGTTGAGCAAGGTCTCATAATGCAGCTAGAACTCGTAGTGATCCTCCTCTTTTCTGCCTCCCCAGTGCTGGCATTACAGGCACATGCCACCACCTCCAGTCTTGGGGGCTGGCTCAGCGCACACAGGGACAGGGCCAGGGCCAGTGTGGCATGGCACATGGTGCTGGGGATCGAACCCAAGCCTCTGTGCTTGCCTAAGCAGGCACTTAGTCAGCTGAGCTATCTCGCTGGCCCACCCTCCTGCTTTCTTATGCATTCATTTCCTGAGCAAAGTGTGCTGTGTGAAGCATTTGTGATTAGCCCAATGGAAAGGACCACAGGCTGCTTCCTATTGCCACTGAATTCTCCACCATCAGCCTATGATCAAGAGAACATTTCCCTGGAAAGGTCATATCATTAGTCAAAACTGGCCATCATTCAGTTGTAGACCATAGCAACCATAATTCTTGTCCTTGCTGTTTTACTGAGTAGCCAAATTAGAAGGTGTTGGCATGAGACACATGAAAATGTGTTTTTATTGTCCTTAAAATAATTTCTTTTCTAAATTTCATTTTAAGGTATGTAATTTTTACTAACCTATTGCTTACACCAGAATTGCAATTCTGGAGACCTTTTAGGAAAGGTCAGAAGTCATCCTAAAGTGGCATCGATATGGGGGGAGAAGCATGAAAGTAGTAGTACAAATCCTAACCAGTGGCTGAAGGCTGTAAGATCAATGATTTAAACAGAAATGCTCTGAAAAATAAATAAAAAGCAGCATGAATCTAAATATGGCTCCCATTAGTATAGAGAGCTTTAAATGTGATCCAGGGCTGGCCAAATAGCTCAGCGGATTAAAGCACCTGCAAGCAGGCAGAGACCAGGTGATCAATCCCCGGGCCTGCCCTGAGGGACACATCCCCAGGGTGCACTGAGAGGTGCAAATGAGACTGGGCATGGTGGTGCACACCTGTAATCCCAGAACTTGGGATGCTGTAAACAGGCGGATCACTACAAGTCCGAACTAGTAGTGAGACCCTGAACACCCTGTAGACCCTTCCCTAAAATACAAAAATAAATAAACAAATACATACATAAAATAAAAGTGATCCATAAAGAAGATCTCAGCAAACAAAAATTCTCTTTGGGTCCTCATACAGTAACAAAAAGTAGAAAAACAAAGAACACTGAAGAATTTTCATTGTCCACCATACGGATTATTTTTTCTGTTCCAGATTTGCTGATGGAAGATAGTAACTAGCCTTGCGTGAAGTATGGAAAAATGAATTTTCAAAAACCAGTAAAGTAAATATCAAATGATGCTTTCATGTAACAAGGGCAGTTTTCTGTCATTTCACATGCAATGTGAGAGAAAAAACAGATTTACCTTTGCTTCATAGCGAAGACATTTGTTAAAAGGCAGACCACGGCATGGCTAAAACAGAATCCCACAAACCCCCCAACCAGGCATCCTTATCGACAGCATAAAAGCTCAGGTGGCAGCTTTGGAATTCCAGATGAGCTAATAAATGTGGTGCGAGCTAGCCTCCTTCAGCAGGAAAGAATGCCAGCAATTTACCCACGGATGCTGGGAAGTGTGCGGCGAGCACATCTTTGCAGAGTTCTCACAGAAGCACCATTTGGTGAACTGAGAAGGAGTCCCGGAAATTTCACAATGTCAGTGATGGCACGCTGAAGTCAAGGAGTTCAGGGACAATATTGAGATGGGACAAGTGGTCCGAAAGAGGCATTCCTGTTTTTGTATTCTCCTATGAAATGCTTTCCCATGCTTAAAAGTTTACGAGGAAGCAAGAAAAAGGCGCACTTTGTAAAGCAAATCTAACAAATGGAATTTTACCTTAGTCACTGATTTTCCTGGTGACATACCACCACCTTGAGTAATGCAACAGATAAGGTAGTAAGGAAATTGTCATATTTGTCTATATCCATTCTTCTGTGCATAAACCACCTCGTACAGAGAAGCAGCACCAAGAACAACAAGCCTACAGCCATTTGTCACACAGGAGGCTTCAATAGTCCATACCAACTGATCTTCTTAGGAATGAGAACAAAATCTCATGCAATTTATTTATGCAAATGTTTTCAAAAATTTTCTCAGACTATTTGGTGATAAGGATAATGTAATCATAGACCAGGGAGTGCTCAAATTAAAACTCAGTGTGTTGCGTGTTTGGAACAAAGCAGGGCAATTTCATTAGAAATTTTTAATTCTTGGAAGAGCATTTTCAATAGAGTAACAAGACTGATTTATCTAACTGATATTCTAAATCATAGAGTGAATAAAGGAAGACAAGTAAAAACATGTAGGGTCTGCAGACTCGGAGAGTTTCCAGGCAGAGAGAAGGCCTTGGGGAGTCTCTGGTCCAACTCCCGTACTTCGCAGACAGGAGCTTGAAATCACGGACATTCCTACCATGTGAAGTCACACACACATGCTTGGGTCAATTCTGTGATATGCATTTATTTATGTACATATCAGAAGGGAGTATAAAGCACACACACACACACACACACACACACACACACCCCTCAGACAGGAAAAAAAAAGAACATGTAAAACAATTCCATGAATTGTGGCCATGTATTGCCCTCTAGGAAGAAAGTACACATTTTGCATGGAAGTGGACTTTACCACATGTGAAGGCCAGCTTTCCTGCTGAGGGCTGTGGGCTCAGGTGGCAATGGGGACTTTCAGATAAAATCACAATGACAAGAAGGCAGAAGTCACTTTGTAAATGCTGCTGGCGAAGTGCCAGGGCAACAAGCTCAACCTGCATTGTCAGGCTTTGTATGTTTTCCTTATAAATTGGTTGTGCTCTCACTGTGTTTAAAAATCACTCCCTTCCCCAAAACCCTCCAAATGAATTCACTGCTTTGCCACGAATACCTGGAACCCCCAGGGTCCCTTTCTCATAGCATTTCTATTGCTGCCTGCAAGCACAGCAAGATCCTAACAGAGGAATCCTCAAACTTAGGCACATACCAGGGACAGGGCTTACCAAATCAGACTGCTGGTCCTACAGGCAGGACTCTGCACTCGGTGAGTGTGCGGGGCCCAAGGATTTACATTCTAAGAAGTGTTTAGGTGCTCCTGTTGCTGATCCTGCATGCGTGCTTGGATCTATCACACTGCGAGCACGGAATTCAGTTTGTTCAAATTAGGTTCCTAAGCTTATGGTGAAAATGATGCTTTGTTATTGGGTCATACAGTGGGCCTGTGTCTGTCACCTGCAGGTCAAAACAGTGTCAATGCGTGCGGCTTCGAACATTGCCATCAGGAAAATATTGACAAGCATCCATCAGAAAAAAAAAAAAAAAAAAAAAAACATTTCAAAGAGTGGTTTGAATGATCTCCGTATGCCAGATCAGTGGGATGGAATGTCTTTTAAAAAGTTGTCTCAGCAATAAAAGCTACAGTGAATAATTAGTGCAATTGTTGAGGTTGATGCCTATAGCTCCAGTACGTGTGGGGAATTTTTGTAAGTGATTTTTAGGAAAACCTAAGTATTTCTGAAACTACCTCATTAGAAAAGACCATTTTAATTATTGAAACTTTACATCTGAATTCTTCTTTGGAAAAGAAAAGTATACAATTTGAGCTGGCTGTTTTTAATTCTTGGATTTTACTTTAAATCAGATAGTGGATCTCTATCAAAATGCAAAAGTAAATGTTCTGCTTAATTGTGCAATTCTGAACTATTGCAATTATTTATAAAAGAGAGCTTCTCTTTTGACTAAAGTGTTTCAGACAGAACAAAACAAGAATTTAAATTTAGATTTGAAGATGAGTAAAATTTTTATTTATTAATCTTCATAAAGTTCTTAAACCTTTTTAATGTACATCAGCTGGTCTCATAGCTCAGTCTGTATTTTGCATCATGAACCAGTTTATCTACCAACAAGATATCATAATGCTCCCCTGTTCTTAATTGGCTTATTTTTTCTCTGCATACTCCAAGCCCTCATCTGAATCTATAGGCCATTGACAAAAAAGATTTTTCAGGTCTGCAAATGGTTCTGTATCTTCTGGAAAACAATCTTTAAGTCAGACTTTCTACTATGTCACTGTCCTCCAGGTATAATTAAAAATAGGTTTAGTATTTTGTTCTGAATCCTTTATTAAGGAAAGCTGCAAAAATTTTAAGGATGCAAAGCACAAATTATATCTATATAGCAAGCAGTTGAAGTAAGCTATTTAAAATCTGTATACAGTTAATTAATTTTATACTGACAGGCAAATGATTACAGATGTAAGGTAACCTTTCCCATTTTGAGCCTTTTATCCGATCCGTGCACATGCATTTCTGTAGGAGCTCTCAGGTTGAAAACACTTCTTTTTCACGGGCACTGACAACACAGTCAGTAATGCTTCTAATTACACCTCTAGAAAGGTATGGCTGACATCATGGGATCTTTTTCTTAATTTCTCCTTGGAGATACGTAGTAAGATATCTCTGTGGACATTTACTCCTAGTTGAGATCTGTAGCTCAGTTTTGCCAAAGGCTGGTCTAGTTGAGGGAGATGCACGAAATGCTGGGAATGCTGCGGGTGCCTCTAGGTTGTGGGGCAAGTGACTAATAATTATCTTCCGAATTTTCCCCTGGCTGTGGGAAGTGATTGTAAATAGGATCCTGCAGGAGCATCAAACTGATTGCTGAGGTGATGCTGAAGTAAGGAAGCGCCCACTCCCCTTCGTTGGTACCTCCTCACCCTTTTTTCCCAGGATGCTCCTCCTGCCCTCCAGGAGCCCGTGTTAGCTCCTTCCTCCAGGGAGAGTTTCAACCCATGCCTCAGCCACTGCCCCTGTCAGTCCCGTTACCCCCTAGCCACCTTTGTCATTGACTTCACTGTGCTCCCTGCTCTGCGTGCAAAATGCTGCACCTATTTCTTGTGCACAGGTCCTTTCAGAGACAAGTCAGGACTAACACTCTCCACCACAAAGGGTGTCTGTGTGTCTTGGAAAGCAGAACCTCAAAACAGATGCAAAGATTATACCAAGCAAGTGCATTCAGCTGCATCACAGGTGAGGCAAGAAGCAGTCAGATAAAACTCTGAACTGGACTTGTCAGCTGACTCGCAAGGATGCCAGTTCCCCAAGTACGCTCTCCTGTGTACTACTGGCTCCACACAGCCTACCCGTGGAATGGAAATCTTCACTCCCTTCTGGGAAGCGCTTTCTCAAGCAGCCTGATCCTGGGGCTGCTTGCATGGTGCCCAGTAAGCCACCAGCTGCATCACTTCAGGATCACTGCTCAGCATGGACAGGGTCCTCGAGCGGCAAGGGCAGGTGAAGGCTCTCATTTAGGGGAAAGAAAAGCGCATGCTGCTTTTGATAAATCTGGGATTCCACTGATTCCACAATGATTACTGCGGAGGCTGCACTCACTCTTCTCATTCTTTTGCTGGTTTTCTAAGAGAGTCCCCCTTCCTAAGGATAAAAGAAGAATGCAATAGCACTTATGTTCTTCATTCTCACACTGTAAAATGGCTTTATTTTCTTGGATATGCCTTGGATGGTAAAGAAAATGAAAAAAATTCACATTTTCCTTTTTATACTACCACGGCAAACAACTCATAAATATGTGCTTTTGCAACTGTCTTATTTGGAAAGAGGAATTTTAATATGGAGTTGTCTTTGTCTTGTCAAACAAAACAAAAATAAAGCCATACTATCTTGCAGAAACTGCATTGCTCTAAGTGCCTGTTAATCATTGGAAAGGTCCATAATTGCCTTGCTTGCTCGTCCAGCATGAGCAGAATCTATAGAAGATTTACCTCAATCAATACCTCCTGCCTGGAAACAAATTGTCTCAGCTTTGCTATTGCTTTTATTTTCTATTAATGACTGTGTAAGTGCCTGGGAACGGCAGGAAGTTATTATCTTATCACACAGCCCAGATCAGCCATTATCTCTCACTCCGAAAAACAGACAGCGGGAAAATGATTCTTTTTACCAAAAATGTAGATTAATACTTTTAAGCAAATTGTTACAAGAATGTAATTATGTGGATCCTGTCTTCATTTCCCTCATTTTACACACACATGCACACACACACACACTCGCACACACACACACACACACACACACACGCGCGCGTGCGCATGCACACACACGTACCCATACCCGGTGCATTATGACATTTTCTATAGATGGAGAGTTTACTTTCCTTAACTGGCAGCAGCTTTGCTATTTAATCAATTATGATGTACTCAGCCAGGCACCCACAGAGTCTTATTCTCTAACCAAGTATGAGGAGTGTTGGCTACTGTCAGGGCGGTTTAGCACAAAAAAAGGAACAGTGTCCAAGGAACGTTTTGTGAAGCTGTCTGCCAGGATCCTCCATGTGGACCTCACATGTTGTCCTCATGAAGTCTTAGTGGAGAACAATAATGAGCTTTTTCTTTGGTTACAGGATAATTTCAAGGGAAAACACACATACTTCCGGGCCTGATTTTTAGATAATCTCAACTTGCAACATGCTGAATAAAGTATCTTTATTTTCAGTTAAATCAGTGAGTGGAAAATTTGCCCCAATCACTTATGTTTCCCTATATCCCAGCTCTTTGTTATTGTGCTTTGCAGGCTAGTACTTGTCTGTGTCTTGATGTTACACACACGACTTATTGAACCATGCAAGGGAGAAGTGACACTATGAAAATCTTAAGGGCACTTAGGTGTTTTTTCTTTTTTTTATTGCCATGAGGACATGCCCAAGTCACTTGCCTGCTGGTGGCAAAGGGAGAATGACAAGAAATTAAAGTAGAGTTCTCCCCATGCCAAACCCAGATTTGCCATGCCCAATTGATTGGAATACTTAGGGGATGCAATAAATGATTTTTTGTTCTAATCCATTTTGTGTGTGGCTGATTTGTTACACAGCATTAGCTAACTGATACATCATCATGCAGATTTGGATTTGATTCATAGCACTGATAAGTGCTGGTCCATCTAATTAACTTATTTCTAAATTTGCTATAAAATACACTTATATTACTCAACACAATCTTAGGAGAATTCCAATAAAAAAGACTGGCTCAAATTTCAGAAATATATATATATATATATATATATATATATATATGCTATTATATATATGAAGAGAAAGTTCTTTCACTTTTCAGTCTCCATCTGTACATATGTAAAATAAGAATTATAATACTTAGCCTGAAGAGTAGGAATCAGTGGTTAAAGTATGCAATTTACCCAGCATGTGGCAGAACAATAAATGTTAGTCATTATTTTTACTCAGTACACTATGCAAGAGAAAGTCTATTTATACTTGAGTCATTATTTGTATTCTATTTTTTTACTTCTTTTAATTTTTTGCTCATTTTCTTCTGGTTTCACTTATATAGCTCCTCGCTTTTGCTTGCCTCAAGTCTTTTGAAAACTTCAAGTACAAAGTCTGCCATTCTTTTTACCCAGACTCAAAAGGAATGATTTACCAAAAATGGCAAGTCCTACACAGTTAATTGTATTGCTGTGGACATAAGTTTTATACTATGGACCATTTTTCAAGCAGAAAGTTCTTTTGAAAGAAAACCAAGTGCAGAAGAACACTAATTGTCTTCCTTAAATAGGAAATGTTCTCTTCCCTCGCCTGTCTTCAATATACTCCCTCAAATATGTATTAGATGTAATTTTTTTCCAATCTAAACTGTGACCCACTGTGTATAAAGCAATGACACCAGCAAGATGGTTGCTTTCCTTTCCACTGCAGTTGCAGGAGCAATCTTTGTTTGAAAAGAGCTGTCAAATGGTTTTTCCAGGAGTGGACAACATTTTTCTGAAAAGGACCAGATAGTTTGTATTTTCTGTTTTATTGGCCATATGCTATCTATCACAAATAAGGAACTCTGATGTACAAAAGCAGCCATAGACAATATGCAAAAAGAGTTCTATGGCTGTGTTCCAAATAACAGTTGTATATAAAAAAGGTGTGTTACAGTTTGTCGACAGCTGGTATGAAACTAAACTATAGGATGAAAATTATGATGATATTAATGCAATATCAGCTTCAGTGAACTTTATTTAATGTATCTAGGCCATGTCTGAATATTTCTGGGGCTTATTTTTGAAATATTAGAATTCTTTTTAAAAGGAAAATTCTGTTAAATCAATCATAGGTTTCGTTCACTGAATGACCCAAAATATCCCCATTATTTTTCAGGACAGATTTCCTAAACATGCATTTAATTTCTCAGTGCTTTGTTTAGGGTATCCGTCTTGTTATTTTTACATATAGCAATATTAGGCCAATGTGACAAAATTCTCTCCTGTTGCATGTTATTCCATCCTATTTTGATGGCAACCAAATTACACAATATGGTCTGTCCCTTCTAAGCAACAATCAATAGGAATATCATGGAGATGGAAATGTCAATTTTCTCCTGGTGTCTTCCATGTGCAAATTCTCTTTGGCTTCTGAAAGTTCCTCATGAAGGTATTGGCTGACACCAACTTTATTTAACCCTCATCATGTTAACAATTTCTCACACAAAATCAGCAATCATCATGGCTCAACCCTGTGATTACTGGCCAACTAACACATTCAACCCATAAGAAACCTGTTAGGGAAAGGCATGCACACTCTGCCGACTGCCTGAACATGCTAAGGAAGTGTTCATATGCAAGCTCAGTTTGGTGTGCAGATGTTGAAGAACAATTTATGAAGGACCTCCACGATAGCAGCATGCCTGCTACAGAGTGAACTAGCTCTGGATGAATTTCTTTGGGTTTCCATTGTTAAAAATGTTTCATTTACCAAGATGAGTTTCAGCAATCTTACAGTGTAACATTGATTTTATAGTGTAATTTAGCCTGTCCTTATTTTCAAAGGGTTGTATTCAGATATAAAGCCTGGCTACGCAGTAGATTCCTCTTGTGAGGCAAGATACAGGTTCATCTTGTCTTCAAGAAAAATGATTTGTGTATAGCATGTGATTGATCAAGCTGTAGATTCCCTTTCATCTCTGTGTCTGTCTGTATACCCAGTTTTTAAGACTCTATTTTATTTTGCTGCCAAGATTTTGATTATTTTTCATTTCAAACCATTGTAGCCAGAAATGTTGGCAATGTGGGCTTTTAAAAATTCCACTTCACCACTGTTAATGTAAAGAATGATCGAATCAAGGAAACCATGTGAAACTGCTTTGGACAACAAGCATATGTACAAGCATGAGTGTTTTGAAAAGCTAACTTTCCCGCACCATGTAAAAATGAATGTTTTTAAAAGCAGAATTTGTGTAGCAGTTGTTAATAAAGAATAAAAGCTGACACTGACCTCTTTTATCAAGGAAGTATGCTGTCTAACGTTATGGGCTCAGAAAGACAAAAGGTCCCATGAGGAACTGATTTCAATTTCCAGAAGCAAAGAGTCCTGCCCTGGGGTGTGCAGGTGTGAGTGGGGTCAAGGCTCAGATGCTCACGGTGAGAGTGCCAGGAAGCAGAGCCGAGGATTTGGCACAATGCAAGAAGAAAAAGCACACAGCCAAGCCACTCATGATCCCAGTGCTTTGCCATGTCATGGGTGGAGAGCCAGTGATGCCAAGCCGGTGGTTCTCAGCAAGGGTGTGATTTTGTTACCAGGTCACATCTGGCATTGCTTAGAGACATTTTGGCTGTCACACATGGGGGAGTGGAAGTGACCGTCATCTAGAAGGTAGAGGATGTATAAGAGGCTACTAGGGGATCGACCCTCCTGCACGTACAAGGCACATGTCCTGGGAGTGGGGAGGGACTGGGAGGTGTGCTTGGCTGTAGGGAACAGGCTTCTCTCTAGACAGCAGCTCCAGAGTTCCGCCTGACGTGATCGCACGGGCACTGTTTATGCAAGAACAGGCCCAACAAAGATTCAAGCCTTATTCAGGACACAATGGGATAACTTCAAATTCTCTTTAGAACCATATGAAAAGAATTAAAATATCTTAAGAGTTTTTACCAGAAAGGCAATACAAGGAAAGCTGACTTCTTTCAATCCAAATTGTAAGAAAGAACTGGGTAAAGATTGGAGCCAAGTGTTGACACAGTGACTCTTCAAAAAAAAAAAAAATGTGCCTTGGGGCCCTGGGAATACACCCTGGATGACAGCAGCCTCCACGCCCCATCTTTGTCAAACCTCTAAGCCCAAAAAGATTCACATCCTCAGTCAGCCAGGGATAGAAACTCAGTAGGGAAATAATTGAATTGTGTACAGTTAAATCTTTTGTTTCTCATATAGGATACATTTAGTAACCATGAGCACAATCTGGTATGTGATGGAAAATATTTTAATGTTTAAGAGATCTTGGCATATTAGAAAATGTCATATTTGCTTAGTTGATAAATGTTTGTCCAATGATTAAATTTATTAGCTTTTAATTGCAATCTTAAATGTGAAATTGATTTTTTTTTTTTTTTTTTTTTTGCGGAACCAGGGATTGAACTCAAGCCCTTGCACTTGCCAGGCAAATGCTTATTCTACTGAGCTATCTCCCCTGCCCTGTGAAATTGATTTTAGATTTGGAATTCCAATTTAAAAAGTATAGCAGGATTTGAATTATAGATAATTTTGGACTGTGCGGGTGATCTTGCAGGTCTCTTATGATGGAGATTGAAAATATTTAATACATGAAAATATTTAAAGATTAAGTGACCGAAGTCTAACTATTTAAAAGTTTTAATGATGATAAGTTGAAAATTTTAAAGTTTAAATAGTAATGAGATTATATACATTTATTGAATAAATGATTACATTTATTAGATTTATAAAAGTTGTTTAAGTTGTATTTGCTCAATTTGATAGAGTGATTAAACAGAAAAACATACAAAAACCTTACACAAAAATTTTAGATAATTGTTTATAAATGAGAAAAACCATTTTGTTTGAGTTCAGGTTTTTTGATATAAATTGATTCCATACTAATGACAACCCACTGTGAAACTGACTTGGATCTGGGCTTGAAGCTTCCCAAAGTGTAACTAAAAGCTGGATAAAACTTACAAGTTTTGGTCAAATCCCCGTTCAGCTGTGCATGTAGGCATGGAAGTCACTCTAGGAATGCCTGTATTTCAAGTTTTACTAGCCCTAAATTTACCTAGCCTATCTCACCTCCCCTCGAGACCGAGGACACCAAGATAAGAGGTAACTGCAGAAATGTTCAGGATTTGCAGGGACATCTAATGGTCAACTTTTACAACATCCACTTCCGGACCCTGTGTAAAAATGCTTAGAAGTCTCCAGTCATTGCCCTAAACCTTTAACCACTGAGATTCCAGAGGAAGCAGAGCCTGCAGATCCCCTCTGGTAGGGCCTCCCGCAGCAAGTGAAAACACTCACCCCATGATCACAACTGAATCTGTCCCCTAAATCATGTGCCACCATCTCAGGATGAGAACCAAATCCTCACCGTAAGTGATGATGGTTCTCCAGGGCCACAGAGCTCCAGTCCTGAGATAACACTTCATCGGATCGTGATCTGACCAGGAGTACTTCTTACCCTGCTAGGTATGCAAACCCCAACTCTTGTCTTTTTCCTCTTTTCTCTAAGTCCCAGAGCACTTGTCAGCTCCTCACAGACGGATCTTGAACCTCCTTCCTGTCCTTCCCCATACAGCCATGCGATCACTCCTTTCCTGCCTTCACACTGCTCATCTCCTTGGTTAGTGTTTGAACCTGGCCTCATGGGAGCCCTAGACACAGCACTTCATCCCCCAAACTCCAATGCCAAATCTGTTATTATGTACAAAATACATGTTAAGAAATATGAGCAGAAAAATAAGACATAAATTGAAATTAAAAGTTTGAGCGGGGCTGGTCAACTAGCTCAGCGGATTAAAGCGCCTGCTTAGGCAGATGCAGGGGCCAGGGGTTTGTTGGCCCTGAGAGGGTGATTGAGACTGGGTCGGTGGCGCATGCCTGTAATCCCAGCTCTTGGGAGGCTGTAAAACAGGCAGATCACTACAAGTTCAATCTACGTAGTAAGATCCTGTACTAAATACAATAAATAATAAATAAATAAAGTTTGAGCAATATTTAGGTATTTAACTCCAATAAATATCCATTCAAAGCCTACATAAATATAAATAATGCCTTGTACCAAAACAAACACAAAGAAAATGCTCATCAGAGTCATTTAAAAAGTCACCAGTGACAACCAAAATTGTCTTAGCAATCATGACGTGAGGTTTATATGGAGCAGAGGAGACATGGGAGAAAGTGGTGGCACTTTCAACGTGCAGTAGATTGACCCAGGATACGGATGATTTTACTACTTTATCACCCTGTGTCGTTGGTTCCAAATCGCCATTATTTCAGGAGCTGATTCTGTGTGTGCCACATAGCCTGTATAAGAACACAAAGGACTGTGTGGCTGTGGGCAGGTACAATGGTGCTGACCGCAGTCTGTTCTCCGCAGAGCTCAGTACCATTCAATAAATTATTATTTTTTTCAATAAATTATTGAATGCTCTCACGGGCCCTATCCTAGCCTCCTTTGGAGAGAAGAACCTTTTCCCTAGGGCAGGAAGGGACAAGATTGCTCCCTGGGAAAGATGCCCAGTCTCAATCGAGAGCATCCCCCATAGACAGTTCTTCCAACAGGGTTACTGATACATCCTTCCCCTGCTGGTAATTTGGTAGGATTTATTTCACAGCATTTGCCAATTTTCAATAGGAATGGCTGTAACCCTTGATGAATTCTTTTTCTGCTATAGCCCATGATCAGTGGGGTACTGTAGAAGAAGCACATCTGCGAGTGGAACACGAAAGATTGGAATCTACTTTGCCCTCTTATTTTCTATTGTTTTGAAAGTTGCAAATGAGACCAAGCTTTTGCTATACAACATGACATGCTGCTGGCAAAAGAGGCTTCTTATTTTATTTTCCTTTCTTTTCTGCTCTATTTAAAAATATATCTAAACGACCCATGATGGCACTTTACAACAGCTAGACTTGGGACTTACAGAGACCTTATGATAGGGTTACTAAACAGAAAAGAAGAGCTGAAACCTCTTGGTGCCTTAAAGAAAAAGCCACATAAAACTGGAGGCTCTTGGTTTAGCATTAAACCAAATAGCGCCATCTACTGGCTATTCCTTATGCGTGTCCTCTAACCCGGGCCACAGAACAAAGGCACTTGTTAGAAGACAAGGGAGAGAGAGGCAAGCTCTATCTTCAGTCTTCTTTCTCTGCCTGGATACCCGTCATATGCCTGCGTTTTGAACACAGAGGTGGGAAGGCTCCTTTCTACAAGAAAGCATTTTCATTTCCCTTGGGACCCAGTTTCTTTCTTTCTTTCTTTCTTTCTTTCTTTCTTTCTTTCTTTCTTTCTTTCTTCTTTCTTTTTTCTCTTCCTTTCGCACACGAACTGAAAATGCCGCACTTTGAATTTGGCTCAGCCATCAGAAAATACAGTACCGAGCAAAGAATACTTTTAACTCCCTCATTTTCTTTTTCCACTCTTGTTCTTTTCAATAAAGAGATTAAGCAGAAGCTTGCCAACGAATCCAGGCAAATATATGGAGACATTGAATCCTGCGCTGAAGTTCCATAAGGCCTGGACAGAAGGAGGCCAAAATAATTGAGTTATGACTACTCTAGCATGAAGTGTACCGCTTGTTTCTACCCACTGGCATCACGTTCATTCTGGTACCTGTGCAAACTGATTTGCTAAAATTTGTGCAAACCCTTAGCTGAGATGAGATAGCTGAGCTTTTGACTACCCTGCCATTTCCATGTATGATTCGACAAGCAATATATTCATATTTGGATGAAACAGAAACAACACATGAATCAGTCTTTTTAGGACTTTCTCTTCCTGTGTATTGCAGGGTAATGAGGGAAAAAGCTAAACTGCCTAATCAGATGCACCACTCCAAAGAAGCTCAAATGTCATCACTATGGCAACGTGTAAGCTGAGGTCCGCCCTCATCTTCCATTCCCTCCGACTCTTTCCTCAGACTTGCCATTGCTAATGAATTCACGTGGTAAACGCACCAAAACAGTGCTTTGGGGGCTATGAGGAAGGATTTCAGATTGAACCCATTCATGTAACACTCTATAGTATTCTTAATTTTTTTAATCCAAATGTAATTAGATTCAGATGCCCTGCCTCACACAATGCATGTGTTACTAGCCTCTCACTGTCTCAGGGATGCCACATGGTTGAGCCCTTTGTTCTGGGAGATAATTGTGATCATTTTGCACTCTGGACTCCAAACTGGGCAATGCACCGAGAGGCCACACAGGGCAGAAGCCCGGTGCATATACTAGGGAGTAGATTTCGCCATATTAAGAACGTGTGCAAAAGATTCTGTCTGATCATTGGAAGATCACACATGGAAAATTATGATAAAGTGTTTTGAATAAACTCTTCAAGGCCTCTGTTTAGGCAGGCAGCCAAATAGTTTGAAAATTGAGGAGAAATATTCTTTTCATCAATTATGTGACTGATATTGGTGTTCCTTATTAGAGAAAATTAATCTGCACAGCTAGTTCAAATCTTTCATTTTCATCACAACCATTTCTTTTTATCTATTCCAAAAGTTATGGAAAGTGGCTCACAACTATCTTTTTTAAAGATTCTTTTATATTTTATAAGTTTAAATTAGAATCTCTACCTAGCTTCAGGCAAGGAAGCCAATTGAACCAAAGCTAATTATAGAAGAACCCAACTTTACTGGATTTGCCTATTGTAGATTTAATGACTTGAATGGCTACAAGTGGGATGTTGGATTTTAGTGACTCATATAGCTTCTGAAAGTTAAGTAAACTAAGGAGAACAGAAGAACCCTAAAAAAGGCTGGCAAAAAGAAGTATAAGTTTCCATAAGGAAAATTTCTTTAACCAAAAGAGAAAAACAAACAAACAAGCAAACAAAAAAAAAAAAGGAAATTATTCTGGAATTTCCTGCTTAAGGAGATTGTTTCATTTGCTTCTGATGTTAAATGCCACTTTCTGTTCTGTCTAACTTTAAACATTTACCTATTTCTCTAGATTATAAACTATTTCCTAGTATATATATATAGCAATTAGAAATTTTTGAAACTTGGGTCCAGGGAGATAGCTCAGTACAATAAGAACTTGCCTGGCAAATGCAGGGTCCTGAGTTCAGACCCCAGTACCGCAAAAAACAAAACAAAACAAAACAAAACAAACAAACAAACAAAAAAGAAATTTCTGAAACTTAAAATGTAAGATTAAAATAAGTAGAAAAAAGGGCCAGCCAAATGGCTCAGTGGATTAAAGTGCCTGCAAGCAGGCTCACGGGTTGGCCTGCCATGCCGGCCCCACCCCAGGGGTGTGCTGAGACTGCAATTGAGATTGGGAGTGGTGGTGTGCACCTGTAGTCCCAGGTCTTAGGAGGCTGTAATTACTTGGATCACTATGAGTCCAATCTAGTAGTGAGACCCTGTACAACCTGTAGACCCTTCCCTAAAATATAAATAAATAAAATAAGTAGAAAAAAGTAAACAAAATTAAATTGAATAAACACAAAAAACTAATAAAAATTCAAAAATAGGTCAGATAAATGGGCATTTATTTCTCTTTTTTTGTAAAAGCCAAGTATAGTAAAAGTATTTGTTTTGAATGGTTTGAACTGAAAACAGTCAATTCTTATTTTTTAAAAAATGTATTTAGTAGAAGGTGTACAGGGTCTCACTACACAGATCAGACTCGTAGTGATCCACCTGTTTTCATCCTCCCAAGGGCTGGGACTACAGGTGCGGGCCACCACACCCAGTCTCAATTGCTGTCTCAGTGAGTCCTGGGGGTGGGGCTTCCATGGCACACCAACTTGAACCCCTGTCCCTGTGTCCGCCTACGCAGGCGTTTTAATCTACTGAGCTGTCTGGCCAGCCCATGAACTGTCTGGCTGGCCCTAATTCTTTTTTTTTTTTTGGCCCTAATTCTTATTCTTGATTATTATATTTTTTAATTCTTGATTATTGATGATGAAATACATGCAAGAGTTCTGAATGTATTTAAGGTGAAGTAGCTCTGTGAAAGCTGCTTAAGTAGTCCTTGGAGCACTCTAGAGCCATTTTTAAATAAATGGGACATTTATGTGGTACCTTTCATAAATTGACAGAGCCACTGTGCGTGTGTGCATGTATCTGTATATGTGTATTTGTGTGCATGTGTGTGTGCATGTGTGTGCATGTGTGTTTGCATGTGTGTGTATGCGTGTGTGTGTGTGTGTGTGTGTGCGCATTCATTTAAAATCTGGCCACTTCCTACCTCTCCTCTCTTAATCATTGTGTTCTAATTGGTGCAGAGAATAGCAACTCTAATGGTTTTTCCACTTTAGATGCTCTGTTTCTGTTCAATCAGCCTTCGAGTACATTGTTTGGTCCCTAAATTATGCCACACATCAACTTAGAGCTTTTGCTAACTCACACTGCCAAGTATCTTTCACTAAAATAGTATTAATCCAAAGATTTCTGATTCTGCAGCTGATAGTTTTTGAATTTCAATTCCAGTTTTTTCTACTTTATACATTATGTTGTATATCAATTAATTCCATTTTGCTTCATTAGAATTCTCTTGTAACATGAAGGATATGGCTTCTACCCGCACCATAATCCTTTGCGTTATTTTGCCCCAAGGTAGGAAGTGTGGCAAACTCCTCATCAACACTTGGTGTATGGGGGCCAGGAATATAGTTCAGTGGCATAAATGCCTGCCTGGCAAGAGCAAGGTCTCGAGTTTGATCCCTGGTAAGAACTGGCGTTTGCTGGGCCATTGTAATGGTGCTGTCTCCAGGCTGCACAACTGCCATATGTCCCAGGATCTTATTTATCCACCTCTTTAAAATTAATCTTTTCATACTTGCTGCCTTCACTTGTTTGAAGTTGGGTTATTGAAATGGAAGAATAGTGAGTACTCATAAGTAGCATTTTGCTAAAAACCTAATCAACAAATTATGTCAAGTTAATTAAAAACTGAAATGAAAAAATCTAATAAGATCATTAATCTTCCCAGAAATGTTTAATTAAACATAAATTGTGTCTTTATTAACATGAATTTCACCCATACCATAGTGATACTATCATAAAATCTAATGAAAGTATATTAAAATTGTTTGTATGTTAGTAGATATTTATTTGGAAATATTTCGATTTTGTATATACCCAGAATGCTGAGGCTCACCTTAATTGTAAAATGATAATAATCGCAAATCAAACAATAGAGTGGAGAAAAGCTCCACTGTTAAATAAGAGATAATACTTGAAAATTTTAAGTAATCTTTGCCATGTTGAATTCGGAACTATGATGGATAGTTCAAGAAATTATGTTTTTATGGGTAAATTCCTTGGAAATCTTTAGAGTAGCTGTTATTGTCTACTTGTCCTCCCTAAAACCTAATGCAGCCATGGGGTGGCTTTTAGAGTTTATGACTAATTCCTGATCCAGTGTGAGGATTATGGGTGTGAGGGCTGACCCTGTGCGTGGGTGTGTAATCTGTATTACAATGTGAGGAGGGGAGAGAGGCTTGCTAGGAGGTGCAGCTGCTGCGCCTCCCTTTGTTCTTTGGCTGTAAGCTGCTGCCCTCTGCCATGTGCCGCTCTGCCTTAGAGCCAGCCGAGTATGGACTGAAACCTCCACTAACTGTGAGCTAAATAAACCTTTCCTTCCTTAATTCTAGGTGTTGGGTATTTTGTCCCAGCAATGCAAGAAGAATAACTAACACAGTAGCTAGTCTCCATGTTAAGATAACCTTTCTAGGAGATATTATGGCTTCAAGTCTAAAACTCTCCATTTCACAAGACAATGTTTTAGTGGCCAAAATTTGTCCTGAACTTAAAAATGAAATATTCAAACAAGAAAATAAATGGAATTTAACAATACTCTGAAATATCAATAGTCCCAAATTCATTATGATTTCTCTTAGAAAAACTAGGATAGTTCAATAAGTAGAAGTTGATTAATATAACACTCTTACTAACAAAAAGCATGCAAACATTTTAAGAGACAAAAGCTATTTGATAAAAATAATTCACACTTTCTTAAAGGACTAAGTGTAGAAGCAGTGTCCTTTAATGTGTGATTGTGCCTCCATCTTGTCCCGAAGGCCATCAGTGATGGCCTAGAATAAGGATGCCCACTGCAACTTTCTGTGGTCTCTGTCTGTATTGTCCCACATGGCAACTAATAGCCATGTGTGACAATTGAGCACTTGGCAGGTGGCTGGGTTGGTTGTTGAAATGAACTGTTTAGACATTTCATTCAGTTAAATTTGAAAAGTCAGATTTCAGTGGTAGCAGCTACAACACAGACCTAGGTATTTCTTTGTTCATGGTAGGGGAGAGGATAATTTTGAACACTATATATGATTGTTTTTAGTATTTGTTGAGAAACAGTAACTAAGAAATGCATATATTTTATTCATCTCAACCTTTCTTGTGTTTATTTCTTTTTAAATTTTTTTGAGTAACATGTATTCACTGCACATACTAATGAGGTTTAACATGTATTGATATGTACTGATATTGTATACAGGCATACAGCTATATTCACTATATTTCGTCATCCTTCATCCATTCTGCTACACCAAACCTGTAGTAATCACTATCCTATGTATCAAATCAACCATATTTTAACTTCCACTCGGAGGTAAATGTGAAAAGGAAATGAAATCAGTATGTTAAAGAGGTACCTGCATGCCAATGTGCATACCGGCACTACAACGCTATTTACCTTAGCTAAGACATGGAATCAGCCTAGGCATTCATCAATGGATGGATAGATAATTACAGTGTGCTGTATGTACAAAAGTCATATTTTTAGAAGAGTAAATCTTCAGACAAGCTATAACTTTTGAAGATAATATAATTTTATATCTAGAAAGCCAAAAGGAGAAGAAAACTAGTCTTAGAGTTATGTTAAAGACAAAAGATAAATGTACAAAAATCAGTAATGTTGATGCATGATTACAATATTGAAATTTAAAAAACAATGAAAAGTAACATCACTTGGAATAGCAATAAGAAAACAAAGTTATTTCTGGTAATCAGAGTAAGTGAAATAATGTAATACAGCTTATCTGCAAAATGATAGCATACATATATCAAGCAATATCAGACACATATTCTATGGGTTTTCCTTTCAGCTTCTCAGACTGAGACTAATCATTCATGACCTTGAAGGAAGCTTGAGTTATGTAAGCTCTGGGCTGTGTTTTGTCTATCTCAGTTCACTTCATCACACCAACTGGATCATTTACTTATTTTCCATCCCATTTTTCTAAGTGAGGAAACTGAGACAAGAAAATTAAGTAAATTGTCCAAGACAAAATGTTAATGAATGGCATTCTAGTAGTTTTTTTCCCCCAAATCTGTACTTGATGCTTTAAAACATATTGGTGTCGATTCTTTTTCTTTGCCACATCTATACTGGTTCATTTGCAGCATCTCTGTATCTAACTTAAAACATCTTATTTGCCATCATAGAGGACATGAAATCATAAACTCCCTATAACTGCTCGGAATCAAGAAGATTTTAGCTTTTCTATGGGCTCTAAGCAGTACCAGCTCTTACAGGTCAATGGTAAGAGTTTAGGGTCGTTGGTGGAGCAGATAGCATGTGTTGCATGAAACAGACATTAAGAATAAAGACCGAATGCTGAGAGTGACTGTTACTGAACAAATTGAAATCTGCATGTTTACTTGAGGGTTGGTCCACAGAAAGAGACATCTTGGAAGCCTAAATGCAAATTCTTATTAACATAAACTGGCTCAAAAGTTTCCTGGTTGCCCTTTAACGCTAGAGTCACTTTATATGTAGCAACACAATTATCTTCTAGATTTGCTTCAAGGAAATAAAAAAAATTATTGTGAAAAAACAGAAAACTTAAATGAATTAGGAACAGTTTCTAATTAATTTTCTGGCACTTCTGAAAAACAGCTTTAATCAGAAGAGAAAATGGAGGTGGTTCAAAGGCTTTTGTTAAATTCTGAAGGAGGTTTCTAAGCACTTTAGAGGGCTTTACAGATTTGGCATCCTTAGTTCTTTGTCATGATTGAGTCCACTTCAAACCTCTACAGCATTTATTTTCTTTGCTAAAGTGTCACAATTCTGAATCCTTTTATGGTTGGTGTGAGTAATCTTGAAATTTTTCTCTACTTCTTGAATGCTTTATTTTGTAGTAAGAAAAAAATTACATACCTATTGACTTTTTTGAGTTCTGAATGGCACTGGTTAGCATGCAGAGAAAAAGAGAAACAGAGAGAGGGAGAGAGAGAGAGAGAGAGAGAGAGAGAGAGAGAGAGAGTCACCAGGTAGGAGTTTGGAATGAGAAAAAGATGAAGAATGTGAATTATAGTGGATGCATAGATGCATAGAAGAAGGGATTGTATATACTTTATTGAGCCACAAGCAGAGCTAATTGGATAGGTGGGGGCAGCAGACTGGGAAATAAAAGAGGAAGATGGAGTGTCAGGACCAAAAGATCTCACATTAGACATTTTTCCACACTGAACACCAGAGACCACACATCTTGGATGATCTTCAGTTACTTCCTAGCTTTGGACCAAGAGACAGACAGAGGTTGTCACTTTCCTCGTCACAGGGCACAATACCACACACCCACAGTTTAAGGGGAGAGAGGTTTATTTTGGCTGACAGTTTCAGGAGTTTGGGCTCATGGTCAGCAGGCTCAAATGCAGAAATGGCATGGTGGAAGACTGCCATGGAGGAAAACTGATTACATCGTTGTGGACAGGAAGCAGAGAGAGAAGCGAGGACTCAAGGGACTTGAGTCCTTCTGGGACTTGCCCCCAGGGACTTCCCTCCCACCAGGCCTGGCCTTCCAACATCACATTTAGCTATATAGGCATGAATAGCTTAACCCACTAATGAGTATGCCACCCTCATGTTGCAATCACCTATCAACAAATGAAGCCTTTGGGGAATATTCCAAATCTAAATCATGGTAGGGGTACCAATGTATTTTTTTTTGCAGAACCAGGGATTGAACTCAGGCCCTTGTGCTTGCCAGGGAAGCTCTTATTCCACTGAGCCATCTCCCTGACCTGTCAATGAATTTTTATATACCCATCAAATCTAAGGCTCAGGAGGTATGAATGTGGTACTTTCAGATATCATTTTGAGAAGCCTCATTTTGAAGGCACAGCTTCACATATTATAAAACTAAACAATGTAGATATTGAATGTACTGTATCAGACAAGAGATGTTGGAAACTTCTTTCTACTTATCAATGGATTACAGCACATGGGGTCCTACATGGCAGCTTTGACTTCCTTAACGCTTGCTACTGTCATGGATTCTTTGTTGTGGGCATGACTTCTAAGGATGTCAATGTGTATATTAAGATTGATTGAAAATCAGGAGACCTCAGGGAAAATGATCCTTCTTTTGCTGATTTAATCAATGATTACTTCAAAAGCTCTTAGACTTTAGATTCCTAAGTGAACACCTCTTGTTAGGAAACAGTAGAGGAAGCATGTTCTCTTTTGAGAAGTTAGTCATGAGTTAGAAGAGTCAGTGGGGGAGAAGGGACACGTTCCTATAGCAGCTTCCCAGATTACATAAAGGAACTGAGGCCTGCCCTCTCTTCCCTCTCCATTCACAGAAGAACAACTGCTAAGAGCCTTAGCTCACAAAACAAAGTAAAATGCTTTACTGTTCAAAGCAGAATTGTAGCAATAAATTGCACTCAGATAGCTGTTTGTACATTTCTTCAAGACACTGATCTACTATCCTGTTTGGTCATGGTAGTGTTGTGAGGAATGGATAGGTAAGTTTTAAGAGCATACACAAAGAACTTCTAAATGATTAGTTGATTAACCCCTTTGAAGAAGTTAATTACAGAGCCCAGAGAGAGTTTAGAAGGTTGAAGGCTTATTCCAGTATTCAGGCTGCCAGAATATCCAATGGCAGTCTTCCCTTCTGAGCTAAGTTCTTATTTCACTTTATTTGAGCTATATTCTTGCAACAGTGAAAAATAATGTTCAATAATGAAAAAGAGCATCTAATTCAGCCACAGACAATTATTGCATTCATGGAGTGTTCTAAATTTTATTTTATTTTTTATTTATTTATTTTTTGTTGTACTGGGGATCAAACTTGGGACCTTGCACTTGCCAGGCAACCAGTTATTCCCCTGAGCTATCTTCCCAGCTCTAGATTTTATTTTTGAAACTATGTTAAAATCAACTAGGTATAAGCTCTAACTTTGAGCTTATTGTCTAGCCCAGGAGACAAGAAAATAAAGAAATTAGGTTTTTCCAGGTGGCGAATGAGACAATTATTACACCAGCTTATTTTCAATGTTTTACTTCACAGAATAATCTTATGCTGCTACCATGTGCTGTATGGAGTGCTCTGTCCGAGAACACATAAACGGAAAAATGCATGGTTCTTTCTCTCCAAGGTCTCTAGGAAATAAATACATATGCAAATAATCAAATGCAGTGTAAAAGATTATTTCCACGGAAAGAAAGGTGCATAACAGTAAGGTGACCACAATGAAAAGAGCTATGAAATCAATCTGAGAAAGGAGGAAAAAGTGCACCGAAGGGAATCTGATTTCAGAGACTGACCTTTTCTGACCCTTGGGGAACTTGTAAGGAGTGCCTTAACCATGTAAGGAGCAGGTGCCTGTGTTTATAAGCACTCAGTGCTTTGCCAGTGCTCCATATAGAAACTCCCTTTGAGTGAGCAGGTAAGGCAGGGCGGCAGTGCTGAAAATGGAGCTGGCCCTTGGAGCATGAGCAGAGCTCACCATGATCTTATTAAAATAAAAGGGGGCAATTGATAAGACATTAGAAGCAGTGCACATTTAGAAGACCGCAATGAGAGGTCTTCCACCATGAGTTTTGTATTACGCACTGCTGTCCTCGATATAGTTGCTCAGATTGCAGATAACAGCATACAGTTAGCCAAGGTGAAAATTCTAAACATTAACTTCTAATTTCAAAAAAACTGATGGAAATTATTAGTATAATCCTCTCAGCCATCATATATATATATATATATTTTTTTCATGTCTCACCCCTTCTTCTTTTCCTATCTTTTCTCTTTAAAATAAATTTGGAAAAAAAATTAAGATTTCTTGAAAGCAAGTGCTAATATTCAATTATTTGTCCAACCTTGCTAACTATATCTGTTAATCCAAGCAACAGATTTGATAATAAAAATAGATAATATAACAACCATTGTTAATTTCCTATTCCTGTTTTAAGAGTCTGTAAAATATATATTGTTGCATATACTGTTTCTGTCTTTTTTCCATTTGTTTTTGCTTCTGTTTCTCTCTTCAAAATAAAATAAAATAAAATTAGAAAATAAAAGAAAATAAAAAGGGGGCAGGGACAAGGACATAGCTCAGTACAAAGGCCCTGGCTTTGTTTTCCAGTACTTCAAGAAATAAACAAACAATTAAATTAGATTAAAGTTTTAACAAACAAAAGGTCTATCAAGTAGAAAATGGAGAGAGCTCCTGCAGGCAGATGGGAACATAGAAACAAAGTCACAATGATGATCCATAACAGTTGGGATTGGCAAATCGTGAGGCATGCAGTTCAAAGCCTTAACCAGAAATTGGGTCAAGCAGAACAAGAGAGAAAGCAGGGAAGCACATTTGGTGGAGGATATCGAGCTTGTGGCAGAAAAGTAAGGTCTTAAACTGAATCTGGGATGAAGCTGAAAATATTGTGCATGTATGAGGTGGGTTCAGTGTAGAACATAGAGGATCTGGGAAACTTTCAATAAAGAGTATGAGGAAAAAAGGCTTAGATGGCTTCGAAGTTTGCAGTTTCATTTACTGAGTAGATGGAGTAGCATTTGCTGCGATAAATAGGGAGGAATAGTTTGGGGGTGTGCTAGGCACAATAGTGGTCCCTAATGATGTCCACATTCCAATTCCCAGAAACTGAAATAGGACTAAAGGAGGTTGTCATATGACACTTCAAAATATGACTACAGGAAACCAGAATATGCCGTTCTAAAATACACCCCTTTTGTATAGGAATCATTTTGAAATGCTTGTTTTGAGAAATAGTAGACATAGAGAATCATGAGAACAGCAGAAATTATTAATTTTTCAGGAAATTAATAGTTTATACTGCAATCTTGATTTTTAAGGGTATCTCCTCCTCTGTGTGATGAAAA
Organism: Octodon degus; assembly: GCF_000260255.1. NCBI lineage: Eukaryota > Metazoa > Chordata > Mammalia > Rodentia > Octodontidae > Octodon > Octodon degus. The sequence continues at coordinate 1,103,868 of NW_004524645.1, forward strand.
GATGATACTCATCACATCTACAAGAAAGGCATCGATAGAGAAGGCACCAAGTCAAATTGGTACAATTTAAGTTCACCATACTTTTTCCTGGTCACATTCCTACAACTTGATTTCCCTGCATCCTTTTTCTGTTTAACTGAAACCAAATCTAAACCACCTCATAAGTTCATTCCTTTTCCTTAGTTTCTCCCGTACATAAATGAAATATACATGCTAATAAACTCTTTTTTTTTCTAGTTTGCCTGTTTATTTTTTTTTCTTTTCAAAGTTTTATTGATAAAC
>NW_004524645.1:1104784-1144692 GCF_000260255.1 Octodon degus
GGGAGGGAGAGACACAAAGAGGGAGAGAGAGAGAGGGAAAGAGGGAGGGAAAGAGGAACAGAGACAGAGACAGAGATATGATCGGTGACTTTCAAGACACAGGGAGGGGCTTATTATGCTGCTATGGTTTGAACAGGCTTTGGGGTCCACCAAGGATCCTCAAGCCACTGAGTGCATGAGTTCTCCAGAGAGACTATTATAATATGAGCAAACCTGGCCTCTCTCATCCTTTCATCCTCTGATTCTGGCTTTCCATGTAGGTGTATGCTCTAACACATGCACCACCATCTGCTGCTAGAACGAGGCCAATGCAGGTGTTGTACCCTTGGAGCTCCAACACTGTGAGTGAGGTAAACCTCTTTTTCTCTTAAGTGGACTGTGACAAGTGTTTAATTAAAGCCACATAAAACTGGCTAAAACAGGGCCATGAGCCAAGGAACACAGGTAGTCACTAGAATCTAAAAGAGGAAGGAAAATAAATTTTTCCAGAAAGTCTCCAGAAGGAAGGCACCAATGTCAAACAACTTTAGACTTCTTGAATTGCTTTAAGCCACCAAATGTGTGTCAATTCATTATAACATTAATACAAAATTGACTTAAGAAACAAACAAGTAAATAAAGAATTAAGTTTATGTGTTCAATTTGAGGGAATTCAGACATAACTAGGATAAGACGTATGAATAGGGAGTCTGAAGTATATGTAGTTCATAGCAGATGCCAACCAATGGGATGGAAGAGATTACCACCAAGAACAAGAGCTAGAATGTGACAAGGATTATGCCCTGGAGAACAGCATCTTCAATGAATTTCACAAAGGCAAAGAAAGAGGCAAAAGAAACATGAAAGAACAGTCACACAAATGGGAGGTAAACCTTGACAGATCCATATCATAAAAACTCAGGTGACACAAAAAGGGAATTTTCAGTAAAGTCTATTTTAAGGCCAAGCAGGAAGCACACAGAGCAGTGCACATTTGATTTGACAATATGACAGGTCTTTGATGCCATTGATAAATGCAGTTCCCACAATACTGTGGGATGGAAGCCAGATCAGATGGAAGAGTGAACAAGACATGGATTTCTTGTGTTGCTTTAAGCTATCAAATAAATAAGAAAAGGAAGAGGCAGTGAAAGCTCATGGCTTCTAGAAGCTTCTCTTGAAAGTTAGATGAGCAACAGAGCTAAATCGAGATGGATCGAGGGAGAAGTATTTGAGTCATTGTTTGCTCATTTTTCATGTTGAGAATTATCTGTGCATGTTGTAGGCTGAAAAGTAAAGGTACCAAATTGTGAAATGGAGGGGGGAATGGTACACAATGTCTGGGTTCTCAGGAAACCTCAAATTTAACAGTAACAATTTTGAGAATGTTCTTCTTTCCTAGTGGTTTTTAGTGTGAGTACATAACATAAGCCCCACTCTTAACTGTTTTTCAAGTGTCCATTAGTTGAAAAAAATGATGTCTTCTTTATTCTGTAGCTTTTGTAATTTGTCCTTTTAATTTCTATTCATTACCAGGCACTTTGTTGTTGTAGGGTATAGAGAACTGAAACTAAAGATGGAATTTATATAAATTTTAGGGAACATCACAGAGAAGTAAAAAGCTTAATCTAGGCACTTGCCTCTAAACAGAGACATGAATCTGTTAATGTGTTTTGAGAGTTAAACTTAACTAACTGTTGAAACATTAATTTCATCCAAAAGCATAGTTTTAAAGAAATTTCCAAGGAGAGAAGTAATGTATCAACCAGACCCAAAGAAACTTGGCTGAAGCAAGTGACAATGAGCTTCTGAATATAAAGAGTGGATGATAATGAATTTCTGTACACTGGGTTGATTGTCTTCAGTTTCAGCTGAGGACTGGTGATTGAAATGGCCTCAGTGAACTAGAAACTTGAGTTAACCTAAACAACCTTTTAAAATATCGAATATCCTGTGAATATTCTAGTTTTCAGTGAAGTAAATAATGAATCGTCACATTTTAAATAGTATAAGAAATGAGTGCTCCATTTGACAATAAACTTTTTGTCTGGTATCATGGCAATTTGCCCCAAGAACCTAGGAATAGACCCTCCCTACTGCATGTCCTGAGATGTGTAAGCCCCTTGAAAATAGTAGTGTCACGATGAACACCTCATAGAATAGAGAGACGCTCTGCTGTTGGTAAGTTTAAACCTGATAGACATGTTACAGATAGAGAGAGAGAGAGAGAGAGAGAGAGAGAGAGAGAGAGAGAGAGAGAGAAACATCAAATTTCTTTAGTGACTTGAGAATACTTTCTAGAGCCTTCCTAGTGTATCATATGACATTAATTTGCTGTTACTGAACAGTCCCCCAATATTCCATGACTCTTGTCAAATTCAAAGGTTAATTTTACCAATTGCTTTTGTAGACTTAAACTAATATGCATGTAATCACTTCCATAACTAGACCTCCCTATGTAAATAAGTGGTATGTGGGAGATATGGGGTAATTAGTATGACATTCCAATAATTTTGACCAGTGTTATCCATTGTCCTATGAGATACCATTTTGCATATATAAAATGACCATCCACTTTCTAAATACCAAGAAATTAAATTGTTTCATAAAGTTCTCAACGTGTCGGTAACAGTCTGGGCTATTCCTTTTATTTTTTTCTATTTTAAGGAAGGGTCGACAGGGTGTTCACAGTCTCACTACTAGATAGGACTCATAGTGATCCTCCTGTTTACTGCCTCCTAAAAGCTGGGATTACAGGCACATGCTACCTTGCCCAGTCTCAATTGCTGTTTCAGCATGCCCTGGGGGCAGGGCTGGCATGGCAGACCCAGGGATCGAACCCTTGGCCCCTGCGCCTGCTTGCAGGCACTTCAATCCGCTGAGCTATTTGGCTGGCCCAGAATCTGAGCTATTCCTATATCTGCATGCAGTATAACACTTGTCCTACTACACTGAGTTGGTAAAACACCACTTGGCTGTGCTATTTTAAGTGTTTCTCTCACAGAAAATTAATATGTGTATCAATCATTCTTCCAGCAGGATGACTTTTAAAGTACATCTCTGAAGCTGGAGTCCACTAAGACCTTAGAAAGAAGCCACACAGAAGAATAAAGAATAAGGCTAATCTTCGGGATCACAAAAGTGTTTGAATCTTGCCTCTGTGTAAAGCAATTCAAGCACTTTGCATGTTTCCTGTTGTAGTTAATCCCATTGCCACCCTTCTGGTTGTTCAGGATTGAAATCTCCACATCATCATTAGATTGCTCCTCTTCCACACACCCTGAAGCCAGTTAGCTGTTGAATACTGTGATTCTATGAGTTCTATGGTTGATACCTGCCCCTTCCTGTCTTCTGCCCTTAGGTTCTCCAGCTTGCATTTTGTCATGGTCTTGGAACTGATATCGCTGTCTTTAGGCAGCATCCTTTCTTCATTACTTCTTGTCACGGCTACTACATTGGTCTTTCTATGTCTTGGACTATGCAACTTTCTTGTTCAAAATCCCTGACAAATTTCTACTATAAATGACAAATTTGGGCTCCACATACATATTTTTAAATTACAACAATGCTGTCCATGTACCAATGTGCTCTCTGAGCTCCTTGGTATGGTTCCTAATGGTGATACTGTACATAGAACAATAGGAAACAAATGGTTGGAAACCTTCTTAGCTATTCTTTCTTTTTTCCTAACATTTGTTCTGATTTGACATTTATTAATGTGTGATCAATCATACAACCACTGGATTTATTAACAGCTTTTACGTTTTGTGATTTTCAAATAATTTTACTTCCCATTTTCTAATAATGCATTTCACTACTAAAATGTAAGTATCACAAAAGAGGTTTTTTTTTTTTTTTTCAGAACTGGAGATTGAACTCAGAACCTTGCGCTTGCCAGGGAAGCGCTTTTTCTACTGAGCCATCTCTCCGGCCCCGACAAAAGAGTTTGTATAGTGGCATACAATGAGAAATTTAAAGCAATGATCATTTCTGAAGCGTTGCCCTACAATAGATTTATTCAAACTGGTTCTCAGCTTGACAGCATGAGCATGGCTTGTGAGCTTGTTAGAAAGTGAGAATTGAAGGCCCCTCCCCAGGCCTACAGCACAGAATCTCAGGTGTGTCCCAGCTGTTGTCATTTCAAGAAGCTGCCTGGTACTGTATGCACATTTGCAGTACACTGATGAACAATCTTTCCACCCCTCCTTCGACCCCCCTGCTGGTTGCTATTAAGCACCTGAAATGTGGCTGGTGTGATGAAAGAACTGAATTTTGAGCTTCATTTTATTTAATATAAATCTACTAGACACATTTGACTAGTGGCTGCCATATTGGACAGACCAAATCTGGTCCCTCTACTAGACCTTTAAATACCTACTATATCATCTTTGTGCTGTACTTCAGATTTCATGTCACCTGTCAATACTTGTTTTGCAGTTCAAGAAGTTTCATAGCAATCTATCACATTTCACCCCCTTTTCAATGTAATCTCTATTTTCATCTCTTCAAAGAAAAATCATACTCTTCCTTATTTAAATTCACTTCTTTTTTGTTTTGTTTACCTTTTATGCAGTGTTCTAGTTCTTTTACAGAACTTATTAACAACTTCTTTGTGATCCAGTTACTTGGGGTTGTGTATACCCTTCCCCAGATAAACATCTATTGGTTTAATCATTTTTCTACCATAAGACAGCACCTAGCTGCCACTTTACAAATAGGAAACACTCAACAAAGATGTAATTGAATTAAACTTACTAAAACCCAGCAAAAATGTCCTCAACACCAACAGTACAACTTAATGTTCTTAGAAGTTGAGACAGATCAGAATGTTAACATACACAATTTAGTTTAGAATAGGAAAAACGTTAAAGCTATGGTGAAACATTTGTCACAGGATCAAAATACATTGTTATAAAAATAAACCCAATGCCTGCCTCATCATTTCTTTAGCAGCAGGAAAGCATTTTCATTTGGCAATTCTCAACTTCCATCAGAACTATTCCTTAACTAAATGTGAGATTAAAAACAGACTCCTAGTTTTTTTGATGGTACTTCTATTGGCAGAAACATACTCTTGCTGATATAAAAGCAGCTTTCCCACAAATTTCAGGGAAGATCTTCGATTTTTGAATGGATCGATATTTTGCTACAAATATTTTTAAGTAATGCTTATTTTTACAGAAAAGAGAAGAAAATGCAATTATTCTGCTTTACTTCAGAGTTCTATACTTGATCCTGTTTTTACAGAGCTATAAAATTAAAATACATGAAATTAACCACACCAAACCAAACAGTAAGGTGGTTAATAATTAAATATATTCTGCCATCAATGTAGTAAACCTCATTATATTTTTATAGGGATTACATACCTACACTGACTCACAAATACAGCACTCCAAAGAATCTGTACTTCACAATGCCTCCACACAAATGTGAGTTAGAAATATATGTTACTTGCTGACAATGGGCAATGGCAGCATGCATATTAGATGGGAAAAACTGAATGTCAAATGCAATTGACATTTTCTATTATGGAAGCCCATCAAACTGGCTTGAATGCCAGTTCTTGTTATGAGTTGTATTTTTGGAAGTTTTAGGTTGTTTGTGCCATGGTAGAAGGGTACATGATTCAACAAGCTCCAAAAGTCCACACAGGGCACAATTAATGCTCATTTCAATCTGTTCTGACAGGGTTGGGAAAGATGCAGGATTGTTGTAGGCATGCAACTTAGGCAAGGTATAGGCTGCCAAGTCAGAGAAATCCTATATCTCAATAATCCATCATTTATTAAAACAAAAAGGCAAAAATATTTTTAATACTGGAAAATGATATATTACAAAATATGTAATCTAAGTTATATAAAAATAAATATATTTCAAAGCTAGAAAAAGAGCTGCAGCACCAAGCTGTTGGGACTGGTTTCCACAGAAATTTAGAAACCTAAACATATACAGTAGTGTAGCAGGATAATCCTATGACATTTTTTTTCTGTCTCTTGTTTTTGTTTATTACCCTTTTCTTCTTTTAAAAACAAATATTTACTTGAGAGACAGTATGGCAGTAATTGAGTGACAAGCAAGTGTATTGAGGGTAATGTGGTTTTTTCATAAATCTACTTAATATGTTTCGTTACCTTGAATTTCTACATGAAGAGTGTTTCTGTGCACTACTTATGACCAATAGTAAGAATTATTTAAAAAAGGAAGAGTGACCTTGTTGTTATACTTTTCTGCTGGATGGTTAAGACCAAGATAAAGCAAGACCTATGAAATGTAACTTTTGTATCTGACAAGGTGAGTGAAATCCACTCAGGATTTACCCTGAAACCCTGTACCACAGTTTGTAGAACCTTTGTCAGTGTCAGCCATGTGGATGAGTCACGGCCATTGCTTGGCCAATGTGCTCTCTGTGAAAGCCTGAGAGAATGTTTTCTCTCCATGTGACTCTCCTTAGGCACACTCTAAATCACCTATCACTTTCCTCTGTGGCCCCATAATCTTCTTGATCAGAAAATTTTTGACATCACTGAATTACAGGATATTACAGTACAGATTCTCTTAAAAGTAAAGCCATATTAATATGCTGAGCTGTAAAGGGCTCAAGTCAACAACTTCTAACATTGCCAGTACTACAGATAACCCGCTACTATTATGGAGTACTGGACTATATTTGATTATTTTGCTGAATTCACACACCTACAATATTTAAATGGCAATGGAATACCATCTCTGACAAAACTAAACAAAGAAGGGGGATATAAATGAAGGACAATTTTGTATCTGTATATACTAAATAGTTAGGATAGATATACAGCTACTTTCTCTGAATTCAACAAGAAGAAAGATTTGTACTAATAGTGTTTGGGCAGGATATCCTGTCTGTATCTTGTACTATGAATAATCACTACAAAAACAACAATATGCAATGCATTAATTATTGAAACTGTCCTACTAACCGGTTTTGAAACTGTCTCATTGCATTTATTTCTCAATAAAATTAATTAAAAATGAGATTTATACAAAAAAGGGAAGAGTGAGAGAGGGTAGCAGGGAGATGAGTATGGTGAAAGTATGTTATATACATTTATCCAATTGTCAAAGTGTAACCTAATATTCTGTATAATTAATATGTACTACTGACAAAAGTAAAAGAATATTTTAAGAAAATAAAAACCGTTCCACTTAAGAAAAGGCATTTATCCCTTAAAAAGTTACTTCTTGTGTGTGTAGGACATAGGATCAGAGAGAATGAGGCTGATCCCTGCATCGAGGGAACTCCATGTCTCTGAGGAAGCAGATGAGCCACATGCCACTGTGTGTGCTAACTACAGTGATTCTCGCAAAAAAAAACTGCAGTGGTTCTCCTCAGGGGATGACTGTGCTGCCCAGGAATGCTCAATAGTACTGCAGCTGGAGACTTTTGCTAGTCACAGTTCAGACAACATACTGTGGTGGAGTACTGGAATGCTGCTAAATTTCCTATAATGTATAGGACAGCTTCTCTCCTGCCCTTAAAACAAAGAAAAATCAGGACCAAGATCCTAGTAGTTCCAAAGTTTAAAAAATATACAGTCCTTTCCAGATTTTAAATGAAGGTTAGGCTGGTTAAACTAGAGGAATTTACAATTCCATGACACTGAGTAGTTTAAAAATGTTAAGCAATCTACTCTCAGATAAGTACTTAATGCATCTATCTCTGAGAGAGGGTCTAATTTTTCTAGAGTGGACTACTAATGTACAATTTGACTGGATGATTCTCCATTACAGAATGTCTGTCCATTCCTCTGCCCTATCCTTCCTTGCCTGAGTACCCATCATGGGTTCCTCCCCAGATTGTTACACACACAATCAGATTAGCTCCTGCACAACCCTCTTTGACAGATCCCGCCTGCTCTCAAGATAACATTCCAACTTGCTTCAACACCCGCAAGGCATCCAAGGCCTGGATCCTGTGAGACTCCTACTCCCATCTTGCTCACTGCCACTGCATTGCTTAAATCCTCTTCCCGATTCAGATACTTCCTACAATTTGCACCTTCTAACCTTAAATTTCCTCTCTTTACCACTGAACATTCATGCTACAGCTCAGGCCTTAAGTATAACAGAAGAGGAAAAGCTTCTCTTCACTTATTTCCTGTCCTTCTCTTCTTCTGTATCCACTCTTCACCTCTCTCTGCCTTGTTCTGTGCTCCCAATTCCCTTGGGTCTGTGTGACTGCAGCTTTCTTGCTCGATGATACGGATTGGCTTCTTCAGCCATTGAGCATCAGAAAGAAATCCAAAGGGTGCAGATGAAGAATTTCTGGGTATTGTCACTGCCTTTCCCACTTGGGGGGAGGGGCATGCTGAGTGTCTTTTCCTCTCAATAGCGCCAGAACTCCGGCTCTCAGTAAACTTTGGTACCACATTCTGACACTCTGTCCTGCAATGAATGCTGGTCACTGGGTAAGTCAGTGTGTCTGCCATGTTCCTTCAATTCTGCCTCCACCTCCGGAAGTAACCACTTCAAATTTTAATTTGAGTCATCTGTAGGGAATTTTGTTTCCAATCAGGAGCTTGGTATTTATACTCACCAATCTAAATCTCTTCTCCCTTCACAGCCAGTCTTCCACAACACTCAGTCTACTTCCCTCTGAATTCTTATATTTCATAAATGTCTACATGTTCATGTTTTAAGTCTTTATGTACTTTCTGTTACCTTACCTTACAGAATTAAGTATGTTCCACAAAGATCATGTTTATTTTGCTAAGGCTGGTTGATTGATGGAATAAAGGGTAGGCAATCTCATCGTTGAAGATGGGCACCTGAATTTTCCATAAAATAAATCTTTAAAACAAATGTTAATACAAGGATTTATGTATGAGAAAATAACGCATATGAGGGAGCCTGCTTGAAGCTTTGTTTGAGTGCCTGATTCTACTGACACTTTTTAACCCCATTCGTACCTTACTCTTCATTAAGCATTGATGTTTACACATGAAAATAAAACAGTCTCTGCTTTAAGGCTCATAAGCTGGTGGGGAAGATAAAAAACATAAAGAGAAAAGGTGGTCATGCAAAATATGGGCCAGAGGTGCAGGGGGTCAAGAAGAAGATTGTTATTAATAGGAGGCTTTCTAAGGGAGGCATCAGGAAATAAGAAAACTAAATAAGATTGTGCTTTAATTGTGTTCAGAAAACTTGATAGTTCATATGAACACAAAGTTGTTGTAGTTGTTGTTATCTTCAAATTCAAGGAGGGAAGGAAAGAAAGAAAGTTCCAGCCAAATAGATGCTTTAGAGCAAGGTCATAGGCCAGATAAGGGGTGTCATTGGCATTGGCAGGTGAAGAGGTAATGATATAAAAATTGCTTAATTTTTACTAAAGACTCTAAGCACATGGACCCTCGTCATACTGAGAGCACAAGATGGGGAAATATCCAAAGCCTATAGCTGGAAATTCTGGGAACCCAGCAATTTTTGAGTACAGAAAAATCTAAGTAATTTCCCCACTGTCAAATTTCATATGTACATGTGTACCACTGGTTTGCATGTATGAGGGTGTGTGGTTGCAGTATGACATTTATAGTCTTCAAGATAATAGTGTATTCACTGGCGGTCTTGGAATATTAAGAAATATTCAACAGTATTTTTCTCATTGTAATAATAGTTTTACACAGCTGTATAGAGCAAGAGAATTACTTATACAAATAATTTTATCATCCTCATGTTTTTGCCAGTGAGATGCCGTGGCTCATTAAAATCACAGTTTGGTGCAAATTATTCAAATTAGAACCAAATAAACACAGAGGGCCTGTCCTCAGTCAGACAATAGAGTAGGGATCGGCAAAATTTTGTTACATAAAGGGCCAGACAGTACCTCATTTAGGCTTTGTGAGCCATACTATCTCTGCAGCCAAAACTCAACACTGTTACAGTATAATGAAAAAAGACAGAAAATATGTAAATCAGTGGGTGTGGCCGTGCTCCTAAAACTTTGGTTACAGAAGGAGGTGGCAAGCCAGATTTGACCCATGAGTTCTAGTTTGCCAGCACATTATAAGACTATGGAGAAGGAAGAAAAAATTATAAATGAAGAACAAGGAAGACAGCTTTACACTGAAGTGCTACCAAGTAAGATATACTACAGTAACCACAATAAATCTATAAGAAATCATTTTCCCTATTTTGCTGAAATAAAACATAGTGATACAATTTCCTACCTACTATAACTGTTAAAAAATCCCATTTTGAAAAATACAAATTTATGATTCAGAAATAGGAGCTAATTGTAACATGGGTGAACTTTGAAAAATATTATCCTAAGTAAAACAAGCCAGGCAGAAAAGCCCACATATTATATCATTGCATTTGTATGAAATGTCCAGAAGGGGTAAATCCATATGGACAGAAAGCAGATTAGTGGTTGCCAGGGATTGTGGAGAGGGCAAGTGTGGGAGTGACTGCTATTGGGCACAGGATTTTTTTAGGATGATGAAAATGTTCTAAATTAGTTAGTGGTGATGGTTGTAGAGCTCTGCGGATATACTAAAACCACTGAATTGTACATGCTAAAGGGCTGTCTTTTATGGCATGAAAATCAAATGCCCATTTTAAAGAAGTAGGATATTTTCATGCTTTGGTACCATCTTCCTGGAAGGCAACTTGAGACGATGCGTATTTACAGTTCTGCAAATGTAGAGGAAAAAGAGAAGCAGGAACTAAGAAAATGTGGAAACTGAAGAGCAGCACAAAAACGATTTCAGCAGCTCAGGCTGTTCCATATGGCTTAGTTCAAATACAAAATGGTCACTGCCATATCTTAAACCCAACTAAAAGGTGATATGTTGCCATTCTATGTCTATGAGCAATGTTTGTGGACCTGTTTATGTGAATTAATACCTGATTTGCTGGAAGCTGAGGTGATTATTGTTGGTCTCCAAGCTAGGAGCTCTTCATACATTGCTGATCTTTAGCACAGTTCTGTAGATTTTGCATCATAGAACCCATTTTACAGAGAGCAAACTGATGGCCAAAGGCCAAGCTGTTTCATCATTGCTGCCAAGCTCCCAGATCACATGCAGAAGAGACCTCGAGGAGGAGCAGACTATTGGCCTGTGCTTCACTCTCTGGACATTCATCAGCTGTTTTCTCTCCCCAAGAGGGGACTTATTTAGGAGACCTTCCAAGCGAGTTCACAATGGGGCCATCTGGATTGCAGCAATAGCTTCCCTGCTGGACTCCCCACTTGCTTTCCTGGCCACAACTGCCAGAGCCTATATTCCAAGCTTAATCAGCTTATACCCCTTTTGCTTACAGTCTACACTTCTTGTTGCAACTTAGAAGAGCGTGGATGCACTGGTTCCACTGGGCATCACATGTCTGTGCCCTGCTCTTGCCCTTCCTGCCTGTCGGGCTTTGGAGGTTTATCCTAGCTGATGACTCCTCCTGGAATGCCCTTTGCATGGCTAACTTGTCACTCAGGTCACCTCCCACAGAGACTGTCCTTGTCTACTCTTCTAAAATAGCCACAGTTTGCTCTATTTTAATCTTTTGCAAAGCTTTTGCCATCTGATATGTTCCCTTCTCACTCCTTTTTCCCTCCTCTTCCTCCTTCCTTCTCTGCTTGCTTCCTTCCTTCTCTTCTTTTATCTTGCCCTTGCTGTTTTGCTTCTTTTTTTTTTAATGAATTGGGTACAGGGTCTTCAGGGTGTTCAGGGTCTCACTACGTAGATTGGACTTGTAGTGATTCTTCTGTTTTCAGCCTCCCAAATGCAGGGATTAACAGGCATGCCCCACCATGTCCAGTCTCAATCGCTATCTCATTGAGCCCCTTGGGTGGGGCCAGCACAGCATGCCAGGGATGAAACCTGTGCTCTGTCTGCCAAAGAAGGCACTTTTTCAGCTGAGCTATCTGGCCAGCCTTTCCTTTGCTTCTTGTCCCTCCTCCTTCCCTTTCTTCTTCTGCTCCCTCCACTAGAATATAATCTCTATGTGAATATGAATGCTGAGCTGTTCACCTGCTCCTGGTCCATTTTAGGCAGACAAATATTTGTTGAAAGAATTAATGAATGCCAATGAAACATGGCAGAGGTCTTAAGTTGTACTGCATGATTAAAGATATAAATCCCACAATACATAGTTTTGGCTCTGTGGAGAGGTAACCAATAAATGGGCCTCACGACCACAAACTTCAGAAGACTCCAACCAACACTGACCATTTACAATTCCCTCCACCCCTGAGGTTCCATGTCTGAGACAAGTTTCAGCCTGAAGTGAGTTTTTATTACCTACTTGTAAACTCCTGAATCATGTGGTTTACAGGGCAAGCACTAATGCAGTCATAATTATATTGGTGTGAACACATTGTCATAGAAATGTAGCAAACAGAGCATTTAAGAGGAACCAGCTGCTCCTAATGCAAGATCAGCCGTCTCGTAGAAACCAGTCAGCAGGAACACAACTAGGGATCTTGAACTGAGTGACTGAAGGTGACACACCCAATAAATCACAGAGGAAGACGACAGTATACACCAGCACCTTAGAGCAACCAATTCACTGCCCAGAATGCTTCACATTAGAAGTAAATCTGTGAGTAAGACACAGATCCACCTTGTTCACATGGAAACCGCCATTCTTTTTGTTGATGTTGGTTAATTAACTCAAGCACAAAATAAGTGTTAAAATTTAGTCTGCAAGTGATTTCTTTCTTCTTCGGAAATAGATCAAGAAACAAGAAGGGGCATAACTGCTTTTCAAATGCAGCATTTACCTAGGGGACTTTTTCCCCCTCTTCAAACTTTGAAATGACAATTGCTCCACTAAAAGACTCTAGGGTAAAAAATACCAAACCCTTGATATTTTCTTAACTCACACAAACACTAGGCCAAAAAAACCAGATTCACTTTCCTAGTGTCCCCCAGAATTAGTACTTTTCATGGACTTGATGAAAATTCTAGAACAAGAGTTCTCAGCCTCAACACTGTTGACAATTTGGATCAGGAAAGCCTTTGCTGTGGGGCTGTCCTGAGCCTTGTAGGAGGCTTAGTAGCATTTCTAGCCTCTACCCACCAGATTCCAGTAGAACAACATGCCCCACCTATAAGCTATGACAATGAAAAATGTCCCTAAACATTGCCACATGACTCATGAAGGACAAAACCACCCCAGTTTGAAAACTATCCTTTAAGACACTATAAGATAAAAAACTAAGAAAGAAGATCAACTAGCACTCTTGATTTGCTTTATTCAACATATGCTGATACATCTTTGCTTGAACACTCTAATGAATCAACCCAGAAGGGACACTCAAAGCCCTTGCAACATTTGGTGCTGTTATTTCAAGCCGTGAGTATTGCTCACCGCCCTACATTGCATGGCAAGTTCACACTTAAAAATAAAAGGTCCCTAAATAATTGTTTCTGATACTGGACATACTTTCAAATATTGAAGCAATCTTAAGACTGGTTTCAAACCAGGCACTTACAGGTCGAAATATTTGTAAGATTATTTAAGAGGAGCGAACAGAGCTGGTTTTGGTTTGAAACCAGTGAAAAAATGAGCCTTTCTTCTCTGCCATTTGCTGAAATAACTAACCTAAATGACAATATGTTTAGAATAGCAGCTGAAAGAGCAGAACTAGCCTTAGTTTTAGTCTTATGGGATTTTATAACTCTGAAAAGACCATTAATCAGCAAACAATCTATAAAGACAACCTAAAGAAAATGTGTTCCAACCACCTCATTCCCTTGTCTTGGTTATAATCCAAGATCAAATCCTCCAAGTTCTAAATCTTGCTACCCATAAAACTTCTTATCTGTCTTGACTCAGTAAAGGCCGTCAACCAAAGTTCTACACACTGTTTTCTCATGGAGGAATGAGGCCATACATTTGTTCACCAAAGGCACTAAGTGGGAAGGAAGAGTAAGCAAGAACTGACATAAATCTTCATTAGCCTTCCTGACATGGTTGAAAAAGCTTTACTTCAGACTTTAAGTAAATGTTATTATTTGCTTAGGCATAATTTATTCTAATTGAAAAAAATCATATTTTAAAAGCTGTTGACAATCATATACAGATTATTTAACATTGTATAGGAAGCTGGCAAGTGCTACACATTTCTATGGTGGTCAATGTGTTTCGTGAATTTGTTTGATTTCACAATTTTGGCACGATACTTTATGGTTATTAATTTTGTATTAGAAGACTATCTCATGTGAGTGTTTTTTTTTAAGGTACTGGGGATTGAACTCAGGACCTGCGCTTGCCAGGCAAGCACTTATTCTACTAAGCTATTTCCTCAGACTCATATGAGTGGTACAATTTTTGAAAGCTGTTTACAGAAAGATGAAAAGTTGATTAGTATGATTTTTATGACACTTTTTCTGATGAGTTTATGACTTGCTTTGTGCAAGCCCCACATTTTGTTTGAGCCTAAGAGAAAAACAGTTTGTATAATCCATCTTAATCCATTTTGTATCTTACCTCTAAACTAGTAGCCCATACCTTGGGATTTACATAATACCATGCCCTTTTTATTAAGCCCAAAGGAAGTCATGTTCAGGGTGGCTGAGTGGACAGAATGTGGCTCATCCAAAATAGGAGGTATGGACCTAGGAGTACTCTCCTCTGACCGCAGTATGGCTCTGTACATATGTAAAGTGTATGGAAGATCTAGGTCCCCATCCAAACTCATGGCCTTTTGAACTTTTGTTGATGACAATTTAAGCATCATTGCTTTTTATAGATCTCCAACCCACTAATTCAACAGCTGTTTGGGGGCATGTTGACATTATGGGTTCAGTTTAGAAGTTGCCTAAACACTTTCAAATAGCATTCATATAATTTCTAAAATAATCAATGAATAATGAGCCCTTCATACTTACAAAGTCAACGAAATTAATGATTTAATAGCACCTGAATATGGTGTGCTGTTTCATTCTTCTCTCTCATGAAATGAAGATATATCTATTCATGTATTCTCTTTTCAAAAAATTGAATGCTAATTTTAAGGCATTCTAACATAAAATAAGCCATGTAAACTGCTATAGAACCAACACCTTGGATTGCCAGGTGTTCAGCATATTCTAGTATCACTTGTAGAAGAACTCCAAAAGTGATTATTTAAGAAGTATGACAATGGGCATTATCTTTAGAGTAAGAGCTAATAAATTGGGACTGTCAGTAGAACCATCCTCTGGTCTGCCTCACCCTTCACAGAGCAGTTTGAGATCCATTTTTGACTTTAATGTCAATGACAGCTCGATTTGTGTAACACGCCAGCTGACTTAGCATATGAGAACACAAGCTCCAGCACAAGTGAGTACTACTATATGCATGATTTCAATCAGTCACCCACTCAGCTTACAAGGGGAGAAAGAAGGTGTGATATCTCCCAGTGCAATAAGAGATTAAGTAATGTGCCAGAGTCACATGCCCAGCAAGAACCTGAGACAGGCCCAGAAGCCAGGCTTGTCACAGCCTATCAGACCCTGTTCTTACCTGGAAGAGCAAGTCCTTGTCCTGTGCTGGAGATCTGCTGGTTCCTATCACAGCTACATGAGAAATGGAACCACTGATACTAGATCCAGAAATCCTTGTGTAGGCATTTTATGCCCTGGTGCGAAGTCGGACATATGTTTTCTAGACATTAAGGCATTCAGAGGATCATGAGACAATAGTCGTACTTGCTACTGAGTGTCATGCCTATGTATTTCTCCAACAGACAAGCAAATTTATAGAAAGCCATACTTGGTGGATATTTCATCTTAACAATCTTTTCAGTGCAGTCCAATTCATTCTGTCCTCATCTCTAGACTTTGCTCATCAGCTGTTCTTGATTCTTCTAGCACTTGAAAGGCACACAGAGCAGAGGAGCAGGGAGCTGGCCTTGCAAAGTGCCTTCCAATATAGCCCAGAGCTGCAAATTCCATTAGTGCTATTCAGACACAGGAAACTGTTTAATTAGCAATGTTTTGAGTACAGGGGGCAGAAAAGGTGTCATGCTGGCAGTGGAGTTTTACTGATGGGGACTTGCAAGTGGTGGCCGTGGCTTCTAGTTTCTTAGACATTCCTTTAAGGAAATTATTGTGCAAAGCTCACTTTCCAAAAAAGTGTCCCTGCAGGTTTGCTTCCTTTGCTCTATCTGCCACTAGGTTCACATCCTGGCTGTGTCACAGCACCTGTCCCCTCTCACCAAAACCGTTCCTGAGGAGTCTGCCTTGTTCACAGGACAGTGAGTGTCCCTGGTGAATGCGCTACTCATTGTTTCAACTTGCCTAAGAGCCTGGCAGTCTTGCCTCACGTGCTTGGTGTTGCCCTTGCTTCACCTGTTTAGCTTTATATCCTCTGAAATTTCTCACTTGCATTCTTTACTTTGATTTGAGTGTCTGCTGAACATCACAACAGCGATTTACGGCCATTGCTCCTCATGCTACCTTGATCCTATTTCTTTATCTTTTTTTTTTGTTTTTCAGATTTTTACTTCAAATCAGATGAAGAAGAAAGACAGTCTTGGGATCTAAAACCAGCCATGTGGTGATAGGTACTCCACCTATCTTAGCACATCCCTCTGAGCAAATGATAGTTCTATACTTCTAAGAAGTGGGTGTAGGAGAAGGAGGAAAGGGAAAGAAAGGGAAATTTTGATTTCTTCATCTTTTGGATTAATCAGGCACAGCAGTTACCTAATTACACTGGTCCTCAAATAGTGCTGTGGTGGGGACCCCTAGGTGATTCTCAATGGTCATTGCTGCCCTGATATTCGCAGCATTATGTTTCCCTTATGCAGTTCTCCAAGTTCTGAGGTGATATGCTATGCAGCAATAGGAAGCTAACACAGGAGCATCACAGAAAGACCAAATAGTCAACGGACCTACCACATGTTGCCACCACATGTGAGATGCATGGAAAATAATCACGCTAGTTTCCCAATTGACCCATCCCATTAATATCCAACTATGTTGACTCAGATTATAGGCTAACGACTGACAGGTGAACACATTGCCCCCGGGACAAATAACTTGGCTTAATTTCTGTGCCAAATACATAAAACAGGAAACAATCACTTGTCAGAAAAGTGGGTAGTTAATACAGAGGTGTAATAAATTGATAGAAATGAACGAAATATAAGTACTGACTGAGTGACAGAAGTTTTAGGTATTACCTGATTTAATCAGGCTGGAGTTAGAATTCCACTGTGAATTGAGATTTTAAACTATGAGGTAACTAAATTATTTGCTCAGGAACAATTTTGGTATCATGGCTGGATAAGACAGCTTCATTTGACTTAGCTATATTTTCGGGAACAGTTCTTTTTGCCTTAGACAGTTTTCACTTTTTATAGTGTTTTTGTCTCTAAATAAAGAAATAATTAAGACTCCAATTCAGAAAAATTTCTTGCCTAGTTACACTTAGTATTATAAGAAATTATGCTGTTTCCTATGGCTTTAAAAATTAGTCAAAGCTCATGGGTAGTTAAAAATTTACTTCTATTTGTTTCATTTTCGAATTTAAAAGTAGTCAAAGCTCATTTGTAGTTTAAGATTATTTCTATTGTTTCATTTTGTCTCTTCATTTATTGACATTTATGTTCAATACAAATTCTTTTATATAAATATTAGAAGTGACCATAGTAATGTAATTATAGCTCTAAACATCATTATCAAAATGCAGAGGCTTATAACTTTTTTGCTTTCAGGTCAACACAGTAATTATAGTGTTCTGCGGCATCAATACTGTTGCTTAGTGCTTAAGAGAGCCTTTGGGTTTATGTATGCCTGAGCTTGAAGTCTGGTCAATTCACTTACTAATGAAATGATCCTAACCTTCTTGACATTCAGTTCAGAAAGTCCTGCTGCAGGAAGTTTACACGTAAATTAAATGTCATAAGTGAAATGTTTCTGAAATGCTTGGCTTTCAAGTACCTATTATGTATTGCAAAGCTTTTTGCTTTGTTGTTGGTTTTTTGTGTTTGACTATAGCATAGCTAGGTGTAGACTTCATTGTTTATACTTCATGTTCTCTGAACTTCCTGGATTTGTGGTTTTGCTCCTGTCCTTGATTTTAGAAAACTGTCAGTACTTATTACTGCAAATATTTTTCTATTCCTTTCTTCTTCTGTTATTTCTATTAGGGACATGTTATGTCTTTTGTATTTGTAATTGTCTCATGATTCTCAGATATTCTGTACCTTTTTCATTTTTTTCTCATCGCATTTCAATTTGGGAAATTTCAATTAGCTTATCTTTCAGACCACTGGTTTCTCCGTAGTCATGTCGTCTGCGCATCAAAGGCAGTCTACATTTCTGCAAGTGCCTGGATCTCTTTGAGTCTTTAGAGTTTCTGTCTTTCTGATTTCATTACCTATCTGTTCTTGTTATCACATCCACTTTTCTCAGCAGACCTTTAGCACATTAATCATAGTTATTTTAAGATTTTGATCTGCTAATTTCAAAATCTTTGTCTTATCTGATCCTGATTTTGATACCTAGTTAATCTTTTCAGATTGCAATGTTTCTTTCTTATTAGAGCACTTTGAAATGTTTTGTTAAGATGATATATCTCTTTTATAATGTGATACCCCTTAATCATAAATATTAAAAAATTATATTTACTTAGCTCTTCTTCAGTGAAATTCTATCTTTCAATGAAATTTTGTAATTTTATGTGAGACAACATTGTATATCTGTCAGATTTATTCTTACATACCTTTTTTCATGCTATTCAAAATGACAACATTTAAAAAAATTATAGTTTCTAGTATGAGCATTGATATTTGTTTGAAAGTAATCTGGGTTCGACTTTAGAACCATGATTATGTTTTACATGTTTAAAAATTGAATTAAATCAACAGTATGCAGATAGAGACATACTAAAATGCTACAAGCAAAAAGGAACCAAACTGCATTTCAAATAATAAAACATGACAAACGGGGAAAAGTAAATTAACTTTTGAAAGAAGTACTCTGACTATATAAGGTGCCTCAGTGTGTTTGAAGTTGTTTCTACCTCTTCTAAGATGTTCCATTGATTCTCAGGCCTGTTTTTTTTTTTTTTTTTGCCAGCACTATATTGTCTTAAGTGCAGTTGCTCTGTAGTATAATTTCAAGTCAAGGATCGTGGTGCCCCTTGATTTGCCTTTGTTGCCCAGAATTTTTATTTTAGGGATACAAGTTTCCCTATTTTTAGGGATACAAGGTCTTTTCTGGTTCCAAATGAATTTTAGAACTGTTCTCTGTAGTTCTGGGATGTATGTTAATGGTGTTTTGATTGGAGTTGCATTAAATCTGTATCATGAGTTGGAGCATTAAAAAAAAAGATGTAGTCACAATAGGTTGGGCAGTAGCAACTAAAATAAATGGGCTTTAAGTGTGACATTTCATGATGTTCTAGCCAGGAGTTAGGGTATATTTCCTATAAGCTAAACCTGTAGGTGTCATAAGCTTAAATTTCCTCAAGTGTTCCTACACTGCCCCATGTTGTTGTCTCTGTTTCCCTGGAAGCTTCTTCTTAAACAGAGTTTCAGCATTGCAGTTATTTGACTTATTAGTCACTGCCATTATATAAGGGCCCTGCGATGTAGGGAGAATGTAGGGGAAGGAGATGCGCTTTACAGTCCCATGATTAAGTCTTGCTCTTTATTTTACCTGTGCTTCTGAGCTGTGCTGTTCTCAAGTGCTACCCAGTTTATATTTCCCCTTTATGTGAGATGAGGAAACTAGAGAGGGCTAAGTCGGCCATTTTCTTTCTCCTAAATCAGATAAAGCTCTGGTAAATTATGCACCCTTGCTGCTGAGACATTTCTTCTGCAGTGAGCAATGCCCAGAGCTTATTGAAAATGTATAATTTTGTATATCAAAATGGTTGCTTTCCCCCTTCATCTGGCCAAGCACTAAGTTAAATTTTCTCTGATCTTTACTATGAGACTCTGGTAGGGATCCTGGAGGTATGACCCAAGAATGAGTTGGGACCCCGCTGATACAGGGTTCCCCGCGGATTCCTCAGCCATGAGGAGTTCACTGAAGCTACCATGTTAGTGTTCTTATTGGCTACTGGGTCTAATGGTTTTTGCATCAGATGAACTCATCTATATTCTCTTGATTTCCCTGCCTGCCCAGTTTTTGTGGTGGAAATTTGTCCTGTGACCTCAGTCATCTGATGGATTCCAGACATACCATTAGTTTTTAGTTTGTTCTGCTTTTTTCCTTATTGAGAGGGCAGGAGTGATGACTTCCAAAGTCTTCACATATTGGAGTGGAAACCAGATGTTTCTGATGTTAGCTATATTTCAAAGTTTTAAATAAGCTACACTACATCTTCTCAACTAGAAAGATCTGTAAATCTGGAGTTCTAGAATTTCAAATGTGCATTGCTTAATTTCCTCACATTATCAATCAGATCTTGTGACATGAAACAAATCAGAAATAGATCAATAATGTCACCTTTTTGGAGAGTACAAATATTACTGCAGTTCATTTTATAAATATTCCAGTCAGTTAGTCTAGCTGACAAGTAATGAGTTGTGAGGAAATATAAAGTTCCCTAAATGCAAAGGGTAGGTAGGGAAGGAATTATTTTTCTACTTAGAATTGAAAGAAACAATTAATTAGAATACTCATTTAAAAATATGTTCTTGGAACTTCAGAGGAAAAATGATACATGGTGTACTGGTTTTCTGGTGGTACATAAAATCACAAATAATTTCACAAATTAAAAGATATTATTTATTAGGTCATAGTTATGTATGTTTGAAGGTTATACAGGCTGAACTGGGTTCTATGCTATGATCTGACAAGGTCAAAAATTAAAGTGTTGGCTGTCCTAAATTACTTTGGAGGTTCTCTGAATGAATCTACTTTCCAGATCATTCAGGTTGTTGGTTCACTTTAGCTGTTTGAGTGTATAGTAACAAATTTCTGCTTCCTGGCTTTTGTCAGTGGAGAATTTCTCAGTTCTGACAGGTTGCTGCTGCTGTATCCCTTTATATATCTCATTCATCCTTTCCATCTTCAAAGCCAAGAATGATACATGAAGTGTTTCTTATGGCTTAAATTTCTGTGACTTGCCCTCCATCCCAGCCAGAGAATGTTCTCTGTTTCTAAAAGTTCATGAAAGCAAATCATACTCACCCAGAAATTCTTCCTATGCTAAGTTCAATATTGTTCTATGTATACCACAAAAAATTCAGAGGGCTGGTGGGTTAGCTCAGTTGTCTAAAGTGCCTTGAGCAAAATCAGTCAGAGGAAAGAGACCACGGGTCGATCCCCAGCACCACCTGCTGCACTAGATCCACCCTTAAATCAGCCTGAGCCAGCCAAGAAACCAAACCAAACCAAACCAAACCAAACCAAACCAAACCAAACCAAACCAAACAAACAAACCCACAAAAAAAAAGGAAAAGAAAAATCCTTCCCAAATTTTGGGCCAGCCTGATAGCTCAGCGGACTAAAGCACCTGCTTAGGCAGAGTGCAGAGGCTGGGCTTTGAGCACTGCCGTGCTGTGCTGGCCCCGCCTGCAAAACACTCTGAGACAGTAATTGAGACTGGGTGTGGTGACGCGTGCCTGTAATCCCAGCACTTGAGAGGCTGAAAACAGGAGGATTACTACAAGTCTGATCTACATAGTGAGACCCTGATGACCCTGTACTAAATACAGAAAAAAAAATTCACAGATGTGATGTAACATAGATTCTGAGGACTGAGGTAGGGCGTCTTCACAGGCCATCCTAGATGCTCTGCCTGCTATGAAGAAATGGTAGGAAACCCTTAGGGTGAGAGGTCAAGAACATTGATGTATTTGAAATTTTTTTATTTTTCAAATTAATTAATTTATTTGTTTATTTATTTTTATACAGGGTCTTGCTACACAGTTCAGAATCATAGTGATCCTCCTATCTCAGCCTCCCTAGTGCTGGGATTACAGGCGTGCACCACCACACCAGGTACAGGGGCTGGCATGGTGTTCCTGGGAAACTTTTTTTAAGGGCTAAATCAGTTCACTCTGTAGAAGTAAAGAAAAAACTAATAATTAAAAATTTCAAAGGTGCTCTATAGAAGGCATAATACACATTTTTTCACTTCAGAAAGTAGATTCAGTCATAAGGAAGTTTTTGATACCATTATCTGGTAAAGCTTTGGGGGGTGTACAAGGGTGGGAGGCAGATCAGTGTGGGGATGATAATTTCTCACAGCTCTATGCAATTAAATTTGAATGACTTCATAGAAAAGAAATCTATATTGGTTCATTCCATACCTATTCTCATGTATTCTGGTTGTTGGGTCTCCACAGTTTTTATACAGTGAAGAATGTGGGATTACAAAGAAAATAAGTAATTTTATTCATTGGTATTAAACAAAAAGACTGATGAATTACAAAAATGCCCATTTGATAAGATGAGAAAATCACAGTTTTTCCTTCTCTTTTTCAGTTATGGCAATATCAGCCTACATCGGAAACTACCTGGGCATCAGCTTTTTCTTTTTCTTCTTCTTTTTAATGTATTTGGTATAGGGTCTCACTATGCAGCTTGGATTCATAGTAATTCTCCTGTTTTGAGCTTCCCCAGTGCTGGCTCAGCAGGCCCAGGGGCGGGGCAGGCATGGCATGTGGTGCCAAGGATGAAACCCCAGTTCTTGCGCTTGCCTAAGCAGGTGCTTAGTCCCCTGAGCTACCTTGCCAGTCCTGTGTCAGCTTCTTAGAAATCTCTCTGGGCATTTGTATGAAGGATCAAAGTCACATTCACATATCCATGTCTTTATCGGTATTTATGTCATTCCAGTCTCACTCTGCCTGTCTCTGACTAGAGAAGATCCCTGAGGCCAGATCCTATGACCTTTACTGACAGTGTACAGCATGGAGCACAGTTCTCCCATTTGCCAGTCTGGTTTGTCCTGAGAGTCTGGGGGAAGCATGCTCAAATCCCCACTAAACCAGTGTGAAGGATTTATCACAAACCAGAGCACTGCAGATTGAACGTTTGTGTCAGATGACCTGGCCAGTCACTGCCCTCACAAGGTTGTCTTTAGATCATACAGTTCTAGCACAAAGGTTGGAACTTTGAGAGAGACATTCTAAAACCTGAATTGGCCTATTCCTGAAGACTGGTTCTGAGTCTACTGGGATCATGTTAATCTACAGGTTTCCCCTAACACTGAAGACACATTTCCTTCTATAATTGAAAAATAGATTTGATTTCTATTCCACAGTGTGATAAATTCTACTGAGCTCTCCCAGTGGAGGGACCTGGGCAACAAGGAAAGATCTAGCTTTGAAAAATGATGATCCACAGACACTTACAGAGCACAGCAGTAATGGAGCTAAAGAGATGTTTATAAAAGGATTCCAACCCCTTCTTAGAAATCACAGGGTTAGATGGGATGGAAAACACAGAAAACCCAGGCACAAAGGTAGAGCATACATGCCAGACACTTGGTGTGTCTTCATTTCATCCAACTGGGTATATTTTATCTGAACTTTTCCAAAAAGATGGGTAACTAGTCCAGGTCATACAGTTGGCAAATGCCTGAGTTATATTTGAACTTGAACCTATCTGTCTTGCTTTGAGACCACACTCTTTCTTATGCTTCACAAGAAACACCTGTCTTGGTCCTCTCCAAGCAGACACCTGTGACCTGAGGGGACAAAGTAGACACCTCTGCCAGAAGGTCAGAATATGTAAGCAAAGCCACCCAACACACATAGTACCTATTCAGGCACTGGCACTCAGGCCATTTTTCTATGGTGTTTATGGTGTGAACTGCTAGCATTGTTTATTTTTCTTACAGTATGTCTGGAAGCCAAGATAATCACCCACCATAGTTATTCTAGGAGACTCAAATGATAATATAAAAAATCTGCTCATGAAAAATCTGCTCTAGGTGAAGAGGTAGGCAAACTTTTCTGTAAAGGGTCAGATGATTCAGTGTTTCAGTGTTACAACAGTTACAGTTAAAATCTCTTTTGTAACTACTCAATTCTGCTGTCGTAGTATGAAAGCTGCCAGGGCCAAAGCTACAGAAAGGAATGGGTGTGATTGTTCCAATAAAACTTTCTTTATGAATACTCAAGTGGAATTCTGTATAATTTTCACTTGTCATAAAGTATTATTTCTTCTTTTTAATTCTCTGCTTTCAAATTTAAAAATATAAAGACCATCCTTAGTTCACAAGCCATGCCAAAGCAGTCGGAGACCTGGATTTAGTAGCCTGTTAGCTATAGTTTGCCAATCCTTGCTGTAGAAGATAATATTTTATTTTATTTTTCCCTGTAGTGATAGTTTGCTTTCAGAATATCTAGAAGAATAGAAAGAAAATCAATTGCTACCTAATTAGTGAAAATTATGGAACATAACTTGACAGTTTAAATCCCACTAACACTGATTTTTGCTCACAGGGGTTGCACATAATAAAGTTTATAATTACTTCTTTTTATAAAAAGTTTACATTTAATTACATTTTTGATTGATGTAACTTTAGGTTAATACATGATTGTAAGAAAATCAGAAATACTCCTTAAAGCATTTTCCCAATTTCCCTGTATTTTATGTCATTATGAACATTTTTAATGCTGCAGCACACTATCACAACCAGACTACTGACATTGATGAGATTCACTAAGCTTACTCAGAGTTCCCTAGTTTTACTTGTATTCATGTGTAAGCACTTGTGTATGTGCGCTCAATTTTATCACTGCAAGAATCCTTCCTGGTGCCCTTTTTATAACTACAGCCACCCCCTTTCCTCTTCCCATCCCTAATCCTTGGCAACTACTAATCTTTTCTATATTTTTGACATTTTACTATTTCAAGAATATTATATAAATGGTATCATATGGTACCCAACTTTTTGGCCTTAGCTTCTTCTCTCTGAGTAATTCTCTGGATATTCATATAGGTTGTTTGTGTCAACAGTTTGTTCCTTTATATTGCTCCATAGTGTTCTGGGGTAGAGGTTTGCCTTAGTTGATTAACCTTTCACTTGTGGAAGGACATTGGATTGTTTCTACGTTTGGGTTATTTAATATGAGTAAAGTTTCTATGATTGTGTATGTGCATTTATGTGAACATTTTGTTTCTCAGAGATAAATGTGCAAGAGTACGAATTCTTTTTTTTTTTTTCTTTTTTTGTATTTTAAGGAAGGGTCTACAGGGTGTTCAGGGTCTAGCTACTAGATCGGAATTGTGGTGATCTGCCTGTTTACAGCCTCCCAAGCACTGGGATTAGAGGTGCGCACCACCCTGCCCAGTCTCAGTTGCCATCTAAGCACATCCTGGGGGTGGGGCCAGCATGACAGTCCAGGGAATCGAATCCCTGGCCTCTGCGCCTGGTTGCAGGTGCTTTAATCTGCTGAGCTATTTAGCTGGCCCAAAAAATTCTTGTCTGTATGGTATTCACATACTACTTTTTAAAAATTCCCTTTGCACGTATTAAAATATACTTTCTTTTTTAACATTATCACAAAACACTCTGTAACTAACTGTAAAGGCCCTTTAAACATTCCCTGCCATCTTGCATTCTTGTTTTACATACCCAGAAACTCTAGACTGCAGAACTTAACTGACCCCAAAGAGTTAGTCACCAGAGAGAATGGTCAGTGCTGGCTGATCTTGGATTAAAAAAATCACTTTTTCTGTCTCTCCCATTGGTGTTCTCATCTTAACATGCTGTGCCAATAAAATTGCAGACCGAAGCAGCCACAACATGACTTTTCTCATCATAAGACAAAGAGCAGTGTTGGCTTCACTTTTCTAGACACTGTGAGCTCGTGTCCAATGGTCTGTCCTTGCTATAGCTTCCTCAAAGGAGCCTTGTGTGGCTTCTTCATTCAGCACTTGAAACTGCCTCATAGACCAGGCAAATGATCAGGGACAGCAAGCGTGAACATGCAAACAATGTTTAATAATTCTCCAGGGTGTGCATGGGAACTGGAAACTAAAGCTCAGTGACCGCAGCAAACAAACCCTGTTCATCAGGCCCTGAGGGGTTCTGCAGCTGCAAGGTTAACAAGTTGACTGTACTGATGGAGAGAGCCTTGTTCTCATTTTGATAAATTACAGTTCTGCAAATCTGAACCTCACCAGACTCTTTTCCTGGATGGACTACAGAATTTATTTCATTTTTGTCTTAGAGATTGGAAACTTTTTTATACTCCACTGGATACTATGAGAAATACAGATATTCTACCACTTTTCACTCTATCTCCCAAATCTAGGAGGCATTGCGACAGTATGTCCATATCTGAAATCATAGCAGTGGAGTCATGAGACTAGCAGCATCAACACCAGCATCCTGGTGAGCCTGTTCGATGAGCATGATCCTGGGCTACATCCCAACACCACTTGGGATACGCAGGGGATCCGAAAATGAGGGGAGATGGAAGGAGAAGGAGTGGGAGGAAGAGAAAAGGATCAAGATGCGATGTGCGTGTGTGCCGACTCCCTGTGAGGAATGTATTCAACATGTGTGACAGACATATGCTAACACAAAAAGAAAATCAAGATTTTTTCCAGTAAATTCATGAAGCTGCTGCTTCCTCAGCTCTCACGTGGCGATTCTGAAATTTAGTGAGCATTAGCATTGTTTGTAATAACTATAGAAATGTTTGAAGTAGATAACAGAAAAGCAAGCCATGCTTGCAAACTAATAATTCAAAATCCCCAACTAAACAAATAGTTTCAATCCTTTTTCTCAATTGCACAGTCTTAGGAAGATATGGTATGTATTGATAAGTCACACTTCTTGCTTTCACTTTTTTTCTTTTGCATTACTAAGGATTAAGCCCAGGACCTTGTGCATGCTAAACAAACACTATGCCCCTGTGCAACATCCCCAGTCTTTAAAAAATAATTTTATTTTGAGACAGGATCTCACTAAATTGCCCAGGTAATCCTCAGACTCATGATCTTTCTGCCTCAGGACCTCTGCTTGTTGAGATTATAAGGACTGTATGTACTACCATGCCTAGCAGAATTCTTACCTCTGACAACACATCACAGTTCTCTTCATGTATTCAGAGTTTGTTATATTGGTAAAATTATGTGCAGCTGTGCCTTTTCTTAGTATCTTTTAAAATTTTTTTTATCAAATTGCAATTTTTTGAGGGCTGGAAATGTGCATCTCTATAGCCTAATAAATGACTAATAAATGGTTGTTGAACAAATGGATGGACTGTGTCCTATGATACTGTATTTGCTTCTTCCATCAATAAATAGTGCACTTTAAATTTAGGGAAGGCACAAATTTTGTTTGTGCTAGATTCTAGAACATTTTCTCAGTATCCTTAAGTAGACAGAAACTTCCCTGAACAAAAATGGCCAAATAAACCACGTGTGTGGAGCTAGTGTGCAGAATCTAAATAATTTTATTAATAATATTACTTTCTTGGGCATGCTTCTTCCCCAGAATGTGAAAAACTAATTTAGTATTGCTATTCTGAATATTATTTAACCTACGTTAACTACCTACGAAGTGCACACTTGTGGGTGAGCAAGGTATTGTGACAGAGATACCTTTTCCCCAAATAGCCCCTCATAGAACAATGAAGGAAAACAAGAAATACTCCACTGGTTGAGCCCAAAGGATCTAGCTTCTACTGCAATTGTGTTAGTTAAGAAACAAAATTACACAGCTTCACTGGGTGATTCAAATTACAGCATTAAGGTAAGGATGTTGCAAGTCTTTGATGTTGAACTTTTAGATTTTTCTGCCTCTTTGGTTATTGTGTATGGTTGAGAGTAACTGACACTTCTAACAAAAGTATTATGACAAATAAGCACCTTTGAAAGATCAGGAATGTGAGAAGGAAAGACACAACACTCATGCTTAAGAATGTAAGATAACAGCAAGGAAGATCTGCGCTCTTTAATTTTCATCAGAAGGGTGGCAAATGCTAAGTGTTTTCCTTGGTGGTCTCTGTGATAGAAGACTTCAGAAAAATACACTTTTTTAGACTACCATAGAGTGAAATAAAGAAATCATTTGTGTCTGCTTTAGAATCTAAGAGGAAGGAAAAATAAGATGCTTATGATAAGCAGACTTTAGCAATGAAGGACTTAGGAAAACAGCTGTAGATGTTAGTCCCCTTCAGAAGTCAATATGGTTTTCCATTCCATCAAAAGAATACTTCCTTAAGAGTGGCAGAAACAATAATGGTCACAGACATCAATTTATTTAATTCTGCATTGCTGCCATCTTTGTGTATTTATAGAAATAGGAATTTTTTTGTTGATTATGAGTTTTGCCCTATTGAAATGTGTCTTCAAGACGTGTATATTTTTAAAATGACTAACAGGTTTCTGATCCAAGTGGATATACAAAACTAGGCTGAGTAAAGCATCATCTTCCAAACAAATTTTACTTTGTGTTTAATTTGTTCAAGCATTTTGGATAATTTGCCTCCAGGCAAACTCTTAAAAGTTAGTTTTGAGCCAACATGTGTTACAATGGTTGTCTGAAATCACTGAATATTTTAGTGGTGTTAATGCTAATTCATTTGAGCATGGTTCACATGGAAACTTTAGCCAGATCTAGTTTACCCAGGTTCAATGATGGTATAAAGCTTCTTATTGTGAATGAAGAGGCAGGGTATAGAAACTGAATGGTCACCTTTGGGTCTGGTAAATGGTTGTTTCTACATGGCATGAGTTCTCTTTATGACCTATAGTACCAAAAACATCTTAAGTGTTGCCTATGTTCACAGGTCTCTTAAGTAAGATATTCTGAGTGATTTGGTGTAAAATAACTAGGAACCAACAGACTCAAAATCCTTTCAGTGGGCTATCTTCAATGATACACAAAAGAGTAAATACTGACAAGTATGTGGAGGAAAAGAAGCAATTTGACACCGTTGGTGGGAATATAAAGTAGTGTAGTCACTGTGGAAACCAGTGTAGAAATTCCTCAAAAAATTAAAAGCAGAGATACTATTTAATGCAGCTCCACCATGCTTCGGTATACACCTAAAAGAAGTAAAAAATACCCGCATATCTGTATTTACTGTGGTACGATTCATAAAAGCTGAAGTATGAAAACCACCTGGATGTTCTTTAACAGATGAATGGACAAAGAAAATGTGGTATATGAGCACAAGAGTATAATATTAAGTATTAAAAGTAATGAAATCATATCATTTGAAGGAAGATGAATGAGATCAGAGATCTTCATGTTAAGCAAAGTAAGTCAGACTTAGAAAGTCAAATATATTATTTTCTATCATATGCAGAATCTACATAAAAGAGAAAGATGACAGAATTAGAAGAGAAACAATGACAGCAGAGGAAGGCAATATGGGGGAAAGAGGGTAAAGGGAAGTGGGAGAGTGGGAGGGTGAAATGATCAAAATATGTATATGTATGTGTGAATGTATTCAAATAAAGTTCACTCTTCTGTATAACTAATATGTACTAATGAAAAATTATCTTCTCAACATCCGTGATATTCTGTGCAACATGACAGGTCATTAGACAGCTAGTGATTGTGGCTGTGGCCAGCCAAGGGATGTGGAAATAGAATGAATTCTTTATAACATACTCGGGATAGGGAGTTAGATAGCAAGTTTGGTTTACTTGTGGAGGGATAGTCTGCATTGTGTGCAACCATGCGTGCACCTCTGCATGTGTGCTGTGTCCATACTTAGAAAGATCAATAAATTTTGAAGATCACTGATCTAGTTTCTTCAGCTAATTAAGTGTAATTAATTTGACCCATTATTTATATCCCTTACTCATTCCCTTGTATTTGTGACTCATAAAACACTATATTTTTGTCTATAACATTGAATTGTAGTTTTTAAATTTATTGCAATCGATGACTTCAAATTTCTCCACTGCATGTTTCCCTTTCTGTCTTAGTCACTCATCACTGAGATCTCACACATGATACCCACAACTGAAAGGAGGAAAGTTTTACTTTGGTTTCCAGTTGTCAGGGCTTCAGTTCAGAATCAACTGGCTCCAAGGCAGAATGATATGGTAAAAGGGACTAGGCAGAGGAAGCTTCCTAATCCTATGGTGACCAGGAAGGAAAGAGTCAAGTGAAGAGACAGGAAGGGAGGTATAAATCTTCTGAGTCACAATCATAGTGACCTACCTCTTCCAACAAGGCCCCACCTCTTAAACACAAAAGAGCTATAAACTCTCACAGCCCAATCACCTTTTAAAGGGCCCACATATGATTCCATGAGGATTTAGGGTAACATCTAGATACAACCCTCAGCGTTCTGCTCCTGGACCCCCAAAAACTTACCTAAAACTCTTTATAGAAAATGTA
This sequence comes from Octodon degus, assembly GCF_000260255.1. NCBI lineage: Eukaryota > Metazoa > Chordata > Mammalia > Rodentia > Octodontidae > Octodon > Octodon degus. Next base: position 1,135,007 of record NW_004524645.1, read on the forward strand.
TTTAATCCATTTCTAAGAGCTGCCATAGCACTATAATTTTAATACCACTGAAAGGACCAAGACTAAAATCTCCTCTGAGCCTTAAAGCAAACTTAGCTATGAGACCCTTTAAAAATGAAAATTAAACACTGCCAAAATACAATAGCACATGTAAACATTCCTGTTCCAAAATGAAGAAATAGAAGGACAAAGCTAGAGAAACCAAAACAAGACTGAAACTGACCAAGGCAAATATTGAACCCTTGAGTGTCCAGGACAATTTGTGATGACATGTGAGCTCCCTAAAGGGCTTAGGTAGCCCAGTCCCTATAGCAGTCCAGTGGTTGCAGTTGTCTTGAGCTCTCTCTTAAGTTGGTTCTTTGCTAACTCTTTGTCACATTGCTCTAGAGATTCTTGGCTTCTCCAACTTTCTTGGGTCTCCTCTGCATTTTTTATTTCATTTTCACATCTTCATGTACTGCCTTATCAGGGGCATATTGCTTGAGCTCTATTATGTTTTGTGTCTAGTTCCCCCCCCCAAGCCTCATGCATTCATGAGGTGGCTTCTAGAGTCTGTGATTAATTCATGATTCAATGTTGGGATTATGAGTGTGAGTGCTACACCCACCCTAGGGCAGATAATCTGCATAAAAATGTAAAGAGGGGAGAGAGGCTTGCTAGCTGCCACAGCTACTGCTCCACACTTTCTGCTTTTGTGGACCATCATGGGCTGCTGTCCTCTTCCATGTGCCACTCTGCCTTGTAGCCAGCCAAGTATGGACTGAAGCTTCCACTAATGGTGAGCTAAATAAACCTTTCATGTCTTAATTTTGGGTGTTGGCTATTTTGTTTCAGCAATGAGAGAAAAGTAACTGAGACAAGCTTCTAGGCCTTCTTTTGAAATCTGAGTGGAAGCCTCCCTGACAGAAAAAAATCCTGTGTTCTGCATGTATGTGAAATCAATACTATGTTGATAATGCTAAGGTCTATTGATGGCTCTAGTAGTAGGCAGGCCATCTTCCATCATGGCTACAAGGGCCCCTGGGTTCCTGGATGGCTGGACACTCTGAATGTAATCCCAAGAAGACAATTTCCTAAGTGACCTTTCCTGAGATGAGTACCCTGAAGTTCTTTTCTTAGACTTGTTTAACCTTCCACCCTTTACAAAGCACTTTTTAATCTTCCATCCTTAAGCCTGAAAAGTGAGGGGTCTTGATGATTTCTGACATGTTCTCAATCCATTTTTCTTATTGTTCTGTTACAAAGTATTTTGCTTTATTTAATGCTGATCTTTTCAGCAAGCTCTCCTTTGATTAGTCTTTTCACATACTTTCATTTCTTTTTTTCTCATTAACTTTATTAAAATCAATAATTATATAGTATATTAAAAATTGTAGACAAATACTGAAATGTGAAATATATAAGATGTAGATAGTGAATTTTTGAAATATTTCTGAAATGAATACATAGCATGAGATTAATAATAGATTGTACATTGTAAATAAATTATTTACAAACTTAAATGAATATGACAGTAAAAATCATCCAAAATAAAAATGAAGCAGAAAGAATTTACAGATCTCGCAAATATTTTAAAAAATCACTCAGTTGTGATGCTTGCTCTTGATTCTCAATGTAGAAGTGGCTGAAAGTATCCATGACACAGCCTAAACATTGGGCTGCTTTTAAATTTCCTCTAGCAAATTAGCTAGTCCACTGTTCTTAATCTCAGTCTCTCACAAAGCCTCAGGACATGAGCAAAATGTAGATAGTTTACCTGCCAGAGGATAATACACATGGCTTGAAGTCCAACTGGCAGCGGAGTCCCTATTCCCAACTGAAACCTCCTGAGCCTGGTTTTCACTGGCTGCATTTCTGTCAATATTCTGGTCCTCTATACTTTGATCAGAACCTCCAACTAATCTGTGATCACAGAACTCTGGGCTTCTTTGGCCAGCATCTTCACACCTTTCCAACCCCTCCTGTAAAGCAGTTCCAAAGGCACCTAAACTGCATGATCGAGTAACAACAATGATCCCACTTATCTGGTACTGAAACCTGCCTTAGTCATTCTTATTATCATAGATATGATACCTGACACTCACAATTTAAAGGAGGAAAGTTTCATTTTGGCTGACAGCTTGCAGAGCTTTTAGTTCATAGTTGCCTGGCTCCAAGGCAGGATGGCATGATAGAAGGGTCTGGATAGAGGAATGTTGCTCATTTCATGGTGACCAAGAAACAGAGAGCCAAAGGAGGGGCGAGGAAGGGAGACATAACTTCCTGGGTGACACTCATAGTGACATACCTTTTCCAATCAGGCCCCAACCTCTTATTTTTTCTTTCTTCTTTCTTTCTTTCTTTCTTTCTTTCTTTCTTTCTTTCTTTCTTTCTTTCTTTCTCTTTCTTTTTTTTTGGTGGAACTGGGGATTGAACTCAGGCCCTTGTGCTTGCCAGGGAAGCGCTTATACCACTGAGCCATCTCCCCAGCCCCTAGGCCCCACTTCTTAACAGTAAATCAGGTATAAACCCCCATAATCCCGTCACCTTTCTAAGGGTCTGATTTTAATCCCAGGAAGCTTTAGGGGGACAGCAAGATATGAACTATAACATCTCCCTAGTCACAAGGCAGTGGATGTTCTTCTCCACCCCTCAACTATTGTCCCTTGGAACACACTCCTTTCTTCCTTTTCATTTTCATAAATTCAATGTTGACAATTCAGAGAGAGCAAGAAACAAATAGACGTTAAATAAAAACTAACATTTCCACATTTGTTCTTTTTGGTCTCTCAGTTAGCCTCTGTCTCAATTCTCTGGTAAATTTCAAGTATTCTTCTAATCCTCAAATTAAGAATCTTCTGTTATTCTTCCTTTGGGAGTTCCCTGGTTCCATGCAATCCATAACCCTGAATAAGAGCCCTATTTTATGAAATAACATGAAAGTATGCTTTTAGACAGGGTCTTTAATAATGTTCTACATGTTACAAGACCAGTATATATAGCCATTCCCCTCAGTGAGTCAGTAAGCAAGAAGAGTTATTTTAGAGGTCATTATCCTTTATGCCAATCTTTTCTCAAATTTGGGATTATTAATGGTGGATTTTGTTTTTCCCAGATCCTTTGTTTCATGCCTGTCATGATTTTGAGCAGTCCCATTGGCTTCAAGTCCTAACTTTCCATAAGAAAAAAGACAAAATCACACATCAAGAGGCCCTGGAACACAGCCAGGCCATTGGAATGGAAGTGATGGGTTTTACTGTCTTGAAGCTTATCTGCACTGGACATGTGCTCAGCCCGGAGGGCAAATAAATTGCCCATCCACTTAGCTATGCTAAATGTACAGGGAAGGAAATAGTAAACTTCGCAAAGCAAACTGAACTAGGCAAATCCACAAAACTAAGGTCAATGAGAAAAAAAAGTAGGCCATGTACCTCATATTCAGTCATTGGAGATGCAGGTTTTTTTTTTTTTTTTTTTTTTTGACTGGATATACTAACATGAAACTACAATTCACATAGCCCCAAAGACAACACATTCCACAAGAGTCTGGGGTAGTTTAATCAAAATGTCATCCACAGAAAAGGTCAGGAGAGTAGAAAATATGATCTTTATAATTTCTGTGTACCTAAAGGGCCAATTCCTTATTAAACAATCATAAAGTGTGGTCGTTTCAGGGAAACACTAAGAGTCTTTAAAAATAATCAGTAGATTCCAGTTATTTACGTCATAAAGAAGCAGAACCATCTTAAGTAACACATGGGCAATAAAAGCAAGCAGATGTTTGCATTCTAAACAGGGCACTAATGGAGGTGCTATGGCACACTGTCAAAGCAAAGTTTGCCATCGTCAGAATTGTCCACTGGAGTTTTAAATACAGCTGCATTAACTATGAGCCAAAAGCTGACAAGCATTTCCTCTTCACTCTGAGCCCCATTCTTTGCTGCAGGTAACAACTGATAATATAGTCTTAGCACTCTGTGTCAAGTCAGTTTTCTGAAATGGGCCTTGAAATGTGTGATTGTCTGTAAGATGAAACTTTGCCATAAAAACAATTACTTGGATGGCTAAATTACAAACATAAGTTATTATGAGCAAAGTCACAGTAAAAATGAATGAGTAAAACCAAGTCCAATAGAGACTGGATTTGGAATTTCATGTGCAGGCTGTAAGTCTGGCAATTACTTAGTCAAGCATTGGGTATTCTGGGAAAGCTTGACAGTAGAAATGGATTCACATGCAGTCTATCCTTTCCTCTGCCCTGCAGAAATTCAAAGCCTTTTATAAATATTAAACCAGGTACTGCTGGTTCAATAAATGACTTCTGGGAGTGTAGAAGGCATTTGGAGGATTAACTCTTTAGGCTGCCAATCTATCGTTCACTGACCTAGAATAATTGTTTATCAAATAAGGAAAAGCCAGTTTCTTCCAGAGCACCTAACAGATTAGAAAGCCTGGATTCCTGCCATTTAAGTATTTTTAAGTAGGGGCATTTTAAAAACAAATTGCCATTACTCTAATACTGCAGAATAAGACAGTAGCAAAGGTGAAAGGAGCCCTGTCATCTTGAGGGATCAGCTCCCCTAGGATGGACCCTACCAGGGCAGTGTCACTAAACTGTTCTCGTGGACACACCACTTGGCTAGCCGTTTTGAAAAGTGAGCTAACAACTTCCTTCCCCACCTTATTTTTGCCTTCTTTCAATTTCCCACCTTTATTTTTGTGCTCTCTGCTCCTTTCATTCAGCTAGCTGGAGAAAAATGTTCTCCCAGTCATCTCCAACTCCACAATGCCCATTCGGCTGTATGCATGATTTTGATTCATTAATTTTACCTCCTCATTTCTTACTTTCATCTCTCTAGTTCAGTTTTAAATATTGTAAGCATTTCTTCTCAAGTGTCTTTCTCCCTGCTCCTTTTGTTCTCTCTCTTTTTCTGTGTCCTGGATTTCCTAGCAGTTTGTGGCTCACCTCTTGCTTTCCTGATCCTTTCACCCTGCACCTGTTTGACACCTGTCTGTTTGCTGGGATTTTGTTTCTAAATGAGAGGGATGCTTCACCGGAGAGGGGAGAGTAGGGGCTCTGTTGCTTTGGGACTTCCTTTCTTGGAAGGAAGCTCCTGCTTGTCTTTTCTGTCCCTTTGTCTCTCCTGTCTTCTTTTTTCCCCTGACCTCTTTGGTCTTAATTTATATTCTAAATCACTTTATTTGCTTGTACTATCACCAGTATTAACTTTGCAAATTCAGGAAAGAATGGTTGAAACTTACTTTCCTTAAAATAGAGAAACTTTCACATGGACTAATATGGTTGTCTTCACGGCCTGCACATGGAAAGGCACACAGACATGTACAGTGATGCTACATCATCAGTAGTGATCTTAGTAGATAAAATAAAAGTAGATGCAACATCGATATGTGGAAATAACCAACTAGAACTGTATAAATCCTTGAAAGGTCTTTGAAGCATCAATAAAATTATTTTGAATAAAATAAATATAATTTAGGATATAATGATCTGCATATTTCACTAAAATCACTAGTATTATACATTAAAACATAAAGTTAATTTTGAAATTCTTGATCAACAGCAATAAATTGTATATGATACACAATTATTTTCTTCACAAGAAGACTGGTCATTTATAAATAAACTTTTGTATGATTTAAAACGCATATGTTGACTTAGGCTACCAAAATACAGGCTGGATTAAGCAGAGAAATAGATAAATCAAATAGACGAGTATGTATGAAATGGGCCATTTCAGAGATACCATGGACAGATTTGATTAACTAATTTATGACCTGCAATATGTTGGCAAAGGCCTTCTTTCTCTCCAGCTTGTCTTTCCAAACAACATAAACAGAGCAGAAGGCTTGATGGTATACAAAGCTCACATCTTTATCTCTGAGAGAGTTTGATTTGGGGGTCTGGAAACAGAATTCTTGCCATTTTCCATTGAACGTAAGATTTGTTGTGCATTCCCATTGCTGTGCTCACTCTGGAACATTCTACCTGGTTTCTTCATTCTTCTTCTTCTTTTTTTATTTTAGAGAAGGGTCTACAGGGTGTTCAGGGTCTCACTACTAGATTGGACTTGTAGAGATCTGTCTGTTTACAGCCTCCCAAGAGCTGGGATTACACACGCATGCCACCATGCCCAGTCTCAATCGCCGTCTCAGCATGCCCTTGGACCAGGTCTGTCACAACAGGCCCGGGGATTGAACCTCCGGCCCCTTTGCCTGCTTGCAGGCACTTTAATCTGCTGAGCTATTTGACCGGCCATCCTTCGTTATCCTCAAAACGCTGGCAAATGATTTATTGGCAGGTTAACTCCACTCATGGACAAAGTAGAGCCATTCTCTGCCTTAATATTGTCTAGTTCTGGTTCCTTCTGTTTCACTGAGATTCCTAAAATTTCAGGCTTGGAATAACTGCTATCACACATGCTAATTGGACATTTCTCTATAATACCCTGCTTTTAACTCACCAACGCCACAGCCAAGTGGGTCTTTATGAAGTGAAAATAGCGGTCCCTCTGGGAGAAACATTTCAGATTGAAAATTGACTTTTTACACTGCCTTTATTGCTTGAAATGCATTTGCACCAAAATGAGCTGTGTAGAGAAGAAATCATAAAGCCAGAGAAAAGTAGTAGAAAGAGGAAGATCTTAAAAACATGTCAAAGACTTCTATTTTCAGATACCAACTTCGACCCCACTTCTCCCACACACCCAAAGCCCCACAAATGCCTCATACCCAGGTCAAGACCCCGGCACAATCTAGTAGCCTGCAAGTACATACGAGCACTTCACAGTGTTCTACCAAATATTACCCAAGGGAAGGGACAAAATGAAAAGTCCTCACTCTGTCTCATAGGATTTTTACATGAAAATAAGTGTTGTATGTAAAGAAATAACTAAAAAGGATCATGATGGGAAATTAATTGTTTTAATAATTCAACAAAAGGCAAATGTGAGTTTTAATCTCCATTCATGTATACATACACACAAATTGTTGGCATAGAGTTTGGTTCCAAGACAAAGACATTTGAGCAATGTGTTGCAAAGATCAAAGGGACATAACGGAACAAGGCATGAGAATATTGGTGAGGACTGGCATCCTACAACAGCAGAACACCTGTGGAGAGGGAAGCTAATACCTGGATTCCACAGGGCTTAGCCCCCTCTCCCTCCTTATCTGACCATTTCAAGGTTTTTCTAACCCTGTGACTGCAGTTTTCACTACCTAGTGACTTCCTTTGAGGAGAGAATATTTAGAGGCCAGAAATGAAGTCCTGTGGCCACTCAAGGGCAGTGGAATTATATTTCATACAAAGTACTCTCACTGCACGGATGTTGGAAAAGAAGAATGTCAAAACTTTATCCCGAGTCCTGCAGAAAGTGTGGAGTTAATCATGTGTGTTCATCTGTTCATGCAAACTGTTGGATTTGCCTAAATCCTATAGTCCTTTTCTAAATGATAAGGGATCTCCGCTGAGAAAAGCAGTGTAGCTTGTTTCTGTATGGAATCCCTTAATTCAAGTTGATGGAGGGGGTAAGGGAGCTGGAAAGTAATACAAGGAATTCAGACAACTGAAGTTAATAGCTGTCCTGTACATTATCAACAAGGAGAAAACTTCACTTAGGAAAACTTACAGAGTGTTGAGATCTCAGCTGTCAAGACCCTCACACGCCACACCACTCCCGTATCACCCCCAGGAAGTCAGCTATTCTCCCTCCAAGTTTGCTGTAATAGTAACTCATGTGTAGGACTTGGAAAGAAGTGGTTTTCATTTATTCACATCTCATTTGCTTTTTTCATCATTCAACCCAAGGATGCTGTGCCATTAAGCTATAGCCTCCTTATTTTTTTATTTTTTATTTTTATTTTGAGAAAATAGATGTTTATGACTTAATTTTTAAACACAGGAGGCACCCAAAGTTCAGAGAAATTTAGCATCTCCCAGCTAATGAGTGGAAGAACTAGGATCTGAACTCACATCGTCACTCCTGGCCTCAAAGCTCATGTGCGTTCTACTCCATCAGGCTACCAGTGATTCCTCTCCTTCACAAAGCCAGGTTACTTTCCTTTGCTCCCTACTTCATTAGTGATGCCAATATCCCTCCAGTTATGTGGACCAAATTGCTTTGACACCTCTTGGTTCCTCACCATCTCTCATGTCCCATCTATTACACACTCCTGTAAGTTTTCACACTCAAATATAACTGGAATCTATGTGCTGGTCTTTGTTTCTATCATTATGGTACTAGTAGTTCCCCTGTGCCACTTTCCTAGCTCCTGCCTGATCCACCCACATGCACTCTGATACCCCTTACACCTGCTCTATTTTCAAGGCTATTGTCAATACATTTTTGTATTGTTCTACACTATATTATTGTCTACTTGATGAGAGTGATTTTCACTTTGGCCTCAGTATGTAGGGTGACATGAGTACAGAGCAAGCACTGGATAAATTTTAGTTGGTGGTTTCTGAGCTTCTAATTTTTCTCTTTTTTCTGCCTTCTTTGCATTTGTCTATCATAATCACTATACAATTTCTTGTCCCATCCTCATGTAAACTTTCTTTTTCAGTCTTTTCATTTTTTTAATACTAAAGATTGAACCCAAGGATGCTGTGTTTTAAGCTATATCCTCCTTTTTTTTTATTTTGAGAAAGAATTTTGTTAACTTGCCAAGATGGGACTCAAACTTGCAGTCCTCCTGCCCCAACCTCTCAGTGCTGGGATTACAGGCATGTACCACTGTGCTCCACTTCTTATTTAATCATAATTGCGAAGACATTCATACTAAAACAAAACTATGGTAACTAAAGATGCTCTTTTCCCTAAAGCCATGTAATTTCTACTGAAACACTTTTGATATCTTAAAAGACAATGAAATCATGCTCCAATACTGAGATTTGAGGCACTTCATGAGCTGGGAAAGATGTATTCTAGCTCATAAATACTCAGAGAACACATTCCCACTTTACCCTAACTGATGTTGGTAGGTATCTCCACTTATCACTGTCCAGGATACAGTCATGATGTCATTGCCACTCCTTGATCATGAGTGCTTTTGATCGTAACAGTTCCTATCATTGTCACTTCAGGTTAATTATAGGCATTATTTGAAACAAACCTTATCCATGAATAGAAGTCACACACATGGTCATGCCTCTTAAAGAAAGAGGAAGCATAAGGGGAATTAATGGCAATTTGTCTTTTACTGTAATAATTTTTTTTTGGAAATAAGAAAGAGGAATGTGAAATTTCTCCTAGGCTAGAGAGAGGTTTAGATGGCCTTGGGATTAGGTGGGACTGAAAGAAAAAAGAAACCGAGGCAGACTGTAGAACCCTGCAAGCGTGCTGAGTCTTAATGCATTTAAGAAGAATTAAAGAACTAACTCACTCATATGGGGTAACCGATGTGTACTAACTTGGTAGATGGGTACAGATGGTTAACTGTACTCCCTCATAGGATCATCTGAGGAAGAGACATTCTTGGCTATCTTCTAGTAAAAGTTCAGAGACAATAGCTCAGTGGCTTAAGCACGTGCCTGGCAAGTGCAAGGTCCTGAGTTCTCTCTCTTGTACAAAAACAAACTAAAAAGAAAAAGAAAAAGGAAAAACTCCAAGACAAAAGACAAACCCTTTTAAAGAAAGGCTCAAGTCAACAATTTCTGACATTGCCAGTCCTACAGATAACCCACT
>NW_004524645.1:1144792-1146110 GCF_000260255.1 Octodon degus
ACACACCTACAATATCTAAATGGAATACCCATCTATGACAAAACTTAACAAAAAAGGGGATACATATGAAGGACCATTTTGTATCTGTGTATACAAAATAGTTAGGATAGATATGCAGCTACTTTCTCTTAATTCAATGAGAAGAAAGATTTGTACTAATAGTGTTTGGACAGGATATCATGTCTGCATCTTGTACTATGAATAAGCACTACAAAGACAACAATATGCAATGTAGTAATTATTGAAACTGTCCTATTAATTGGTTTTGAAATTGTCTCATTGCTATTTGTTTTTTAATAAAATTAATAAAAAATAAAAAAATAAAGAAGAGTGGGTGTTCAGTAACATAAAAACAGAAAAAAAAAGAAAGGCTACAACTGGTTCAAACGATGATACAATGCAGAAAAGCAGTACCATGATGACAAAGTCAAGAAGTTGAAAGACCTTAACAGTTCAGCTTACCTACAGTTCACATTATATGTGTGGAGAGGACTTCTAAATCACTCATGGGAATAAGGCAAAAAGAATGCTTTCAGTAAATGTTGCCTGGAACATTCAAGTGCCATGAAAATATTGTGTTATAGGTTAATTTAATTTTTTTCATTCCTAGTTGAGTACCTTAATATAGATGGTATCTGAGACTCAGTCAAAGTAAGTCAGACATAGAGAGCCTCTTGATGTACATTTTGATAAATTGTCCCTGCTTCCTCATCATATAAATACCATATGGTCCTCATTTGCCTTAGCAGAAAGTAAACTCTTGCCAGGTCCATGAGCCCATGGACATATACTCTACATCTTGCGAGCCACATCAGATTAAATGTTTTATTTCTGCTGGGACAGGGTGCGACAGCTGAGAATTTGGAGATAGTCAAATCTGAGGGTAATCTTGAGGTCTCATACTCTGAGATAGGTCTGCCCTGAAGATCAATGAAAAAACATTTCAATGAACAGAAGCTGGGGAGCTGTTCTACTTATTAAGCAAAACACGTGTTTTTTTCTTCATGTATTCACTACCTACCACCTTCCACCACTAGTATTGGAAAAACTTCAAGTTGGTGAATTAAAAATATAAAGTGAGTATGTTTTGATTTGTTCATAAAACATAGTATGTTGGGAGATAATCTTTAAAAAAGTGGAACATAAACTGAGATAACATAAAATATTATAACAGGAAGAAGTCTTTAGGACAAGGGCCTCAAACCCAAAAACCTACAAGTACAAATATGTAAAACAAATAATTAGAGGATTTGGTGCAAGACATGATAAAATATGTTATGCATCACTAAAACACAAATTTTATATCAATGAGTTGTCT
>NW_004524645.1:1146210-1157343 GCF_000260255.1 Octodon degus
TATATATATTGAGCAGAACATATTTATTGAGGGAAAGAAAGCTCCTGTCTGAGAGAGGGACAGGAGGGGGGGCTGAGTGGGTAGTTCTCCCAGCCAATATATATTGTTGGCCTCATGCTAAATATTATGCATTCATAGACATGACCATATTGAATATTGATAACAATCTAATCAAGTGTGTATTTATGGCTCCATTGATAACTCCACCATCCACTGCTTTGGAAGGAAGTTGGGAAATACTATTATTCTTTTGTCTCCTAACTTTAAACCGAGGTTATCAGTTCCCGTAAACTTGTTATCTGTTCTCTGATAGTTTATGTACTGTTTTGTTCCCCAAGGCAATATATGATGAGTATGTCAGCACAGATATAAATAACTGCACAATTAGATACTCAAGGGGGAGAATAATTTTGGTTTAAATTGCCAAGGCCTCTGTTACAGAACAATAGCTATAAATAATGCAGCATTTCTTGGCTCAAGTTTTTAACCAAAATTCCAATTCTGTCACATGTTAAAACTCAAATTGTCAAATTAAGAAGGTTCTGCTTAATCTCATTTCTGTCTCAAGTTTAGACAAGTGAAGAGCAACTCACAAGAGAGTGTGAGCGTACTTGCTTACACACAGCTCATTCTATTCTTTTTGCAGGAACAGCTATTATGCACCATGCACATCTGAGAAGGCTGTGTTCCCCAAAGCACTGCAATGCATTTTTATTTTCTTTTTACATGAAAAAGAACATTACCTGAATGAGTGGCCTTAGCACGTGAAATAAAACAATGTGTTTAAAAGGTTCCTTCACAGATGATTCCTTCATATGTGATTGCAAGCAATTAATTGCAAAACAGAGACTTTTACACTCAACTAGAAACCCTGTGCCTGCCTATCATTTCATCAAGTAATTTTTCTTCAAATATAAATATATTTTAAATTGGTTTTACTGATATCCTTGGTACCTTGAAAATCCTACTGGTACTTTAGTTATTAATTTATGGTATTCTATTCTATTTCCTTCCTTCCTTCCTTCCTTCCTTCCTTCCTTCCTTCCTTCCTTTCTTTTTCCTTTTCTATCTTTGTAATACTATGGATTTAACCCAGGACTTACTGAGCTATATCTCCAAGTTTTGAAATTTTATCTTAATCATAATTTTAAATTTTTAGACAGAGCCTCACTTAAATTACTGACTTGTCCAGGCTGGGCTTGCAATGATTACCTTCCTGCCTCATCCCCCAGAGTGCTGGAATTGTAAACATGGGCCACCATGCTGAGCACTATTTTTTACATATTCATTCTTAGAAATAACAGCAGCTGATCTTGTCTGCTTCATTGTTACTAGAAAATCTACATTAATAATTTCCAGTGGCTATAAACCAATATAAAAGCTTTCTAGTTTCCCTAGTGTTCTGGAAATCTCACTTCTCTTTGTGGTACTCCAAGAACTTCTAACAATTTATTTATTTATTTATTTATTTATTTATTTTATTGAGAAACAAATATCAATGAGATAGTTTCAAAGCTGATTAATAGGACATTCTCAATAATTAATACATTATACATTGTTATCTTCTTCTTATTTTTTTTTAAATTTATTTATTTATTTAGTGTGTGTGTGGCCAGCTCAGCCCACCAGGGGGCGGGGCTGGCTGGCATGTGGTGCTGGGGGATTGAACCTCAGTCCCTGTGCTTTGCTTGGCTTAGTTTGTTCTAAGTAGGTGCTTTAGACCACTGAGCCATCTCACCAGCCCCTGTTATCTTCTTAGTGGTCATACATAATTTAAGGAGCAGACAGGATAGCCTGTCCAAACACTATTACTACAAATCTTTCTTCTCATTGAATTAAATGAAAGTAGCTGTATATCTATCCTGACTATTCTGTATGTACAAAATACAAAATGGTCCTTCCTTTGTATTGAGTAGATGGCTCAGTGGAATAAGCGCTTCCCTGGCAAGCACAAGGGCCTGGGTTCAATTCCCGGTTCCGGAAAAAAAAAAAAAGAAAAGCAAAGAAAAAGAAAGAACTAACAACTCATGATAAAATAGTCTCTCTCTCTCTCTCTCTCTCTCTCTCTCTCTCTCTCTCTCACACACACACACACACACACACACTCACACAGAAAGCACTCTACTCTACCACTGATCCACACCCAAGCCTGAGAGACTGGTCGTGAAAACTACATTTCTACAGTGAGATCATCCCGCTCTCTCACTGCTGCTCGTTTCTGTATGTCCTGCAGGGGGGCTCTAACAGCGCTTTTCTTCTGTTAGCATGTGCACATGCCTGGCATCTACTTGGCTTCCTCTGACGTGGAAATCAGCTGGCCAGTAAAAACGCGAATATCTTGACAGGTCAGTTACCACCCGTGTTTTGTACTCACTGGTTGGGTAGCTCTGACTTAAAAGATGACCAGCAAAACAATGGGTGAGCAAGCAACTCTAAATCCCCATGCTGTGCATTACTCGGGTCAAAAGATTTCTCTTTGTGGGGATGCTATCTAATGCATGAAGGTTTGATTTAAATTCATCTGTCTCTTATATACTGCTTTTTCTCCAGAATACTTAGAAAAAGACTTCAAAAGATACTCAATAAATATTTGCTGAATGAATGTAACGGGTATTAATAATGCCAAATGTTTTTAAAAGGTAATTGATGTCAAATGGTAGGCAGAGAAAGTTCAGCAGGGATAGGAACACTTACTACAAATTTGGTACAGTGTCCAAAGAAGGAATTTACATTAATAAGTAACCTTTGAAGCTGGGTTCTTTTATGTCCATTGCCCCTGGACTAAGGCACTCTGGTGTCAGAAAATCCCAATCAAACAGCAGTTTCAGAAAGAAGTAGAAGCAATATCCAAATGTTCAAAAGGATTCCATGAAGAAACACTCTGTGATCAGCTTTTCAGATCTTTGCGAATAAAACGGCATATGTGCTCATGCACACACACATACACATGCACATAACACACACACACGCATGCACACACACACACACACACACACACACACGATGGAACCCCTTCTTAAATTTTTTATAGTATAAATAGGACAAATTGGATGACATAGAGCAGGCCTTAGCACTGCCACAATTACACAAAAGATAGTGAAAATTAGGATCTTTTTCTTTTCATTGCCCCCCAAGCCCCCAAAACTCAGGTTAAAAGAGTGGTGGTGGTCTTTTAACGAGCTCAATCAATATTCTGGGCCTGGGTTGTCAAAAGCTGCTTTATATCTTTTACATATCATGACAGATAAACAAACTGATCCAATGTGTATAATACACTGGGAAGAACTGAGGAAGCTGTGGGGCCCAGAGGACATTGTTAGAGGACCTGTTCCACCCAGGCACATTCTGATGGCCCAGGAGCAAAGAGGGATCAACACGAGCATGTCTGCACCACACTCATCGTCTCCCCTGCCCTTCAGCCAGTCCGCATGGAGGCCTGGGCTCCAAACACACTCATCATGATGAGCATACAGAAGGCAAAGCACCAGTAAGTCGCTCCGAACCACACTTCTGGGTACACCATGCCGCCTTCAGGGAGGCACAAGACAAAGGAGCATGCTAAGGCTCTGAGAATCTAGATGTCCTTTGTTTTTCTCCAGTGTTTTCAATTTCTTTTAATCAGTACACTAGTGTCTCCAGGGCTTAAGGAAGCTTCCAAATAGTTACACCTTTCCCGTAAGAACACAGTGCCCAGTGATTTGAAGAAGGGTTAATGCAACAGTATAACATTATAATTTTCTTTCTTTAGAGAATATTTTGGATCCGAAAATAACTTTAATGGTTAAGAAGAAATCCCCCAGGAACTTTGTTAATGCCAGAGTGTTAAACACCATAATCAATATTATTACCTAAATGAGCTGCCTGGGAGTCAGAACGAGTAGATTCTAGAGCTGAGACTCCAGGCACCAGCAGTAACTCGTATTCTACTGGCAAGGAGACTTCTAAACATGAGATCCAACACCCTATGCATCACCGCACCCTCCTTCCCACAGAAGATTTATCTGTCTTTCTGGTTATATATTCCCTGGGCTGTTAATGTAATTAGTGTATAATAACTATGTACATATCCAGTCACAGGAAAAACGGCAGACGTGCTAGTTGATTTGGCTTGGGGCCATCTCATCGGCGGCATGAGACAACCTGATATTAAACCATCTGTTATTAACTGTATATTTTAAAATAGTGTTTTGTGTCTCCTGGGGTACTCTCATTGATAGCAGCACAATATTAAGACTCCTATTTTCCAAGCAGTACCAAGGAGATAACAAGCTTTAAGACATTTGCACTGGCCCCTCTATTGCTTGTGTTATTAAAGATTTTATTTACTGAAACATTGCTGTGTTAAACACACCGCTTTGCTCTTTCATTATCTCGGAAGGGAGCCAGTTTTGTTTAAACCATGTTTCTAAGGACAGTTGTGCTGTTTGGCTTCATAAATCCTAAATCGAATCAGTCATAGGTTTTGTTCTTAAGAGTAGGTGCTTGCCAATCTGTATTAAGACAATAGTCTCTCTGAGGAAGGGACTATGACTTGCAATTTTTGTGAAGAGTGGTCACTCTCTCAAATCTGCTTATTTTCCTTGATTACTTTTCAGTAAGTTCACGTAAGAAAGGAATTTCTCAATATCAGAAACCTTGTGCCACTTGTTGCAGGCAGTAGTACAATTGTGCCCCTTGAACTCTCAGGACTAAGTCCCAGTTCATGATGGAAATGACAATACACCTTTAGAAAAAGGAGCAGTCACATCATTCAATGCCATTGTCCAAGCTCATTGAATTCTTAGAACCACTTTGTCCTGCAAAAATAAAGATACCAATTTGCCCCTTACTTCAAATCAATTTTGACAGCTATAAAAAATGAACTTTCTTCTCAAAAGTTTTACCTATGGCTCAGAACTTAGTAGAAATAGTATTTTTTTTCCTTGCCTAGTTGCCTCTAATATTTGGCTATTCCCAAGTATAACTACAATTACCCTGCAAGTCTGTTGCTTTCACATTTTCATGTTTAATTACATTCCAATTGAGATTATTTTACACATGTAAAAAATCTAAAATTAATTGAATTGACTGGAATGCCCTTGACATAAAGTTACATTCATCATTCTCGCCTCATAGAAAAATAGACATATGCTAGTTGTCAAAAGGCAAGAGTGAACTCCTATACCCTTCTAGAACAAAGAGGCCAGTTCAACTTCTTTCTTTCCTCAGTGTTTCAGAAGGTGTCCTTTATTTTGTGCACTAGATGCAAGGATTTTGCGGCTGTATAAATGAAAAATGATACCTTCAGACTGCCTTTTTAGTGACAAATTATACCTCTGCACACTCTCACACTGCCTACAGTTTTAAGTACATCGTTTAGATTTACTATTACTTCCTTAGGGACTACAGGTTCCTCGTAGAACACCCCCAAACTCATTTCCACTGTTTCAGAGTGCAACCAACATGAGAACGTATGCTCATCACAGTGGTATAGAAATTTGCCTAGTAAAAACACGCTCTGGAATGCCTCAGGTGCTAAAACCAACGTCGCCTTGGTGTATTGTTGGAGTTTTGATGTGCAAAACCGACAGAGAAAGTTGGCTGGAGGTATGTGCAAAGCATTGTATTTGCTCAGGAAGGAGCTGTGGATGGTATAGGCTGAGCAACGCCTCTCACTTTGCTTCCTGGGTGAGACCAGTGAGGCGTGCCCCTTAACAGAAGCAAACAGAGAGAGAGAGAGAGAGAGAGAGAGAGAGAGAGAGAGAGAGAGAGAGAGACTGGAGACTCACCAGCTTCCCCATTTTTCCCCACGACGGAGTTTTCGTTGCTCAGCTGTAATCTGGAAGAGGCAAGCCTTCAGGTCCTCCAAGCGGCTGCTCTGCTCGGGCAAGTGCTGGCTCTACACTTTGCCTCCCATCAGCTGAATGGCTGGGGCGCTCGGGAAGCCTGCTCTGTCCAGCTGAGAGTCGCTCCCCCCCCCCAGGGTGTGTGCTTACATGCCTTTCAGTCAGCGCAAAAATCCTCCAAACTCAGGTCAGCCTAACAGGTTTCCTTATATAGGTAAACATGAATTGCATTCCTGGTGAAAGAAGTTAACTAGGAACCCCGGTAACCTGGTTAACTCTAAGTGTGCCAGAGTGGCTCAGAGTCAGCCTGTGTAGGGTTTGGTTGCAGTACAAAGGGATTTGTGTGATTTAATTAAAATCATCTTTATCCCGGCAGTCTGCAAATTTGGCCCTTCTAGAATAACTGCAAGTCAACTGCTAGTATTTTATATCACGGCTTCTGACAAACCTTGTATTATCTGAAGGCATCGTAGGAAGAAAAACTAAAGAAGAGGATATTATAATTTGTTTCTTGTGTTGTTAAAACCAAAGTAACCCGTCTTGGGATCATTTTCAAGGTAATAACTAAAAAACATTTGATAGAAAAATAATGTGAATAAACTTCCTGCAAGTAAGGCTCAAAGCATTATTTCAATTTATTAATTATCAACTTTCCCACACTTCAGGGAATAATACAATATGATCTTTGTACGTTTACTTTCTTTGCAATGCAGTAATTGCTACTGTATTCTTGATGGATGAATGACAGATAATGACATCTTTTGCAGAAATAACCCCCCAAAGCCACATATAGACGTGTCATTTGGTGGCTTCAGTAAAGAATTTTAAGATCTGTGAATTGCATAATTATATTTGTAAGAATTGTAACCAACCTAGTGGATTTAAGAAGATAAGAAAATAAACCTTAAATGAACTGTAGAGATAGGCAGCTTAACTCTAGTTGCAAAATATAGTCTTTAAATGAAATATGTACCTCACATAAATTGTTTAATAATTGACTTTCATCCCACCTTTGCCCGCCACCTAGTGAAGTAAGAATTTTTTTTTACCCATTCCCTGAAGATATAAAATAAATTTGGGATACGAGATTTTCTTATGTTTTGGAAATAAAGATTGCCTGCTAAACAAGACCTATTTTTAAAGAATCACTTGTTTTATTTTGTCCATTCGTTGATGGCTTCTTGACAGTGACGACCTTATTAAAAATAGCTCAGGGCTTTTTTAGGTCTCTGTTCCAGAAAGGGGAGAGTGTGAATGTGTCCACAGTATCTAAGTCAGCACCCAGCAAATCGGTCTCAAAGAATTTCTGCCAAGAAGAGTGAAGCACAAAAATCACAGTGCGAAGGGGCATTTTACATTGGGCAGAGTTTTGTATCTAATATCTTTTCTTATGCACTCAGGAATGCTGTGAAGGTGCAAATTGTTTTCTCTTTACAATAACACAATTGCCTTGTGTGAACTAAAGTGATTGCTCCAATATCTTATGATCAGTAGGTGGGAGATCCAAAATCACAGATCCACAATTTAACTACAACAGCTTTTCCAAAATTGAAAGGAATTGAAGAGACAGAACATGAAAATGGCAGTTTTTCACATTCAAATATAATTTTTAATCATCTGTCCAGAGAGTTCAAACACATTACAAATTGATTAAAATGCTTTGTATGAAGTCATAACTTATTGCTCAAATGACTGTCTGTAAAGGTCTTCAGAAAGATCATAAAATGAGATAGAAAGTGTATTTTATGGAATATGAAATTGGGTTATAAGATGTAAGATATATATATACAAATATTGCACACATTTTTTAGTCATAGTATACACATCTCTATTGCATCAAGTTAAGACTGACCTTGATTCTCTTATTGAAAGCAATATTACTATTTTCTATTTATTGGGTATTCATTGCTCTTAAATAAAACTTTGTGCCACACGAGGTAAATGGCTTTTACAAATTTCATCCATTTTTGATCCTGTACCCTTTATGCCCTCACAGTTCCCACTGAAGCAAGTTCTGTTTATGCAGGAACCTTAGACTTTGTTAACATGTTGTTGCAAGACGAAGAATGTGTGTTTTTCCAGGGCAGGTTAGATCTTTAAATGACTTAAGGTGGCCTCCAAATTTGTTCTTATGATTCTAAGCAAACAATTGCTTCGATTTTAAATGCAAAATATTATAGGCTGTAATTATTGAATTGCAATGTCAAAATGAAATTTGGATCTCAAAATGGCATATTTCGAAGATGGAATATAAACCTCTGCTAAATCCATTTTGGATGCCTCAAGAAATGGTTTGGAAAAGGTTGGGTCTCCAAAACAGCATGAATTCAACCTAACCATATAGGACCCCAATGAGAGAGTACTTACAGCTGAGTAATTACAGTATGCCAAAAATTTGCACTCATAGAAAACTAAATAAAGTACAAGAATGACTTGAAGAGGAGAAAATATCATTGTGGTTTAAAAAAACATCAAGGGATAGATTTTAGAAATTCCCAATGATATATAACTAATGAATAGTTGAGCTATAATTCAAACCTCAGCCTGTCAGACTCCAGAACACTTACTATTTATGCTGTATCCTGAATGCTGCATGCTTTTCAAGAACATGAAAATGCTTTAGAGGCAGGAGATGCCTCAAATCCAGTTCCATCTCGTGGGTGTATGACCATGGAGAAATTACTTAACATTTCTGAGTATCACTTCCAAAGTGGAAATAAAAGTGGCTTCAGTCTCTCAGATTTCTGAAAATACCCAGTGAGATTTCTTTAATCAGTCCACATATGTTATTGATGTTTCATATGGTTCAGGAATTCTGCAATGCCCTGGAAAGACAGTCATAAACAAGCTAGGCCTGTCTCTCCTTCCTTATGGAACTCACAGTCTTGCAGGAGAGCTCTGGGCTATGAAACTCTAACATTTTCCACAATACAAGAATATTTAATGGAGGTTTTACTTCAGTATAGGGATATTTATAAAGAAATGCCTTTAAAACTACAGTTCCCACTATAGTTATTGAACTTTGTTAAGCAAAGGCTGGCCTTACCCTGATTAGGCAAGGGATACCTGGGCTAAACCAAGTAAGGTAAATACCAAGGAAAGGTAAAACTTGGTGATTTGGCCATATCATGACAATGTCCTGTTACTTGAAAATTGAGGAGGATCAGTTTGTTCCATCAAAAAAACATTTTGAAGATGCCAAAATACTGGATGTTCAGTGAAGTTATTTTTACCATTAACTCTGTGCATAATGAAGTGATGGAAATACATAGGCAAATATACCCTAAATATTATAGTCAGTTATCCGTTGACCTATCTGTTTTTAGTTCACTTTCATATAAGAAAAACTACATAAATATGTGCTATGGATAAAGCTCTGTACAAGATAAACGTAGAAAAAGAAACAGAAAATGAATGGTCCACAGCCTTAATAAAGCTTTTTAAAAAATATTATAATTGTTATATGAGTTAGGATAGGTGCAGTTATTCTCTGGTGACAAGCAAATCAGTGACTTAGACAGTGAAGATATGTTTGTCGCTCATACTGCATGTATACACATATCAACAGGGAAGGCTCACCTATTCATAGCCACTCAGGCAGTATGTGTCAATATTTTGACACACATTGCCACAGTTGCTGAGACAGGAACTTGATGAATCACGTACTGCCTCTCAAAATTTCACTCCATAAATAACACTTAAATAACCACTCACCTCTCATTGGTTAAAGCACATCCACTGACTCTCTTTACCTTTAAAAACATGGATGACCATCAGAATACACGATAAATATGAAAGTGACAGATATAGCAAATCATTTGACTGGAAACAAGTAACTTTTTAGGTCAATTTTATATATTTCACCAACTTATGCACTACTACTTGTGTGGAAAACAGTACTAAAAGGATGTGCAATCAACTCGAGGATCTTGCTGGTTTAGGACAGTTCTTGTAAGCCAAAAGGGACTCCAAGGTTGGCTGCCTAGAACACCCTTTTGAACCGTCATAGTTTCCCTCATATTCAACCAGAATTACTGATAATCTTGCAGTGCACAATTAAGTCCTGGCTCTAGGGAAATGGGATTTAGACATTAATTTCTGAACTTAAAACACCAGTCATTGTACCATAAGGAATAGTGAGGATGTCTACTTAATTGACACTTAGACAAGTTGATTTGATTTGCAGATGGTATCAAATGGGATAGCTAACACCTCAGAGGATTTCATTAGAATTCAAAATGACCTTGAAGAGTAGGGAAAATAATGTTAAGAACTAGTCTTCAATAATGATAAATAGATGGTTAAGATTAAAGGTCTTCAGAATACTTAGCTGAAAAAAGCTATATTAAAACAACACTAGGGCCAGCCAGATAGCTCAGGAGATTAAAGCATCTGCTTAGGCAGGTGCAGGGATGGGGGTTCAATCCCTGGTGTGCCTTGCCAGTCCTGCCCCTGGAACGCACTGAGATGGCGATTGAGACTAGGTGTGGTGGCGCAAACCTGTAATCCCAGTGCTTGGGATGATGAAAACAGGAGAATGAGTCAGATCCATGTAGTAAGACCCTGTAAACTCTGTAGCAAATTAAAAAAAAACCCAAACTAACCTGTAAACTGAATATATACTTGGTACTTAGCATTTTTATTTGTATAGGCTCTTGGGATGTGTTAAAATTATGGTGAGATTAACCATATAAACATTGGGAGATAGACTGATATATGAATACTGCTTCATTAAGGATCCACATTTTGAAGAATAAGATATCAGAAGCAGAAATTTACAAAAGACTAAGTAAGCAAAGTTGTTGTACAGAAAGCCAGACTATAAACGATTTTAACTTTGCCAGTTAAAAGGTCTTTGCTGCAATTGCTTTTGTTGTGTTCCAAGGCAGTCAAAGACAGAATGGAAATTAATCGGCATCCCAATGAAAATGTATTTTCCAAATTGGCAGGTGACCTTGCCTTTAAATTGTAGGCCCCTACTCTCTATATTATAAAAAAGTACCCAACTGATAAGACATACAAAATGATTGCAACAACCTAAGAGACCCTATTTTGGCCATTTGCACCAATGATGGTTTTAGTATTTACATTCCATTAATTGTGCTTTGTACATAGATGTCAGTGAGAAAATTGGTAAAAGAAATTACCCAAAAATATTAGTTAAAAGTGCCATGAACATGACAATGTCAAGCCATACAGTTATATGTAAAAGATGAGCAAGGCAGTGATCCTGAAAATCTTCAGAAGATTTTTGAATCTAACAGTTAATTGGAAAGATTCTCACCCTGACTAACTATATATACTGATA
>NW_004524645.1:1158393-1159936 GCF_000260255.1 Octodon degus
GATAGATATATAGTTGCATTCTCTTAATGAATAGAATGATTTTTTCTAATGGAGTTTGTAAGTAGGATCACAAGTCTGCATCTTGTACAGCAATTAATCACTAAGAAGAATATATGCAGTGTATTATTTGTTGAAACTGTACTTTTGATTTGATTTGAAACTGTCTCATTGCTATATGTTTATCAATAAAACTTTGAAAAGAAAAAAAAAGTGCCATGAAAGGGCCTGGCATATAATTCAGTGACACAGCACCTGCCTGGCAATTGTGATGTTGTGAGTTCAATTCCTGCTACCCACAAAAAATCATGAAAACAAAATTCAAAATGTAATTTACCTTCTCAGCTTGTCAAATTTCTATTAATGATATAGTCTTTTCACAACAAATATGTTAATAATGAAATATAATACAGATATAAAATATAATAAAACTTAGAAGAATATACTGAAAAAAGGAAAAATTTTAGAAACAGAATATACAGTATCATTTGTAAGTTTTTCCCATTCTTTATAACTAGCCAAATTTGGTGAAGCCAACATTGTCTTCATGAAACATGGGGGACAATACAAATAAACAAACATCAGTTCTCCAATGTCATTAGTCTAGTGGTGATAGGAAAATAGGGCCGAGGGCCCTGGGTTTTCAGTCTAAAGCATGATAAATGACAAGTATGCAAGGCTAAGACAGCAAAGCACAAGTAAAAATTCAGGGGAAGTATTTGTTAGAAAAGTGAAGGTCAGCAGAGTAATAGACAAGCACCATGATACAACTTGTATGTGGGAGTCCTATGCTGTGACTTTTGGGGATTCTTCAAGGAAAACCCATCATTCTACACACCATCTCTTTTCCCTGTCCTCATGGGTTTCCATAGCCTTTCTCCAATCAAATTTGGTCTGCAATCAACCCACACTTTCTTCCTCCTTTGAGAACGTTCTGAGTGCTAAAGCATAGTTAATGATGTGTGCCCTTATGTTCTTGCACATTGATTCTGATGGTGTCTGCTCAACACCTTCACTTTCATGCTAGTTCAAGGCAACTGCATCTTCTCCTCAGTGTCTTAGTTCAGCAGTATTGTACTAGACATGTTTCATTGTGAAATTTCATAGGCTGTCCTATGATTTGTAGGTTGTTAAGCAATGGTTTTGGTGTAAACCCACTGGACACGATTGTATCCCTATCCTAAGTCACAACGAACAAACAAGTCTGCAGACATTGCATAATGTCCTCTACAGGGAAAAATCACCCAGGTTCAGAACTTGTAAACTACATTATAATAATAACATTTTAATTGTCCTCTCTACCTCTGCCCTTGCCTTTCTACAGTCTGCTCTTCATAGAGTTGCTAAAGTAATCATTTAAAAACATATCAGGGGCCAGAGAGATAGCTCAGCGGTCTGCGCACCTGCCTGACAAGTGCAAGGACCCGGGTTTGATCCCTGATACCGCATGCTGTGCTAGCCCCACACTGAGTCAGCCACTGAAACTGGGCATGGTGGTTCATGCCCATAATTTCAGTGCTGGGTGGCTGAGATAGGAGGATCACTA
>NW_004524645.1:1160052-1165535 GCF_000260255.1 Octodon degus
TTAGGTCATGCCCATTTTTTTGTTGTTAAAAATTGTAAAAGTGCTGCATGTGATGGTGCATGGTTGTAATCTCCACACTCTTGAGGCAAAAGGACCACTGTGAGTTTGAGACCAGACTGGGTTGTAAAGTATGTTCGGTGCCAGCCTGAACTGCTTAGTGAGAGTGTCTTAGTTTTTCCTTCGTTGCTGGGACAAATAGCCAATAACCAAAATCAAGGAAGGACAGGTTTATGTAGCTCACAGTGAGCCTTCACTCTATACTCAGCTGACTCCAAGGCAGAGTAGTACACGGCAGAGGGCAACAGCTCATGGTGGCGAAAAACAGCAAAAGCAGCAAGAGTGAAAAGGGAGGAGCAGCTGCTACTGCAGCTAGCAAGGCTCTCTCCCCTCATATTTGTGGGCAGATAACCTGCCCCAGGACATGTGTAGCACTCATACCCGTAATCACAGCATTGGATCAAGAATTAATCACAAACTCTAGAAGCTGCCCCTTGACTGCATGAGGCTTTGGGGGGACAACTAGACACAAAGCAAAACAGAGACCCTGTCTCAGAGACTTTTTTTAAATTAAAAATATTGTAATAGTGTTTCCCTACAATTATGATGCAATCTTACTTTCTTACCAAGGTCCATAATCTGACCCCTGCCAGCTTTTTCAAAACTAAGCCCTAGCACTATGTTTCATCACAACGGACTTCCTTCTCTTTCTCCAATACATTTGTGTTTTTCAGAAATTGAGTCCTTCGCACATGTCCTCCCAATACCTGAAGCAGTCAGTAGGAAGCAGAAGAGCGAACTCCTAGGGGGAGGCCACATCTTAATCTTGGAACGCTAGGAATAAATTATATGCCATGGCATTGGATATTAAAGTTGCATGTGAATTAAGGCTGATTTTAAGAAGAAGATTACCCTGGATTATCTGGGTGGGCCCAGAGTGCTCACAAAGTCTTTATAATGTGAGAATGCGAGGCAGAAAAATCAGTGTCACAGTGATGCTGTATGAGAAAGACTGCAGTGGTCACTGCTGATTTGAAAGGATGGGAAGGAGCCACAATCTAAGGAGGGCACAGTGTCTAGATGCTGAGAAACAGAAGGAAGGAACGCTGCGCTGCTGACTACCTGATCTTTGCTCATGACACCTGTATTGAACTTTTGAGTTTATGAATTGCAAGAATGAATCCGAGCTGTGTTAAGCCTCCATGTTTGGGGTAGTGTGTCACAGCCACCATAGAATAATAACACACCTGCCATCTTTATTGCTAATGCCTCAATTCTCAGTTATACGCACATTTTCTGTCCTTCAAGGCAATTCATAACAACTGTAACTGATGTTACCACCCACCCAATCTCCAACGGTCCCATATCCCTTATTCCATTTCACTTGTTTTGTAGCTGTGATCACTATCTGACATTAACATAGTTCAGTCATTGCAAAGCAAAAGCAAAGGCAAAACAAATTCACCTAAACAAAAAGTAGAAAACAATGACAAACTTACAAAAAATAAATATGGGGTGCCTCAGGTCAAGAATGTTCACCAAAGAATCAGGTTTGGATTAAGGAAAGAACGTTCATGTTGGATAAAAAGAAATTTTTGACGGTAGTTGGGAAATCTGCACAATAAAACATGCTGCCAGGAAAGGCCATGGAGGTTGAGATTGTGGCAACACTCACAGAGGAGATTAGATAACGCAAGCCAGGAGAATACATGGAGCTCAGCCTGCAGCATTTACTTGATGACCTGCTTGTTCTTCCTTTAGTTTGAAAATGTATGTAGCACAAGGCAATGAATCATAGGGCAACATCTGCATGTAATTGCATTTCTGTTCCAATAATAAATGTTTCAACTGTTATGCTATTTACGAAAGCTGTTATCATATAGAGCCAAGTGGGGGAAATTTGAAACACAAATGCTTATCTTAAGAAACTTTTCCTTCACAATTCCTGTCCAAGAACCCAAACACCAAATTTTCTGGAGTATCCAAATAGTCCTGAGGAGGTTATTTTTGAAATTCTGTTTGAAACTGATTTTTAGGTGTTTGATTCTCTGTGAAAGCCTTTATTGTTGTCAATGATTTTCATAATTTTTTTTTGAACCAAAGAGGTCAAAAGACCAGAAATTGTTCAGATTTCTCTCTTGAACCTATTATCTGAATTTTGGATCCATGCTTAGCCTTGGAGAGAAGTTAGTTTGCACCTTTATAGTGAACAATGTTTGCTCTCAAAATAAAAGACTAGAATTATAGAACCCTACCCCCATCTCAGCAAAGGCATCATCCCTAACAATGCATTTTAGGCTTTCAATTCCTTGCAAAACCAATGTAGGAAAGAAAACACACTCTTACACCCCGTGGTCAGCCTTGCTCTCCTCCCCTTGTCACAGTGGTAGATAAGCTTTTTTGATGGCACAGAAAAAACAGAATTGTTCACATGACACTGCTCATGCCACCAGTGCCACCAGCAAAGGTGAGCAATTATTTTGGCCTTTTAAAACATAGCTTTGAGGGAACACATATTTGACAAAATAAAGCACATTGGAGTTTTAAAGCCCTTTACTTCATGCTGCTGCTGTGTTATTGTCTGTTGGCACTGCAAAATTCGTTGATTTGAGTACAGCACAAAAACTCATCAAGCCACAGAGAAAATGAAGCTATCTCTTCTAAATAGCTATTTTTATTTGACTACACAGGTGTTTCAAGGTGATGCTATTTAGAGTGTCTTTTTTATTTTTATAATTTATTTATTTATTTTGATGTATTTGGTTGTTGCAGGGTCTCACTACACAGCGCAGACTCATGGTGATCCTCAAGCTTTCAGCCTTCCCAGCACTGAGATTATAGGCATGTACCACCACACCTGGACTCTGGCCTGCTCACCCTGCCCTGTGGACTGGGCTGGCACAGCACGTGTGGTGCCAGGAATTGAACTGTGGTCTCTGCGCTTGCCTAAACTGGCCTAAGCAGGGGGTTTAGTCCACTATCTTGCCTCCCTCAAGAGTTTTTTTTTTATGAGATCGAAAATAGCCACTTTGGTGGGGAAATCTTAAAGAGCAAGGAAAAGGAGCAATTTCCAATAATATTTCCAGAGCAGCTCTCCATTTCCCAAGGTCTGTATTTCTTAACTCCTAGATGCTTAATTTTGACTTCATTAGCACTGTTTAAGGCCATAGAGTTAAATGCTAAAACCCAATGAAAGTGTCGAATGGCCTTTTAGGAAGATGAAATTATATCACAAGTTTCCAAAGCTAATTTAATGTATTCTTGCATTCTTCATAAGCCATACCCACAACAGTGGTGACACTGTCAAATGATTAGCATTTCAGCAGCTTATGATTTCTTTTTCCCACCCAGGTACACTGACATATGACATACTTGAGGAGGGAGACACATAAAGACATATTAATTTGTTCAGCAGATACTGCTGAGGTGGGTAAAGCTATTTAAGGTAAGGCTGCAAGAGTTTCAATATTTATTTTTAGTAAAACAATCCATATTTTTCATTTTTAAATTAAGAATGATGTGCATTTAACAGTATTAAAACAATATGAACATTCACATCAATAAATGATTTTGGTAGCGCACACCTACCATGTGATGAAAAAGACACTTCTCCACAGTATTTTTCTCCAAACCCATAGCCCCAGTCAGTCATGTGAAAAAAAAACACACAAACTGAAATTAAAGAATTAATAAAATGCCCAGTCAATCTTCCTCTACCTCAAGGAGCCACAGAGACCCAGTGAGTAAATGAAATACTGGGATTTGCATAGGGTCTTATAGCAGGTGCAGGAGGACCTTTGAAGGAACCCTGGAGAATTCCAATGAAGTCCAGAATTTAGGTTTATTTTAATGAGCTGACACTGATTTCTTGGTTTTGACAAATGTATCAAGTGATGGAAGATCTTGAGGGACATTCATGTAAAGATATGCAGATTTCTCTGCACTTTCTTTGTAACTTTTTCATGCTTAAGACTGTTCAAAACTTAAAAGGTTATATTTTAAGCTTTGGTTATACAAATAAAAGAACAACTAAGCAATAAGCAGTCAATCCCCTACTCATAATATTTTCATAGACTTACCATTTTTCACATGTATGCTACATATTTCAGCAAAAGCCATACATCTGCACTTTGACTGGGAGTCTTCTCCCAGACTCATCATGCTAAGCAACGGAGCACAGCTGCAGCTCACCAGCCACGTGATCATGAGGGTCAACAAACAAACCTCTACAGTGGATCATGCTGCTAAGCTGTTTTGTTGTTTAGGTGAGTTCAAAGCCTTTGTAACTTAGAATATTTTCAACCAATGCTCAATTTTTTCAGTACTTAACTCTTATAAATTAAGGTATACCAGTGTCACATTAGTTTTATATTTTGACCAGAGAAAGAAAAATAAGATGGAGAAAGAGCCACTGAAAGCAGGAAGCACAAAGACACAGAAGCAAGTGCTTGCCCCAAACACATGCAGAAACAGACTAACAGCTCTAGGAGAATGCTGGAGTTCAATGGGCTTATTTTAGGAATTAAAAAAAAAATGATGACTATCTAAAAGTATTGAGAAACTTGACAGAGGCTCGAAATATGTATTAGAGCACCGAAAAGAACTGATCCTTTTCTATTTTTAAATGTTTGGGTTTTTCCTGTGTCATTTTGAAGGTTTTGCATAGGTATGGATGGATATCTTTGGCTTAGCAAGTCTTCCGGGGTCCCTGGACAGATTGACAATCAAGCTTTTGACCATGAAGTTTGCCACATGTCATAGAGTTTTTCTCTGAGGAAGCCACACTTCCTAGTGTCCCAGTGACAGCAGGATACATTTAGATTTGGCCTTAATTTTATCCTATTGGGCAGATTTTTTGTTTCACCTCTCTGGGATTAGATATAATGGGATTATATATTAGAGATTAGATATACTGGAAAGCAAAATTTGAAAAAGTACATGAGGTTAATTTAAGTTTTTATAGTTAACACATATGAAATCTTCTGAGGGTCTTCTCTTAACAGAAGAATCCCAATAATTCATAGGAGATTCCCTGATCACTTAACCACTCAATTAAGCTGCAATTCACACATATTAAGTGTTTCTGTAGACCACTGAGCACTCACACTTTCTATGATAGTTTAAAGGGAGCTTAAAAATTATTAACTATAAATCAGCATAGTCAGAACAAGATTAGGTGTGATCTATTAACAGCAAATCAAGCCATTTTCCATAATTTTATTGAGAAACAAATAGCAATGAGACAGTTTCAAATCAAATTGATAGGACAGTTTCAATAATTAACACATTGCATGCATTCTTCCTAGTGGTTATTTGCTGTAAAAGATGGGGACATGATATCCTACTTACAAACAATATTGCAACAAATCCCTCTATTCATTAAGAGAATGTAACTTTATATCCATCCTAACCATTTTGAATGCACACATACAAAATGGACATTCATCTGTATCCCCTTTTTTGTTTAGTTCTGTCATTTGAATATT
>NW_004524645.1:1165635-1174351 GCF_000260255.1 Octodon degus
AAAATATTCTAAAAGAGTCCAGTAGTCCATAATAGTATTGGGTCTTCTGCTTGACTGGCAGTGTCAGAAATTGTTGACCTGAGTCCCCTACAGCTCAACATAACAGCATGACTGTACTTCTTATACTTTTTTTACACTTTTCTGCTGGATGGTTAAGACCAAGATAATGCAAGACCTATACAATAAGAGTTGTAGCTTTTGGATCTGATAAGGTCAGTCCATTGGATTAGTGTGTGCCACTGTCAGTCCAAATATGTATTTCAAGAATTAGCTAGCTTCTTTTTTATTTTTTCTTTATTTTTTTATGTATTTGGTTGTTACAGGGTCTTACTATGCAGCTCTGACTCATGGTGATCCTCCGATCTTCAACCTCCCCAGTGCTGGGATTACAGGCTTATGCCAGTATGCCCTGATTCTGGCCGGTTCAGCCCATCCTGAGGTTTGGACTGGCACAGTATGTGGTGCTTGGTGCTTGCCTAAGGAGGCACTTTAGTCACTGAGCTATCTCACCGGCCCCCAGTTAGCTTCTTATACTGCAGTATGTAAAAGTTTTATTGCTGTTAATTAGAAACTCTGTATTTTAGGGAAAGGTCTACAGGGTGTTCAGGTCTCACTATTAGGTCGGGCTCATAGTGATTCTCCTGTTTACAGCCTCCCAAGAACTGGGATTACAGGCGTGCGCCACTATGCCCAGTCTCAACTGCCATCTCAGTACACACTGGGAGCAGGCGGTGCTGGCAGGCCTGGGGATCAAACACCCGGCTCCTGCGCCTGGTTGCAGGTGCTTTAATCTGCTGAGGTATTTGGCTGGCCCCTTCCATCCATTACATTAAAGGAAAGAAATATATATTGCTAAACTGAGATCGTTGTAACAGCTAGCGTGTTAGAATTAGGAAAGTACGGAGGTAGATCCGTGAAGACATTTCTGGGAGATGCATATTTCCTCTTGGATCACTTTCAGATCATAATATGAAGTTCTCATGGTCTTGGATTGAAAGTTTAATGCTGCAAATTACATAAACTCCTTAACAAGAGCCAAGATTTTTAAGTGCCCTTTTATATTTGTTTTTCTTTTCCACTGAAACAGCATACCAAATCTGAATCTGATTAAGCCTGCTGAATTTGTCTTCATCATTAGCAACTACATGTTCTGTCCAGAAAATTAACTCCACATAGACATGCATGTTTTGATGATTTTACTTCTAAAAAGCTTTTGTAAATAAGGGGGGAAGAGGGCTTGAAGGGAGGGTAGGAGAATGGGGGGAAACAGAAATGAAATTATATCATGTAGAGGTACAAATTCCCTATAATGAATATGATCATTCCATATACCTAAAATGTACCAATAAGCTTAATTAAAATATGATGGTAATAAAGACAGTAAATCCTGAGAGAAAAAAAAATTCTCAATTAAAAAAATAGTGTTCACACATAGGCTGACAATAAGGCTGGGATTCTGGGGAGTGCAGACACTTAACGCTTTTATATTAAGTTGTCAGCGATTAATCCTGTGGGTATTCTTTGCCTAACATGGTACCTGGCACTTCAAATATAACCAGCAGTATTTCTGTGTGTCTGTCATCTATTTCAAACTTTCTCAACTTCAGCACTACTGATATTTTATTTTATTTATTTATTTATTTATTTATTTAAAATTATTTATTTGTGTGTGTGTGTGTGTGGCCAGCTCAGTCCACCAGGGGGGCGGGGCTGGCTGGCATGGGGGCTGGGGGATTGAACCGTGGTCCTTGTGCTTTGCTTAGCTTAGCTTAGCTTGTTCTAGGTAGGTGCTTTAGCCCACTGAACCATCTCACCAGCCCACTACTGATATTTTAGAACTGCTAATTCTTTGGGAGCTGTGTGCGTACCTCTTATGTATATACTTAGCAGGACTCTCAGCCTCTGTCCACTGCAGCCCAGTAGCATGTTCTTGCATACTTGTGGCAAGTATGCCTCCAGGCATTGCTAAATATTCCATGGAGGACAGAACTGACCACAGTTAAGATCCATTGTTATTTATATCTGTACAGTACCTACATCTATACACTTAGCTTTAGAAGAAATAAATGAATAAATTTATTTTATTATAAAACATCCAGATTTAAACCTGTCCTGATCAAATGGGAAGGGGAGAAAGACTAGTGTGATTTATTCATATCATAGCATTTATAACATATACTGATAAACTATAATAATATGTGCTATGGTTTGTTTCTAAATGTCACCCCAAAGCCTCATATAGTCATGGGGGAAAGGCTCAATCTAGAGTTTGTGATTGATTCATGGTCCAGTGTTGGGATTAGAGAGGTGAGTGCAACAGCTGCCCTAAGGCAGGTAGCCTGCATACAGTATAAGCAACAGAAAGATTCTCTCTGTCTCTGTCTCTGTGTCTCTCTGTCTCTCCGTCTCTGTCTCTTTCTCTCTCTGTCTGTCTCTCTCTAAATTTGCTGTTTTCTACTGTCATGAATGTTTGCCCTTCTGCCATGCCATGTACCCATCCTGACTTGAAGACAGCTGATTATGGACTGAAACCTCTGGAAAATGTGAGCTAAAGAAACATTTCCTTCTTTAACTTTGGGTGTTGGATATTTTGTCCCAGCAACATAAACAGTAATGAAGACAATATATAAGATAATTTTTGAAATATTCAATGCTTCCTTCCTATGAGTTCTGTCTAGTACCTTTCTCCTGCCTACCAAGTGACAATAAACTGTCTCTCCACACACCAATTTCAGATAGTGCTTAGCATATAAGCATGATTTTTTTTTTTTGCTGAATCAAGTTAGTAAATCCATAGATCATTAAAATCTGAAAGCCAAGGCTTCTTTGATATGTAAAAAGTAGAACTTTTGAGGAAGAAGTAGGATTTGTTTTGTCATTTAGAAATATCAAGAGCCAGAGCTGTGATTGGTTTGTGATATTGAAACTTTAATAAAAAAAATGGACTAGTGAGATTTAGCTTCTGACAGTAGAGTCATAGATTATTTCCCATTTGGAAGGGAAGAGTTAGCCTTGTGGGGTGCTCTGGCCCATTACAGGGCAAGCAGAGTAGAACAAAACTAAAGGAAATATCTTAACTGGCTGGCCTCAAGTTTTTCTTGGCTACTCCTTGATGGGGAGGAAATTGGAGATGTTCCCATGTAGACATGAGTAGTATGGATGGGGTGGCTGGAATTTGAGAGCTGGGAACATGCTATGTGTGTGTGGTATGACTTTTGACAAGGAGTCCCATCCCAGAGGCTGCTATGAAGAGGGTATTGCGGCTTGGGTTAGAAAAAGTATGAGACTGAATTGCAGAGCCTGGGTGGGGATTAAGTGAACAGTGAGAGTCAAGAGTGTTTGTTGCCCATGCCTCCTCTATCCACACTTTGCCGATGAATTAGTGTTCTCCTACTTACTTACCACAATCAGAGCACCCTTGTTTTAGGGTAATTGCAGAAATTAGTAGAAGAACAATTCTCAAGTAGGTTGGATATAAACTCTCCACCACATTTTGAATAAATAGATTAATAAGTAAGTCTTATGCTATATGGAAATGAGGGTTTCAACTGAGTTCAGTGATAGAGAAATAGAAAATAAGATACTTGTACATGTTAATGATATGTTTTAAACTTTCTACAAGTGCAGAATTTATTAAAATAGCTAAGACCAAAGAAATGCTGAAGAATAACATAATAAGAGACGACTAATGTTTGTGCAGTCATAGCCTCAGGACCTGAAAGAGTTCCTGGCAATCTAGAAGAATTCAACACATTTTTGGGATGATAGCACAAATATTAAGGAAAGCATATTGAGCATATTTTGTCAAAGTATAGATTGTGGAGGCAAAAGACTCACCTATAAAACCTGCTGGTATCGTGACTGCTGCGTAATGAGTAGAATATAGACATTAGACTCAGAAGGAAATAAATGACCTTGAGAAGGCCATCAAAATAGTTCATGCTCTTTGATTCCTTCAAAGAGATGGGTGTTCTTTGACTCCATCTAAAAAGAAGGGCGTCAATTTTGATTTTTTTATGGGCAGAATATATTTAATGAGAGAAAGAAAGCTCCTGTCCAAGAGAGGGACAGGAGGGGGAGGCAGGAGGTGGGACAAAACTATGATACATTAACATTTGAAGCATAAAAATTTGTTACCTAAGCAAGTCCCAATCTAGAATTCATGAAAGAAAAGCAAACTCATACCTCCGTCCAATGATCTCAGTGGATGACCTCCAAATGATACAGGGAAATAATTTTAGGAACAAACGGAGGTTATGAGCAGAATATATTTATTGAGAGAAAGAAAGCTCCTGCCTAAGAGAGGGACAGGAGGGGGGCCCGAGCAGGTAGCTCCCCCTAATTTTGATTCTTGATGTTGTCCCTGAGGTTGAAATTTGTTCAACCAGAGCAAGTGCTTAACTTTTGTCAGGCATTTACTTTAATACCTCTGGAAAGTAGATTCTGTTGTCAACTACTTTGAATGCAGTAACATAATTTCTTTCTTTCTACACTTAAATCAAAAGCATATATATTTATACCTGTGGAAAGCAGGAAAACATGATGTAAATATAAGCAGCAGTGTGTAGACTGCCCACTCAATGTAACTCTTTCACTATCCCTCTTTAAACAGGGGCAGGGTACATTGTAGATGATGAACTTTTTAAAAAAATCATTTATTTATTTGTTTGTGTGTTTGTTTGGTATAGGGTCTTGTTACACAGCTTGGGCTCATAGTGGTCCTTCTGTCTCAGCCTCCCCAGTGTTGGGATTCCAGGCATGCGTCACCATGCCCAGACTTCTGGGGTGGCATGGCATGTGATACTGGGGATCAAACTGGGTCCTTGCTTTTGCCAGGCAGGCACTTAGACTGCTGAGCTATCTCCCCAGCCCACTGGACTCCTCTTTTAAAGCATGGTTATTGTTTAAGGACCCCAGGTCACCTAACTTGAAGTGGCAGACAATGTGGAGACCAACATCAGCCTGAAGTGAAGATGGTACTCTTCTTTTAGAGGTTTCCTGACTGCCCTACCTTACTGATCCTTGTACAATTCCATAAATATGGCACACTTGACCATTCCATCTTGTTTTGGGTGATTTCTAGGAACTTGAACCTTGGTTTAAATGATTTTCATTCACTCACTTCCTCACTCATTCATTCATTCATTTATTCATTCACAGATGAGCTACATTCAAATTATAGTTAAGCAATGATGCTGAGATTTAGTGAAGATCAAAGAATGATTCAGGGATCTACTGTGGTGTCACATATCTTTGAGCCTGAAGAGAAAAGAGGATGTGCACAGATAATTCATACATCTGTACTACAACTGTATTGCATTTATACATTTGCTTATATTGCATATGAACATAGGCTGTATATATACATATATAAAGCAAGTATACATTTATATATAATATAGATGATAAATCAAATAAGAGGAATATAGCTAAGATGTTATTAGATTTAGGTGTTCATGCCACAAGGACATTTGAGCTGGTCTTTGAGGCATGGACAGAATTTGGCACAAAGAGAAAGTAGCTAAACATGCATTCATTTTATAAAAACTTGTTAAACTGTACATATATGCTTAACTTTAAACTATTTTGACAGATAATTTAATCATCATGTTTCTTAAAATTTCATTACATTTTCTGCTCCTCTGACCATTCAAAAATGTGGTATCTGAAATATATATTTTAATTAGGCTAACAAAATTATTTTGTCAAACCAATTCTAACAATAATTGGGGTGTACTGATGAAATGGAAAACTTAGACTGGGATTCATCCATCTAAGTCATCTAAAACCCTGCAACCAAGAAAATTTTCACAGAGAAATAGAATCTGTAGGTCTCCTTGCATTCTTTGACTCAATATTTCCTCTTGCAACATATGGATAATATTATTTGTCTCCCTGAGGTGTGTGGCTATTACAGAAGTTTCTAGGGCAATTTGTTCAAGTACTTTAATGAGCCCTGTGTATTTGAAATCAGTTCAGAAGAACTTTCTTCCGGGGGCAGGCTGATCCAGGGTTCAGAGAGTAGTTCATCCATCACAGCATAAAGGGCCTCAGCAGAATCTACCCAGTGGATGGAGGGGAGCTCCTCATCCATAGTTCCTTAAGAAAAGTTGATAACTAGATTGCCGAATGTTTTGGATTGTTAGGAATAGCTACACAAGGATGGAAATGGAAGGTGAAGTGAAATGTACATGAGAGAAAGTCCAGGTACCAAGTGAAAAAATGTTTAACTGGGAAGTAGCCTAAGGAAGGTAAGTAATTAGAAAGCATAGGCTTTATGAGTTAAGTCTGAAAATGGAAATTTGTAAATTCTAGTTATGTTTCAAAATTAGTTTATAATAAGTGACACAAACAAAATAGAACTATCCAAATAAAGGTGAAAGTGTGAGAGTGACATAATGGATCAAGGGAAGTGGTTGAATGAGAAAGCAAATGCAGACAAGCAAATTTAGAATTGAAAATGACTATGGTGTCAAAGTAGCCAAGGCAGAAAGGAAAAAAAAGACAAGTTTCATAGTTGCCATGAGGTAAAGGAGACTCACATTTTGCTAGTATCAAGTTATATATATTTTGTTTGGTGGGTCTTATGATAAGTAGAATTTCCCCTCTAGGAAATGTCCACATCCTAACCTCAAGACATATATTTCATATGGCAAAAGACATTTACATGGATTATCAGTTAAGGATCTTGAGATGGAATGATGGCCCTAACCTATCATACTGAGCCTAAGATAATCCCAAAATGGGATTATCTACATGGGAATGAAAGATATCAAACAGTCAGAGTCACAGGAAAAGATATGATGACAGAAGCAGAGGTTGGTGGTGCCACTGTTGGAAGGCAGCAATGAGCCAAAGAATGCAGTATCCTGAACAAACTGGGAAGAGGAAGGAAGAAGATTCTCGTTAGCTTCCCTGCAAGAACCAGTCCTACTGACAAGCTGTGTTTTAGCCTAATGAGATCACTGTGGACCTAGTATCTCCAGAATTCAAAACAAATTTACTTTTCTCTAAGTTGCTAAATCTGTGTTAATTTGCTATAACAGCAATAGAAAGCAAATACAATTTTTTGTTGTACATTGAGACAAAAATAATTAAAATATAGGCCATGTAGCACCGTCTCTCTGTCATTTCTCTTGGACTAAAAACAATACAGCTGAGTTCTGTAACTTTCTGGCAAGTCTGACTAGATATAAGAAGCCCAGGACAATGGAATCATCTTAGGTGATAGTGAATAATCCAGATATTTAAATTCTTCACCAGTCCTGCTACAGTTTCTGGACTAGGACTCAAGAATTGCATTTTGGGGCTGGGGAGATGGCTCAGTGGAATAAGCGCTTCCCTAGCAAGCGCAAAGGTCTGAGTTCAATCCCCGGTTCCGCCAAAAAAAAAAAAAAAAAAAAAAGAATTGCATCTTGATGAACATTTGTATTGGTTCCAATTGCATGCAAATGAGCAGCTCAAAACATATATATTTATTATTTCAGCTTCTATGCATCAGGAATCTGGATAGTTTAGCCTGCTTATTCTCTGCTCCTGGGTCTCATGATGCTTAGGTACAAAAGTTTCCTTAGATGACTTCTGATGATTTGACTCTTTCTAAGCTCACTCTGGCCACTGGCACAATTCAGTTATTCAAGGGAATTTTGACCAGGGGCCTGAGTTCCTCACTGGTTACTTGCATACTGCCTTTAACGGCTTACCTGGTGAGCTACTGGAACAGAGCAGCTGGATTTATCAAAGCCAGTAAGACAGAGTCTCCTAGAAATATAAGGGCTAGAATTTCGGTAGTGTGGCACTATGGAAGATATCTAATACCTTTGCAATGTCCTGTTGGTTAGAAGCAAGTCATGGATCCCACATGCATCTGATGTGGAAACTATACAAATATAGAAGTGCCAGGAGGAGAAATTCAGTGGGGGTCATCCTAGACTCTGTCCATTATAAAATGGCAGCTGATTCTTGTATATATCCAAGCTGGGAAACACTATTTAGGAAAATCATGATTATAAGAAATCAAATATTGTGGTTGGACTTTGATGGGAAGCATTTCAAATTTCAAAAATGTTACTCTGGTAATGTCTCAGGTATATTTTTGATGACAAATGCTGTGGATTAACAGTGTTTGGAGGTTGTAAATGCCATTATCATTACTCCTACACCCCTCTCTGCTGCCACGTTAGCTGCTCACTGGTCCCAAACTGATCTCAGGATCTCAGAGGAGCAGCTTAAGACAGAGAAGTGAAAAAAAAAACTGTCATGAAGTTGACATGGTAAGTGTGACTCTATGGAATTCAAGGTTTTTAAAAAAAATTTTAGTTTCTTTTCAAAAAGTATAAATTTTGTCTTGTCAAAATATGAAGAGAAGGGGCCAGGGAGATGGCTCAGTAGAATAAGAACTTCTCTGGAAAGCGCAAAGGCCTGAGTTCAATACCCAATTCCGCCAAAAAAAAAAAATGTAGAGAATGTATTTCCCAATTTATCCAGTTGATTTTAAATACTCTTATTTCATGATTCATCACATTCTCCTCAGATATTAAAATGTTATTCTGGCAGAACCATTACCATGTACTCACCAAACCCTCCTGGGATCAAAACTAAACATTTCTTTTAATTTTTAAATTAATTTAATGAGAAAGAAATAACAATGAGATAGTTTCAAAACAGGTCAGTAGGGCA
Organism: Octodon degus; assembly: GCF_000260255.1. Classification (NCBI taxonomy): domain Eukaryota; kingdom Metazoa; phylum Chordata; class Mammalia; order Rodentia; family Octodontidae; genus Octodon; species Octodon degus. The sequence continues at coordinate 1,174,315 of NW_004524645.1, forward strand.
GTTACAATAATTAATGCATTGCATATTGTCTTCTTTT
>NW_004524645.1:1174736-1176171 GCF_000260255.1 Octodon degus
TACAAAATGGTCCTTCATTTATACACCCTTTTTTGTTTCAAGTACCTACAATATTTGAACTGAAATCGAGTATGTAAAGGTCCTTTAAAGACTCCTCCAAACACAGCTTCTCTAACAGCAATGGAACACCCATCTCTGACAAAATCTAAACATTTTTAAGCCCTTTTATAGGTAAGACCAGAGACTAGAGTCAGCACATCCAAGTGTCCTGACTCTTGCAACCTCTTGCATGGATGGTCCATGGAACTCTTTCTTCATTCATTTGGTCCAAAATGGAGAACACAGTGAAGACCTCTGAGGCTTTAGTAATGGTACAACCATTAGATGGAAAGGACCTGGAGTCCCAACAGCTACATGGAGTCCTCTTCTACTTTCACTGGTCAACTGCACTGGTGGAGTCAATGTTAATGTGAAATGAACAATTACTGGGTGAAGTCACTCTTCACATTGGCACCTACTGTTATATGCCTTGACTAAAATATTTATATTATTTTCTTTTATACTCCTGATATCACATGCTGATTACCAATTCTATTATATTCTGTATAACAGAATTGGTCATAGGAGTGGTGTTTTGATGTATTTCCTTTGTGCTCTTACCCTCTAAAGGGTACATTAGTGTGGATCATTCTAAACATCAACTATTGTTTTTTTTTTTCCTATGGGAATCCAGTCTTTGGGGAGTAAGTCTTTGTGACAGGAGGGAGCTTCCTGTTCTGATTCTGATGCTGATTTTAAGGTAGCTGGATGCCTGGAGTTGCTACATTTCCACCAGCCTGAATGGAAATAATGAATGGCTTATCATCCCCTGCTTCACTGCTACACCTGTACCCCACTCCCACCAGATAGCTTTGGCATTGATTTCAGCCTGGTCCAAGATCAAGTTGCTTTGGATACCATGTGATAGGATGCTGGTTTCCTCTTGTAGTCAGTAACTACTTTGGCCCTGTCACATATGCTCTACTTTCTCCATTGGGTGGACCCTGGCTCCTTTTACCTCTCTCTCCATAATGCTTACTGATTCCTTACCCTGTCTTTTGTGTCTTTTTAAAACTAGCTTTTGTTGCCCTAAATTAATGCTGCTTTGATTTCTGTCTTGCTTATAAATGAAGAATATCACCTAGAAGTGTTGAGGAGGGGAGTAGCCAGGCCTCAGCCACTGCTCCTACATCCAACTTTCCCTTGAGAGCAGACTAACAAAAGTAAGAAAGGCCATCCCCACTCTTCTGACTTGCATCCAGGGCCCTTGGCTTCCTTGCAGCTGGAGGAGATGTTTTCTGTGTGCACAAAGGTTTTCAATCAGGAGAAAGCAGGCAGGCTGTCTTCACTGCTGCCTTTTCTTCTTCTTCTTCTTCTTCTTCTTCTTCTTCTTCTTCTTCTTCTTCTTCTTCTTCTTCTTCTTCTTCTTCTTCTTCTTCTTCTTCTTCTTCTTCTT
>NW_004524645.1:1184786-1190431 GCF_000260255.1 Octodon degus
GAAAACATACGAATGGAAAATAAATATATGGAAAAATGTTCAACATCATTGCTCCTTTGAGAAATGCAAATTAAAATAACACTGAAATTCCATCTCACCTGAGAACAAATGGCTATCATAATGAAGTCTGTCAATAAGAAATGCTAGAAGCCTATCGGGGGGAAAAGCCCTTCTCCACTTTTGGGGGGAGTGAAGACTGGTGCAACCACTATGGAGATTAGTGAAAAGATTCCTCAAAAAACTGAGATTGGGACCAGGTGCCAGAAACTTCAGTGGACCGGCCTGCTGGGGGACTGGGCACCAGAACATTCAGCGGAGAGGCCGGTGTGAACCCAGCTGTGGAACTCCCTGCACAGAGGCTAGGGGCAAGTCCAAGTGAGTGAAACCAGGAGCAGAATATCTAGCCAGTGGGGCACAGTTGGTTCACTTCCTTGGGCCATAGCAGGAGGAAGCTGAGCACAGTAGCCTGACCCAAGCCAGGCCCAGCCGGATGAGTTTGAACTTGGTAGATCCAGATCCAGTGAGATGAAGCATACTGCTAAACCCAGATCTATGAAACTATTCTCTCTCTCTCTCTCTCTCTCTCTCTCTCTCTCTCTCTCTCTCTCTCTCTCTCCTTGAAGACTGCAGCTACATCAAGGGGAAGTGACCAGACTGAATTTAGGGGAACTCATTTAAACACAAATTCTCAGTTTAATATCTACTCAGCTATACAACAAAAATGTTTGCTCTTATGGTCTAAAATACAAACCCATTAGGTACAAAAGTTTGTCAGTTGCTAAATCTCACTATTCATTATTAGTATTGCTAATTGTAGTACTGTAAATAGAAAACTATACCTGCCTTAACCACAAGATCTCTCTTTGTTTTTGTTTTTCTTGCTTTTGGTTTTTACTCATCAAAATAAAATAAAATTTTAATAATAAAAAAAACTGAGATTAAAGGTCCCATTCAACCAAGATACTGTCCTCTTAGGTATTTTTCCAGAAGAAGAGAAAGCATCATATTGTAGTAATTTATGTGTACTCATGTTAATAGCATCACAATTTGTCACAGAAGAGATACATTTTTGAGGTTATATATAATTTTTAAATAAGTAGCTTTAAGTTTGGGGAAAGAAACTAGATTATTGCTTTGTGTTTTTGTGGTGAAACCTTGGAATTCATACCCAAATGAACAACTATCATATGTGATTATTCATTTCAGCAATGGAGAAGATAATTGGAAAATTTGAAGAAGGGCAGGATGCATTTCTTAGCACCAGAGACAATCATAGCCACGTCACTATACTGAAGACACAAAAACAAGTGGCTAATGAGCCAACATTAAGTTAATCCAAAAAAAAAAAAAGAAATCAAAGAAAAGGGGTAACACAGAGAGGTAAGGCAACTATTTTTGTGGAGCTTATGTGCTAACGGAGGAAATGAGCAAACTAAACAACGCGAGGGTCTGTATCCCAGAATTATGCATGCAGAGAATGGTTAATGTTATTATGATGATGACTGTGTACTATGCTATATCTATGCCAGAAGGGAGGCTATTCTAAGGGATAATGTCTTTGGGGAAGAGATACAAGAGCTCTCATTTGGTACTAAGTGATTAATCTTGAAGGTATTTGAGATCCCAAGTCCCTAATTTCTAAAGTTGGGTATATGCAGCACCAAGGCCAAACAAGAGAACCCATTAGTATTCAAGGAAAAAAGTCTTAAAGTATGTATTTTTATTTATTTTACCCTGGACATAGATAAAATATTAGGAAATACTAGGATATAGATATGGTATAGGAAATATGTATAATATATCTACTTGTATTATTTTCCTAGGACTTAGGAAAGAAATTAAACTGTGCTAATGTAGGGGAGAAAAATATTTCTTTCCTAGCTAGATTTGTATGTCTTGAACCATGTCACTAGTATTTACATTTGTATATTGACATTTCACACTGATTGTTCATAGCTAATACTCATTCGTACTCTGAAGTATTACAATGTATTGTTTTATAACAACACCTTTAAGTCAGTTGATAGATTGCATTATTTAATTTTAACTAGATAAGGCTCACATAGTGGGCCTATGGTTTGATATATTTTCTGTGAGGAAACCATGGGTTGAGAGACTATTATTTCAGTTTCAAGTTAATAAAAGAATGGAAGGGAAAAAGCAAACAACTACCAGCTCATTATAGTAGTAATGTCACTTAGGATAGCTACTAATATTGATTGGAGAAAGTTTTATGACCCTATCTTTTGCTCTATAACTACTTTAAAGATAATAATATGTAATATAGTAACTATTGTTCTCCATTAAATTTTGTGAAAATTTCCTTTATTTTTTCAATAAAATAAACAGTTAAATTAAAAAAAGAAAAGAATGTCAGAAGTAGCATTTTTCCTACTTTTGGAACACTTTGATAGGCCACATTATAACTCTGTATTTAAATTTGAAGAGAATTTCACCACAAATGTTTAAAACTATCAAGAAATCTATACAGCCAGGTGTGGTGACCAATGCATGTAATCCCAGCATTTGGAAGACTGAAGCAGGATGATCATGAGTTGGAGGCTAGGCTGATCTATGTAGCATGACTGTCTCAAAAGCACAATGGAAGGAAAAAAGAAAATAATCTATATAACAAGTGTATTGACAACCAGTTCCATTGTAGGCAAACCTTAACCTAAGAGTAAATTGGACCTTCACCTACAGTCATGCCATAACAATGCTGTATGTCCATGAGAAATTTATTTAAAATTGTTATTTATTTCCTTTTTACTCCATTATATCTGTTTTATAAGATGTATAATGTTTTGGTTCTTGTATATAACTTATAATTTGATCTGCATGTATGTATTATTTTTAAAGAATACAAAGTAGTGATAGAAAAAAACATTAGAAATGATATAAGAGTTCACTAAACATTCTACATATGCATGAATGAACAGTATTTTAATAATGGTTCTAAACTACTCATAGTTATGGTCCTTGCCAGTGACTGCCCACAAATATGAATGTGGCATACCAGTCTGAACTCTGGAACTGATTTTCAGAGATAATGTGAAACTTTAAGCACAGTTAACATGCCTAGAGTCATATAACCCAGTAAAATCTAAGTAGAGTGACCATATCCTTGTACTACGGAAGGAACATTCTGAATGCAAATAGAAGTTTCACAAAAACATGCCCATACTAGAGGCAGTGCTATTGTTCCTGAGTCTTTTGTATATATGTGATGATTCCTTTGAAAAGTATTTATTGAAAAATAGAGTTCTATGAGCATATACAGAATCCAGTCTTCAATAAGTTTGTTTAATTGTGTAGATTTGCATGCACTCATGAACATACATGAACCAAAGTGACATCAACAGGCAGGTGCTTGCACCACTGAACTATCTCCCTGACCCTAAAAGTGACATCATCAAAGGATTCCTTGACAAAGGATTGGGAGGCAGGGGCAGAATAATATGTGTTATATCTAGATGTTCCCTAAGACCTCATGGACTCATAGGGAGAAGCTTTTTAAGGTAATTATATTATGGGGTTTAGAGATGACTTGCTGACAGAAGGCAGGGCATGGCCCACCAAGTTTTTATCACCCTTCCTACCCCTCCCCTTGGCTCTCTGTGATTGCATCATATTGTGATTACATCAAATGCTTGTGATGCTTTTGCGATACTTAGATGCCTGCATTTGTTTAACAGTAGGTAAAATATTTCATGGAAGAGGTTATTTTCTTTGGTCAATATAAAATAAAAGCAAGAAAGTAGCTATTAACATTTTGAATTAGAAGAGTTGTCTTACTTTGTTGCTGGGACAAAATTCCCTAAATTCACAATTTAAAGGGAGAAAGACTGATTTTGGATCTCAGTTTGCAGAGGTTTAAGAGTCTAGAGTCACTGACTTCCAGGTAGAATGCTGTGCTAGAAGGGTCTGGGCAGAGTAAAGCTGCTCATCGCATGGTGACCAGGAAGCAGAGAGCCAAGGGTAGGGGTAGGAAGGGAGATACAAACCTGCTGGGCCATGCCCATGGTGACCCACCTTCTGTCAGCAAGTCATCTCTAAGCCCCCATAATCTAATCACCTTAAAAAGGTTCGACCTATGAGCTCATGAGGTCTTAGGGAACATCTAGATACAACCCATAATATTCTGCCCCTGCCTCCCAAAGGTTCATGTTCATCCTTTATTGCAAAATGCATTTAGCCCATCTCTGAGAGTTGTCATAGTCATTACCATTTCAGCATCGCTAAAAAAACTAAGTTCAAAGTCTCCCCTGAGACTCAAAGAAAGCTCTTGGCTTGAGACCCTGTTTAAAAGAATATAAAAAAGAAAGTTAAACACTGCCAAGTTATGAGACACAGAGTAAACATTCCTATTCCAAAATGAAGAAATAAGAGAGATATAAAACAATTGGACCAAAGCAAGACTGAAACTCAGCTAGCCAAACATTAAATATCATAGGTTTATGTCCAGCACCCAGAGCAAGTTGTGGCAAGTTGTAAATTCCAAAGTGCTTGGGTAGTCTTGTCCCTATACCACTACCAGTGGCTGCAGCTCTCATAGTCTTTTTCTTGGGTTGGAATTACTCACTCCTTGTAGTTTCCTTCAGACATTCTATAGTTTTAGCTTCTCCAACTTTCTGGAATATCCACTGTACTTCTTGCTTCATTCAGTTTCACACATTGCTGACTCAGGGCCACATTGCCTAGTCTCCCACGCCTTCTTCTAATGTCTAAGTGAAAGCTTTCTTGACTGAACAATTCTTGCATTCTGTATGCCTCTAAAATCAGCACCACATGGATGACAGGGAGGTCTGCTGATAACTTTGTAGTGGCCACGGAGATGGCTGAGTAGAATAAGCACTTCCCTGGCAAGCACAAGGGCCTGAGTTCAATCTCGGTTACACACACAAAAAAAAGAAGAAAAAAGAAAACACACCATGTTAATAACTTTTTAGTAGACAGGGCCTTTTGCATGATGGTTTCAGGGGCCATTTAGTGCCTGGATGGCTGAGTACTGTGAATGGAATCCCATTTCCTAGGCAGTGTTTGCCTAGAGCAGTGTTCTAGAGCTCTCTTCCTAAAGCAAAGTCTTTCACTTCTGTGATTTTCATTCTACAAAGGATGGAATCTTGCAGGATTTTTATAAGTTCTGAAGCCTTTTCCCTATTGCCCTTATCTCAAGTACTTGGCTTCTTTATAAAGATAATCTTTTCAGCAACAAACCTCTCTTTTGCTTCACCTTTGCAGGTCCTAAGTTTTTAAAAATTATTATCTAAACAGAATGCAAAATAGTAAAAAAAAATTAGAAACAATACACAATGCTTACTTTGGTAGCACATATACTAGAAATGATACAGAACTTGACCAAACAAACCAGTAGGAATTCAACAGTGGTTGCTGTATTGCATGATATTGTTTTCAAATTAGTTTTTCATAAGGAATAAACAATAAAGGGGAGGGAAATGATAAAAGATAGGAAGAAACTTAACAGGGAAAATCATGCAAGTGTATATTCAGGATAGCTGAGATGATTGTAGTATTAATTTCCATCAGTTTTTTTTAAAGTAGCAGTTAATGTTTAAAGTTTTCACTATGACTAATTCTGTCTGTCTGTCTGTCTGTCTGTCTGTCTGTCTGTCTGTCTCTCTCTC
>NW_004524645.1:1190531-1196116 GCF_000260255.1 Octodon degus
TTCTTCTTCTTCTTCTTCTTCTTCTTCTTCTTCTTCTTCTTCTTCTTCTTCTTCTTCTTCTTCTTCTTCTTCTTTTTTGCAGAACCAGGGATTGAACTCAGGCCCTTGCACTTGCCAGTGAAGCACATATTCCACTGAGCCAACTCCCCGGCCCCACTGCTGCCTTTTCTTCCTGAGTGTGAGAACACTGAGCCCAGCCACTACCCCTAGGGTCTTGTCCTGCAGAAGTCTAATAAATCCTTTCCCTTCTTCAAAACAGATTAAACGGTTTCTGTATATTGATCACACTTCATATGTATGTAGCTGTGTAATGAATAGACTTTAAACAATGCATATATGTATGCGTAGGTGCATACGAATTTGTAATAGAATTTAAAACAGATATGTTTGCATATTTATACACATTTAACATAATATAAATCACATTTTCTTAGAAAAATGCAGCTTATCTGTTATTCCCTTTGAGTTAAATCATATCTGAAATTCCATAAGATAAATGCATTGTGTGGTAAGTGCCAAAAATTCAAATAATTTTGCAGCAACACAAAAAGAAAAGTTCTCTATGTTGCTCTGTAAGTTTGTGTCCAGATTTTCAAACATTATTGTCAACTAAGCCCCCCTCAACATAACATTCTGTGCTTATCTTCTTTCTGTAACTTCCTAATAAGTTTACTTGGAACCAAGAATTGTTATTCCAAGCTCCAAGATCTTCAAACCCAGCATGAGAAATCTGGGTTGACTGCCATCTGCCTCTTAACTCTTGTCTCTTACTAAAAATCCTGTAATCCAATTTGAGCTTACATTTTATTCAGTGCTCCGTCAGGCGGCATGGAATTCAGTTTGCTCACTTGTTTCTCAAGTATGTGGGCTCAAAAATGTCTTGTTATTGTCAAAGCAAACAGTGTGACCTGAAGACTTATAAGGAATTAAACAGAAAAGAAAGAAAACGAGGCTCTACTAAGTTCAATGTGTCATCTCTCAGTTTTTCTTAAAGGGCAACAGAATATGACTTTGTTTTTAGTACATGCTAGAACTTTAAAAGATTTTTTGTAAATGAGGAATTTTCCAGGTTTTTCATGTGTAACTCTCAATTGTGCAAGGATAGTATATGATACTACCATAGAGCATAAGTTGACCAGCGAGTAATGCCGAAGCATCCTTCTTGCCACCTCAACTTGCCTGTGTTATTAAGCCTCGCATGCAAAGCTAAAATAGAGTGCCAGCATATATTTATTTTTCTCTGCACAAAACTCATAGCTTATGTTGTTGTTTCCAAACAACTCTCTCATTATACTTTAAGTGAAATAAATATCTTGCTTTAAAGCAAGTGTTTCAAGTCTTACCTTCAAATCAGGGATGTGCTGAGAACATTTCTGTGGGACAGAACTCTACAATCTCTGCCTACCAACTGAAGAAATGTAAATGTAGAGCATCAATTTCATATTAGAATGGCAGGTAATTCTGATCTCTTGAAAGAGAAAAGGCAAGATAGAGAAACACTGTCAAAATAAAGCAGGAAAGAGTGTTACCCTTCTTACCCTGCCCTAGATGTCCCTTGTTCCCAATCCCAAATTCTTAAAGGTTGTTTTACAATTCAGAACTTCTCATGTTCATGTTGTGGCTTCTGACCTCCCAAGCTGACCCACTGATAACCCAGCCTAAGTTAGATTAACTAACCATATACTGAAAAGTTTGCCCATCCCTTGGGGGATATCAAGCTACTTGGAGAGCTCTATGTCCTGGCAAGAGAAACACAGTCTAACACAATTTTCTTACCACTGCACAGATTTCAGGGGCCTGGGAAAAATAGATCTTCTTACTTGTTTTATCAAACCCATCAAAACAAGACTAGGTGTCGCCCAAACAACCAATCAGAACCTGGATTTTATTGTGTCTCGAGGGGAAAGCAGAAAGATCACTGACATTTTCTTGGCTTTAAAGCTACCTTGGGGGGACCTCACAATTTCAACGTTCCTCAAGAGAAACTAAATGTCAGTGTACTTGATTTGGAAGGCAGTATTAGCTCAATAACCCAGATATCCTTATTCATGCTTGGGAAAATTGATTGACAGATATGATAAAAGTTTTATTTGACAGACATTGTACTACAACTACTCTCACCTCCTCCATACACTTTGGTCCAAACTGTTGAGCTAATTCTCAGTATCTCCTTTCTGACACAAGAAAAGTGGTACACAAAACTTGTTTGTATTATCATCAGCAGGGAGCTACTAGTCATTCTAAAGTGATTGACTGCTGGGGTAATCTCCGTTCTAAAGCTGAAGAGCTCTGTTTTCCAATAGATCAAACATCCAGTGCCAAGATATCAAAGGACCATGAGATTTTGCAATGCCTCTTGGTCAAGGGGCAAAATGTTTCAGTCATCACAACCAACCATATTGACCTTAATAATTTCAATAACTACTTTTATCGCAAATGTCTATTCTTTGCTTGAAGCTAACGTTCTGTTTTCATTGCATTACCACAATTCCTTTTTCATTTCATTTTGGTAAAGGTTGCTTAGTTGTGATTTACATATCATAAACGTTTTCCTGTATGCATATACACCTCCATGAGATTTTAAGAATTGAAATCATCACCTCAATCCAGTTTCTGAACATTTCTGTTATCCCAAATAGAAGTTTCATTATTTTTTACAGTGAATCTCAATTCTCACCTCAAGATCAGGTAACCATAAATCTACTTTTTGTATCTATAAATTTGTCTTTGCTGGCCATTTCATAAAAGTAGCATAACTCAATATGTGGCCAATTGTGCCTGGTTTCTTTAATTACATAATGTTTTCAAGGTTAATCCATGTTGTAGCATGAGTTAGTACTTTGTTCTTTCTCATGACTGAGTGATATTCCATTATACAGATAGACCACATTTTATTTGTAAATATATTGATGTACATTTGAGGTTATTTACACTTCCTGGATATAATGAATGATGTTGCCACACATTTCATTTCCAAGGCTAGTGTTCCTGGGTCATACAATGAATTCTTGTCCTTCATTTTCATAAACCTATATTTAACCCATCTTGACCCATGTCAAGTCTTTTTCTCATGTATGCTTAGAAAGATCTTTGGAAAATGCAAATCTACACTTTATTTGAGTTTGTTGAAATGATCTAGAGGCCTAAAACCAAAAACTTTGTCACACTTTTTATGGTCACACTATGTAGTTTCACTATGGAAAACCATAATCTCTTTTTACAACTTCACCTGGCTCCTTGAACTTTATATCAACCGAACTATAGTTTTCTAAATAGACTGTACTCTTTGAAACCAATGCTCGGCCTGCCCCACTTTACCTAGAAATTCCCTTATATTTAAGATAGTGGTTATTACCACATAATTCCTATGCCTGCTGGGGCTCTCAGATAGAAGAGGGGAGGTTCTTTGATGCCAGAAGGAGTACTCTTTGGTTCCAATAGAAAGACTTTCACATATCTTGTTGGACAGGTGTGTGTGTGTAAATAATATTATTTTACTATTAAAATGGCTTGCAATGTTTACAGTTACCCAATACTAGGAAGCATTATTGCCAATGGCTTCCATACAGATTGTTCTTAAAATATTTTGCTGTTGGATCATTCTTTCAGTGTACTCTGTTGTAAAGAGTAGGTGGTACTATTTAGCTTGAATAATAGAAAATCATAGTACATTTAGGGTGCTAAGACTCTTCAAATATCTTAATTATTTCCGATTCTAGCTGATAGTACTATTCTAGCTACTATTGCTAGCTTGGGAAATTGAGAAACAATTCTGGATGTATGATCTCCTAAGTCCTATTGTAGAAATAGGTTTCAGACAGCCAGTCCGCAGACTCTAAAGCCAGGGCAAATCTGTAGGTCCAAAGGCCACTTCCTGGGCTTCTGAGTTTCTTGTGTTAGTATACAAACATATATTCAGTATGCACTCCTTATGGAGCATGGTTCTATATGTTCTGTTCCCAATAAGTAGTAGATTCAGGCTGAACTTTCAGTTACTTTATAATGTAACTATTGCTTTGTTTCAAATAGGAGTTGTTTTTTTTTTCTTATGAACTTAGAGACACCCAGAAGAACTTAGTATTATTATCTATTTGCATGATTGAAAATTATCAAAGCTCAGATTTCAGCTCTAACGACTTTGTTAAAGTCATTAAAATCTGTCATAAGCTAAATGTTGAGGTCTACATAGAGAAATTGATGGTATTTTAAAAGTCCATTTTAAAAAAATGTATTTAGGACAGGGTCTACCGGGTCTGCAGAATCTCACTAAGTAGATCAGACTTGTAGTGATTCTCCTGTTTTCAGTCTCCTTAAGTGCTGGGATTCTAGTTTCCATTGCCCTCTCAGGGCGCCCAGTGGGTGGGTCCTGCACGCACGCAGGGGATGGACTTCAGCCACTGCGCTTTGCCTAAGCAGGCACTTTAGTCTCCTGAACTATCAGACTGGCCCTAAAAGCACATATTGTAAAACAACAACTATTTTAGATTTTTGAAGCTTCTGTAACAAATTATGATGTTTAGTGGTTTAAAATAAAATGAATTTATCATTTTACAAATGTGGAAGTACATTGTCTAGCTGGGTCTCACTGGGCTAAAATCAAGATGTTGTCTGGAGCCAGGCATGGTGGCATACACCTGCAGAAATTTGAAAGGCTAAGGCAGATGGATCAAAAGTTCAAGTCCAACCTGGACATTTTATTGATGTAGAAAGGCCCTGTCTAAAGATAAAAAAGACTTGGGGAAGTAAGTTGGTGAGAAAAGCCTTATGTTCCATTTGCAGTGCTGAGAATAAAAAAAAGATGTTTAAAAATGTCGGGAGGGCTGTGTTCTTCCTAATAGCTTTAGGACAGAATTCATTCCTTTGTCTCTTCCTGCTTCAAAGGACAACTCACATTCCTTAGATAACAGCCAGTCCTTCTCAGACATGACAGTTGAGTCTTTCCAACACTGCATCAATTTGACACCAACTTCATCCCAAGATTTCCTTATCTGATTCTTTTATCTTCCTTCCACTTATAAGAAATCTTTTGATTACATTGGTTTTACCTGGATAATTCCATCTCAAGATCTACAATGAAACCATATGTACAAGGTCACTTTTTCCACATCAGATTTCAGAGATTAGGATATCGACACCATTGAGGCCATTATTCTGCCTACTGAAATACTTATTGAACAACTCTTCAAGGTTTTAGTAATCTTTTTCAATGCTGTTATAACCTTAGAAATAGTAGACATAAAACACTAAAGGATATTCTCCAGCTAGCTTTAACTTTTGTGCTACATACATTCTGTTACCTCAAAGATACAGTCTGTTGCCTTGAAATAAGAATAAAACTAATCATTTAAAAAGGCTTAATTTAAAAATTTCAATGATTAATAAAAGCAAAATTGCTGATACAGAGAAAGTGATCAGAATAATCCTCTATTCATGGCACATCATTTTTTGCACATACTATTTTCCTTTGGTTGAGAAAAGTATTTCACTTTCAATATTTATAACTGCATAGGTTTCAGTTGTAATTTTGTGATATGGAAATCTTCATGAAATAATTTCATCCTTTCATTTTGAAAATTAATATAGAA
>NW_004524645.1:1204649-1226253 GCF_000260255.1 Octodon degus
TTCTTCTTTGGTTTAGATTTTGTTATATAACTTCAAACCTATTTCATAAGGTTAAAGATGGTAACTTAATGGCATGATTTTTTTTTTTTTTTTTTGAACTGGCGATTGAACTCAGGCCCTTGTGCTTGCCAGGGAAGTGCTTATTCCACTGAGCCATGTCTGCTGCCTTTATATTAATATTTATAATCAGAGCAACTACATCGAAGGCAGCAAAATGCAATACAAAAACCATGGTTGAATAACTCTCATCTTTTTCCTCTAAATGTATATCATTTCTAATGTGTTATTAATTAGTATGCTCTCTTTAAAATAAATTTTTAAAAAAGTAAAAAAGGACAAAAAATTAAGGTTTTTTTAAAGTAAGCACTAATGTTTAATTATTTGACAAAACTTGCATACCTATATCTATTAATCTGAACAATAGATTTGATGATGAAGATACGTGATGCAACAATCATTGTTAAATTTTTATTTTTGTCTTGAAATTTTATATGTATTGTTGTTTGTTACTCCTTCTACATTTGTTTCTGATATTTGTTTTTACTCTTTAAAATGAAATTAACAATAAGAAAGCAAAACAAATCAGTTGTTCAGATTACCAGATATATGCATGCAAAATTTGTTAGAAAAAGAAAGAAAAAAATGTTATGAGATTAAAAAGGACAGGAACAGGAAAAAAATAAGCAACCACTGCTCTCATCTGTAGACCAGCAGAAATCAGCAATACAGTTATCCAAGCTGTCCAGCATACATAAATGTATCTCTTTCTTCTCTTCCTCCTTTTTCTCATCCCACTGTTTCTTATCTTTGCACAGATTCTTTCTCGTTCACAGCATCAATTGTACCCTTCAGATTTTATTTATTCTTTCAGGTTCTTACACTGGTAAGACAATACAATGTTTGCATTTGTGGGTGATTTATTTCACTTATAGGCATGTTTCTAGTTGCATCCATCTACCTATAAAAGCCGCAGTTTTATGTTTTTATAGCTGAATAATACTCCACTGTGCAAAAATACCACACCTTCTTTATCCATTCCTCAGTTGATGAGCATTTAGGTTGTATCCAAGGTTTATCTATGACAAACTGTGCTGCTATAAATATGAGTGCACATATATCAATATGGTGTGGTGTTTTCAATTCATTTTGGAAATTTACCCAGGAGGAGAATATCTGGGTTGAATGAGATTTCCAATCCTAGCTTTCTGAGGAATCTTCACACTGATTTCCACAGTGGTTGTACCAATATAGATGCCCACCCATAGTGAAGAAGGATTCCTATTCACCCCATACTCTTTCCAGCATTTGTTCTTGGCTTATTTTTTTATTCAAAATATCTTGAACTCATGGTGGATTTTTGGGGGGTTTTGCCACACTTTTTAATATTAGAAGTTAAATTACTTTTTACATGCAAGTTGATTCAAGTTGTGTGAATAGTTTTCCCCACACAGAAACTGTGACTAGAGAAAGATGACACATTTCATGAATTAAATGTTGTCTTTAATTGAAAAGCTAACAAATTCTCTAGCTACATTTCTCCCCCAAACCACAAATTTGGTAGTTACTGAGTCTCTAGGTAACATATTCAAAGCCAAGATTAAAAATTTAAAAACAAATCAAACAAGTCCTCAGGTCCAACTGAGGGAGTCCTGCTACATGCAGGCTAATCTATACCAGTTATGCTGCTTGATTCTAGGAGGCTGGAAGACATTCTAAATAACCCCACTTGGAACAGTTACTTCAAGTAGCCTTTTTCCAGTTTTTAACTTCTGAATAAAGATAGTATTTTGTTAATTCTATTGCAGAAAACTTTTGTAAGTTGTTTTATTTATAATGCCAACTTTGAAAAGCTCACTAAAGTTAACTGGAAAATAATCTATGCAGAAATCACTTTACTAAAATAGGGAAGGCTCAAAATGTCAATTTTCTACAGAGAACCCACAGTTCAGTTTTATTCAGAATAAAGAAAACCAAAAACTTTTTCTCAAACTAGAAGAAATTCAGCCATTGGTTTGGAATCTGTAACTCAAACTACAATGCAATGAGGTCAGTATTATGCTAATGCAATTGTTTTGCTGCTGCATTTGTCTATTGATTGTCTAATGTCAACAATTATAAACAGAGCAGTGCAACTAGCATTTGGAACAGTCCTTATAGTGTTACAGTGTCAGGCACATTTCACTTCTTTTCACACCACTAGTTCTTCTTGCTTACCTGGGCTTCCTTCTCTTCGTAAAGTCATTTTTTGATATTAAAAGTCTTGTGCATCGCCTCAGGAGTTTTCCTGTTGATCAAATTCGCAACAGTCTTGCATGTAACATCTTACCTACATTTTCCATCAGAAGATTTAGTGTTTCAGTTTTAATATTTAAATCTTTGATCCATTTTGGCTATAGTTTAGTGCTGATGTCCTAAATTTATAAAAGTTTCATTTTTGGTGAAACTCGAAAATGCTTAAATGACTTAGCTGTGCTGTTTGATCTTGATATTCAGTGTAGAACTGACTAAAATCCTCATGCATTAGCTATGTCACAGCTGGAACTGCAGATTTCCTTGAAATTTACTCTTTGAGAACTATTAGCCTTCCATCCTTAATCACAGTTTCCCCCAAAGTATCTATACATGAAAAAAAATGTAGACAAATTTTCTACCACAGCATAATACACATGGGTGAGAGGCCAATTGCCAATGGAGTCCTTGTTCCCAAATGAAACCTCCTGAGCCTGGAATTTCCCATCTGTCTTTTTATCAACATTGTTGTCTTCTATGCTCTGATAATAATCTTCCATCAAGCTCATCTTACAGCATTGTAGAGCCTTATGTATCTCCAGCCAGCATCTCCTAATATTTTCAACTTTGTCTCAGGTGCCAGTTCCAAAGATGTTTGAGCCACATGGTCAGGTGTTGTCACAGCACAATCTCATGTCACTGGTATCAAAATTTGCATTAGTTGCTTTGTCACTGTGGCAAAATACCTGAAACACACAACTTAAGCAAGGATGGATTTATTTTGGCTCACAATTTGTAGAATTTCAGACAATAGTTGGCTGGATCCAGCGTAGCATAGCATGCCATTGACCTATCTCTTCTGATCAGTCCCATCTTCTAACAGCGATTCAGCTATCATGCCCCTATTATCCCATCATCTTCCCAAAGTCCTGCCTATGATGCTATGAGGCTTTATGAGTGACATATAGATATTAGACATCAGTGAAATATCTTTGTTTTTGTTTGCAGTGGTAGGGATAGAGTCCAGAGTTTCATTCATATTAGACAAATACTCTACCATTGAGCTGTAGCTTTAGTCTTTTTAAAAAAATTATTTTGAGACAGAGTCTTATTAAGTCACTGATTCCCAAGCTGATCTCAAACTTGTGATCTTCCTGTCTCAGCCTTCCAAGTAGCTGGGTTTATAGGCTCAGCCACCAGCAAAGCCATTTTTAAGGGTGTGTTTTTAACTTAGGGGTAATTGCTGAAGTCACCTGTTGTATTGTTTGACCTTAAGTATAGACATTATGCAATAAAATGTCAGGTGCTTTAATACTATCAGCCACCTGTCAAGATTGCAACTGGTAATCTCTAGAGATCTTTTGGTGATGGATTAGGGGATACTTTAAAATCCACAAAAGAATACATTCCTAGGAGAAAAGATGTGATGAAAATTCAAAGGTGCCTCACAGCTTCCATTTCTCAATATGCCTCATTCGTCAAGTAATACCTGTCCTAGTAAAATATTTTTATCAATTTTTTTCTTTTCTTTGGCCCCCTTCCCAGCTAGTTAAACACCTTATCTCAGTTGTTCTTCTCTCATTGCTGGGACAAATATCCAACATCCAAAATGAAGGAAGTAAAGGTTTAGTTAGCTCACAGTTACTGGAGGTTTCAGTCCACACTAAGCTGGCTCCAAGGAAGACTGGCACATGGCAGAGGGCAGCAGTTCATGGCAGAGGCAAAGAGCAGAGAGCAAAGGGAGAAGTAGCTGCAGCAATGGCAATAGAGAGTAAGTCTGTCTCTCTGTCTCTCTTATGTTACCTTCAACCTATCTGCCTCAGGTTGGGTGTAGCATTCACACCTATAATCCCAGAAGTACTCAGACTCACAATCCTAGCTTTAGATCACTCATAATTCCAGTGGACCATGAATTAATCACAGACTCTAGAAGTCTGCCACATGACTGAATGAGGTATTGGGGGAACAACTAGACACAAACCGTAACACACCTACTATTACAAACATAACTAACGTACGTGAGAAACATGACCAGGGCAGTTACTGAAGACTCAGCTGTTCATCACTCTTCTCTTAACATTGATGTATCTTATTCCCATTTTCCATCAATCTGTATACCAATCCACATAAAAAGCACTAATAAAAACACCTTATGTAGGTGTGATGGTTAAGTTTGCATCAATTTCATCGGCTTTAGGATTAGTGGAACACATTTCAGAATATAGCTGGGTGGGTCATGCAGTGTGGCTTTGAAGACTGTGATCTCTCATCCCTTCCTCTCTGGCACTGATACTTGCCAGATGTCATGAACTAAGCATGTTTACTCTCTTTCCATAGGGCCATGATGCTTTCGCCTTGGAAGCAGATGACCATGGTCCAGGTTCTCTAAAACTAGGTTCCTAAGAACTGTGAGCCAAATTAATCTTCGCTCTCTTTAAGTTGTGTGTCAAGATTTTTAAAAATTAATTAATTAATTAATTAATTATTTTTTGGGGGGTACTGGGAATGGAAGTCAGGACCTTGCACTTGCCAGGAATCTTGTATTCTTTTTTTATTTATTTTTTCCATAATTTTATTGAGAGACAAATAGCAATGAGACAGTTTCAAATCAACTTGGCAGGACAGTTTCAATAATTAACTCATTGCATACTCTCTTCCTAGTGGTTATTTCTTGTACACAATGCAGACATGATATCCTATTTACAAACACCATTACAACAAATTCCTCTATTCATTAACAGAATGCAACTATATATCTATCCGAACCACCTTGAATACACAGATACAAAATGGACATTCATCCGTATCTCCTTTTTTGTTTAGTTATGCCATTTGAATATTATAGGTGTGTTAACTCAGCAAAATATTTTAAAAAAGTACAGTAATCTATAATAGTATTTGGTCTTCCTATTGACTGACAGTGACAGAAATTGTTGACCTCAGTCCCCTAAGGCTCAACATAACATGATGGCTTTACTTCTTATACTTTGTTTTTATACTTTTCTGCTGGATGGTTAAGACCAAGATAAAGCAAGACCTATGCAACAAGAGTTGTAGCTTTTGGCTCTGATAAGGTCAGTGAGATCCCCTCAGGATTTTTCCTGAGATCCTGTACCTCAGATTGTAGATCCTTTGTTAGTGTCAACCATGTGGATGAGTTATGGCCATTGCTTGGCCAATGTGCTCTTTGTGAAAGCCTAAGAGAATGTTTTTTCTCCATGTGATTCTCCTTAGGCACACTATACATCGTTGATCACTTTCCTCTTTGACCCCATAATCTCTTTGATCAGAAAATTTGGGACACTACTGAGTTACATGATGTTACAGTACAAGTTCTCATAATTCCTGAGTCTTAATTGACCTCGGAAGGCTAGAGCCAAAATGTTGGCTTTCCTTGCAGCCCTCCTTTCTGTCTCTACAAAAGAAAAACTAAATAACATGATAGATAAATGTATGCATGCCTGTGTGTTTAGATTATAGTGTCAAATATTTTTGAAAAAATAGATACTTTATAGTAGTGTGCTTAAGAAGTCATCGCTTCAGGCACTGAGTGGATGTGGTGGTGATGTGCATAAACATTGGCAGAAATTGAAGAACTAGGCTACTGATTACAAACTTTTTATATGTTTCAGTGATACAAACAGCCTGTTGGTGTACACATGCCACAGGTTCGCCACAACTGGACTAGGGCTTCTATAAAAAATTACTTTTCCTATATGATGTGAATTGATCAGCTTTCCTGTTGCTGACACAATATACCCAAAATCTGTGTTTTAAGGGAGGAGAATTTCAATTTGGCTCACAGTTTCATATTTTTCATTCCATAGGTAGTTATGAGGCAAAAGCATAATGACAGAAAAGTGTCATAGGACAAAGTTGTTCATTTCACAATAGCTTGAAAACAGAGCAGGAGAACATGAGAGGATGGGACCAGAGACCAAGTATAGTACCCAAGCTCATGGCTCCATAAGCCACCCAGATGGATATTCCACCATTCCCCTGAGAAACCTCAGACCAATCAAGTTGAGAATGCAGTATAATTCACATTGTGGGAAGGAAAATAGGCTTGACACTCCTTGAGTTACTAAACAAATTGTGCTTGGGAGCCCGTATCAAATACATGAAAGTTATGAAAGTGGCTTGAATGACTCACAAAATCTGTACATTTGGACCAGATTACTTGTTCCTTGGAAATTCTCTTGTACCTCTGTCTTATTTTTATTAAATCTTCCTTGAAGGCAGATACTGGATAGAAGGTTGGAAGAATCTTGGAATCCCAAATCTATTTTAGCATAAACATTTCCAGTCATAAACAGCTGAGAAGCCATGGAAAGCCAACCCTTATATGGGTGAGTTGGTTGATTCAGAAGGGAAGTTTGCTGCCTTATCTTTGGCAAAAAAAAAATGTGGGTGATGACTCATACTGCCTTTGCCCTCCTCTTTATTCTTCCTAGAGACTCACTAAACCATTTCAATCTTTCTATGTTGAAGTCCTAGTATATCTCCTCTCAAAAAGACAACTTCCCAGGTGGTTTTCAAAGCTAAATGCCGTAAAATAAAAACACAGTCACTCCAAAACAGCATCTCCATCTTGTCAACACAATAAACATGTACATAATAGTAAGGCTTAATTTATTTTTCATGTGGAAGATTTTATTGCATTTAAAGTACACTGGGTACATGGTTCTTTCAAGCAGCTGTAGTTTATGATGAGAGTAACCTGAACCACATGATCACATGATAAAATAATGTAATGAAATATTTCAAGTATTCCAAGTGGACAGAAGGTTGGAAAGCAATCCTTTGTGTAAATAAGAGCTGGCCTCACATAATGGTAGATGCTTGCAGAATTAAAATCCAAGGAAACATGAATTTTCCCCAGGATGTCATTCTCAGCATAATAAACATAGTTCCAAATACTTTAATGCAAATGCCATTGCATGTTCCTCCAGCACTATGTATTTGGACAAAACTTAAGTCTGAAAACCACTGGAAGGGAGTTTTATTTTTACAAAGGTAAATTCAAACGGATTACAGCATTTCTAGTCTTCTTGTTCTCACTGTCAGATCAGGTTACCACTGACTCACTTCTGATTGTAATCCAAGTGGGAAAGTCTTAGATGACTGCTGTGGGTTCCTCATTTTCCTAAATACCACTGCCATTCTTCCTGCATGGTCAAGATGTACACTTGCAGGATTGTCCTTTCCACCACCACCAAGGGACCTGCTCCAGCACTTAGGAAACATTCACTGAGCATTATTCTTAGTCATAAGCATAATTTTCTCATACTACACAAATTATTAAAGTATAAAAATGTCTCTTGGAAAAAATTTTGGATGACATATCCCAGAACTGAACTAAACTAAACTTGGAGTACAATATTTTACTGGAAAGAGGATCTACTTGCTCAGATAAAAGGCTTAATTCATGATTCTCATGTCATTCACCAGCTGGAAAAACTAGGACCAGCTACTTGAGTTATATAAACATCCTGATTCTTTTAATCTTAACCTGGACCAAGAGTATCTCCTCTATTTACTCACAGAGTATAAAAATTGGAGTATTTGTGAAGTGTTTCAGTTGGTTTACTTATTGGTATACAATGATTGATTGCTGTATTGAAGAAAGTTAGAGCAAAGAGATACTTCTTAGAGATTATTTGCTTAAACCAGTTCAATTTTCAGATGAGTGTTGTGAATTCGAGAGAAGAAACCCAATAATGCTCACAGTTACACAGTGAGTATGTGTGCAAGATATAAAAGAACGACACAAAAAATTGTGAATATACTGCATACTCATAATATTTTCCCTAATATCTATGTGAAGCCAGTTTATAGAGCATAGCATGAACAGTTTTTCTCCACACCACTAGCTTCAAACATTTTCTATTCTGGCTCCCTTTTATTCAGAGACATCCTGCGTAGATCCTTAAGTTGCTTGCTTTTTTAGAGATCTGAAAATGGCAAAGTTGGTCCAGTCTAATGCTTAAATCTTACATCCTGGTTAGCAGATATGTCTCCTCTTCCAAGATTCACGTGGTGAGCCTGGGTCTAAAGTGTGTTTTGAATGTGGGCAGAGCTTTTCCCACATCTTCTACAACACTCTCTTTAGCATTGCTTCATCCTCTCTGGTATTCATTCCTAATAATAGAGGCAACAGAGTTGGTGATTCTTGTGGAAGAGGCGCTTTTGTAGTCCTCTCTGTTGACTATTCCTGTTTTTCTTGAGAAACTAAGTATATACATGAGCACAAACATTTGCTCTGAAAGTAGCTTATAGAAATATTTTTGAGCAAATCTCCAGGAGGGATCTTTCCATTTTACAATTCTTATATGTGAAAGTTATCTTCAGTTTGATTGCATTTAATAAGGGGCAACATGAGCTCTTGTTGTCAGGGACAATTTCACCAATAGGCACCAATTATGGGTAGAAGTAATAGCTCAAGACTAAGTTGATGTTTTCATGGACTTTTGAGTTATGGGAAACTCAAACTTCTCAGCAATGCCCACAGTGCAAGGTCATGATCTATGCTTTCCTATCTTTCTCCAGTGATTCTCCTTACCCTAGACACAGAGAAGAAATAAGCAAACAATCAACAATAAAATGACATGTCACCCTCTATTTCTAGGAACTTATTTGACTTAAAACTTAGGTGTACTTTGATGATTTTCCTGCACATTTTTAGAAATTTGCTGATACAATAGTGACATGGTGAGGAGATGACAGCATTTTTTTTTTTTTTTTAGTTTTTTCAAAACCTGGAATTGAACTCAGGCCCTTGCACTTTCCAAGCAAGTGTTTATTCTACTGAGCTATTTCTCCAGCCCCTGAGATGATAGTTTTGTGAGGCTTCCCGATTCTTATTAAGTTGTATGAAATTTGTGACTCAAACATGGGTATATTTGGTGCCTATTTGCTTACACTGGGACTTTAATCTGCTCAGATCTGTTTTTGAGCCATTCTAGTGAGCTTTTAATTTTAGTTTTTGTACTTTTTAAAACCAGAATTTCTACTTGGCTCTTTTTTATTCTTCTGTCTGCTAACTAATAACTCTATTTAGCAAGATACCATTCTTACACTGTCCATTAATAAGAGATTTCTTTAATTCTTTCACCATATTTAAAATAGCTCATTTAAGGGCTGGCCGAATAGCTCAGTGGATTAAAGCACCTGCAAGAAGGTGCAAGGGCAGGGAGTTCAATCCCTGGGCTGGCTGTGCCAGCCCCTCCCCTGGGGCGAGCTGAGATGGCAACTGAGACTGGGTGTGGTGGCGCACACCTATAATCCCAGCTCTTGGGAGGCTGTAAACAGACGGATCACTACAAGTCCAATCTAGTAGTGAGACCCTGAACACCATGTAAACCCTTCCCTAAAATAAAAAAAAGCTCATTTGAAGCCATTTTATCACTGAGGCACAAATCTGGGCTTACTCAGGACAGTTCCTGTTGAATGCTTTTCCTTTAGTATATGGACCATAGTATGATTTTTCTCATCATTCCATGCTGAAAACTAGACATTTTAAAACTACTATGTGACAACTCTGAAAATGGATTTCCCCCTTCCCTTCCCTAAGTTTTTATTGTTGCTATTTGTTGCTATTATGTTTATTTTTTAAGTAACATTACTGAATCAATTGTGAAAATATTATTATTATTATTTTTTTTTTGTCATTTAAGGCTACTAAGATTTCTGCTCAGTTAGCTGCATGGTCCGCTAACAACTAGAGAGATTTCCATAAGTGAGTGAAATCAGTAAGTGTTCAGCATCCATAGAAGTTCTTTCTGTATGCTTGGTCCATGTGTTCAACATCAGCAAACCTGTTCACAACTTGGCCTTGGCCTTTAGGAATACTTGTTGTCTTCATGGCACCCAATGTTGACCAGAGGTGAGAACTCATTTCCTTTCAGATCTTTTATGTGTATGTGCCCAGCCCTGGGGATGCACAAAGTCTTGTAAATTCGCTTAAATGTTCAGATTTCCAGAAAACATTCAGTTCATCTCTATGAATTCTCTAATTTTCCCTTTAAGGTGTCTTAGTTAACTATTATTCACTTAAACTGCTGTCCACTGTCTGAGGTAACTGAGATGTTTAAAAATAGCTTTTATGAAAAGACAACAAACAAACTTGGAAATATATCTTAACAAATACTCACTCAGAAAAAGGACTTATATCTAGGATATATATATATATATATATATATATATATATATATATCATCAGGCCCCCAAAATTCACAGACCCAATTCAAAAATGGGCATCTGAGAATACACAATTCTTAGAAGAAGAAATATAACTAGCAAATAAATACATGAAAAAATGTTCCACAGCACTGGTCATCTGAGAAATCCAAATTAAAACAACACTGATGAGCTTTGCTGGTGCCATTTAAGAAGTTTGGCATATTCTGGGTGGCCTGTGGGATGCTGGTAAGCTCTGACATTCCTTAGTCCCCAGTGCACAGGTGTGGATCTTTTGCTGGTACTGGTCCAAACTTTTCAGAACTGAGAAGGACTCTAAGTGACCTGTGGGACACCAGTGTGCACAGGAGCAGAGCTGTCCTGGAGCTATTTAAGAACTTTGGCAGACACTGGGAGGCCTGCTGGAACCTGTCTGGATGATTATTGGGAGCTTCAAATATGCCAAAACACAGGTGCAAAAGTCAATGTCAATACTCTAGCCCACGCAGAACAAATCCAGGGGAAAAAGACATACCAAGAACTTGGAAATCACACAAGTGAAATCTCTGAAACAATAGCAACTGAAAGAAAAAGAAACTCTGTCAGGAGATAGAAGAAATAAGAGCAGAAATAATCTCTTAGCCCCCCCCCCCCAAAGGACAAAAATCTTGAAAGAATTGTTCAGCACAACTAAAGAAGACATTGATAGAAAAATAGAGGAGAATAGAGAAATGATGGAAACACTAAGTGAACAATACTGGAATGACTTACAATGCATGAAACAGATTCAAACAGATACCCAGGAAATTAAGAATTCCATTAAAAACTGGTGAAACGCCTTGAATGAAACTGAAGATAGATTTTCAGACCTCAAAGATAGTGTTGCAGCTAATGAACCTGAAATAGAAGATCTCTTAAAACTAACAAGGAACCAGGAAATAACAATTCAGCAGCCTGCAAGATGAAGAAAAATAAAATAATAATAATAGGTGTCAATGAAGCCATGGGAGACAGCACAAACGACAAAAAAAGACTATTTGCAGAAGTACTGGCAGAAAATTTTCCAACCATGAGAAAAGAAACTGACATACAGATAGGCAAGTCATATAGAATTCCACACACCTCTAATCACAATAAATCTACACCTAGAAACACAATAATCAAGATCTCAGAAATTCAGCAAAAGAATAGAATATTAAAATCTGCCAGAGAGGCCCAGTCACTAGATCCCTTTCCAGCCAGAGTCCAGTCCCAATATGTGTGTGTGTGTGTGTGTGTGTGTGTGTGTGTTTGGCCTTCTGCCCACTAGCCCAATCCCTTACCAGCCAGTGCCCAGGCCCATCCAAGCACACCTGGGAACCTCCTCCATCAGACAGGCCTTGTGTGGAACACTGCAGCAGAACACATTGTGGGGAGGCCAGGGGCTAGACCTACCCAGCTAACCCAAGAGCTGAATATCTTGCCAGAGGGGCACAGTAGATTCAATTCCATAAGCTGCAGCAGGAAGAAGTAGAGCACAGCAGCCAGACCCAAGCCTAGCCCACCTGGATAAGTTCAAACTTGGTAAATCCAGACTGCTTAAGCTGAGACACTTTGTTAGTGTCTCATATCTAAGTGAACAATACTGGAAAGGGATCTAGTGACTGGGCCTCTCTGGCAGATTTTAATATTCTATTCTTTTGCTGAATTTCTGAGATCTTGATTATTGTGTTTCTAGGTGTAGATTTATTGTGATTAGAGGTGTGTGGAATTCTATATGACTTGCCTATCTGTATGTCAGTTTCTTTTCTCATGGTTGGAAAATTTTCTGCCAGTACCCATATCTATGAAAGCTACCTCACTCTTTCTCTATTCATTGAGAGAGAGGGGACAACAGGTAACCAGGTTGAACAAGTCTTCTTTAAAGACATTATGAATATCAAGGGAAGGTGATCAGACAGAACTTAGGGGAACTAATTTAAATACAATTTCCCTACCTAATATGTTTTTAGCTACACAGACATAATGTTTGCTCTTATGGATTAAATACAAACCCATTAAATACAAGTTTGCCAACAGCTAAATGTCACTACCCATTATTAGTGTGCCTAATTGTAGTTCTGTAAGTACGAAAGTATAACTGCCTTAACCACATAATCTCTCTTGAGTAAGAACATTGGTAGGTGCTAAGGTAATAACAACACCAAAGATTTACACCAAAGGTCAGAGGACAGTGCTATAGAAAATGACAAAGAAAATGCATTCTCAGGGCCAGAGACCACAAAAAATAAATACAGGAGACACTAGCATAGAAGAATTTGGGAATCACACAGCTGAAATCTCTGAAACAATAGCGTCTGAAGTAAAGAAACAACTGCAGAAAGGTATAGAGGAAATCAGATCAGAAGTAATCTCGGAAGTAAAAAAAGAAATGATAACTACAATGAAAGAATTATTAAGTGCTTCTAAAGAAGATACTAATAAAAAATAGAGGAGAATATAAAAATTATGGAATTCTTGAATGAGCAATATAGAAAAGAAATAGAATATGGGAAGCAGATTCAAAAAGATATATAAGAAATTAAAACCTCAATCACAAGCTGGCAAAATCGCTTAAAAATGAAAGTTAAGACAGAGTTTCAGACCTTGAATTCAAGTTGCAGCTAGTAAAAAGGTAAGAAATGATCTTTTTTTTCGGAACCAGGGATTGAACTCAGGCCCTGTCGCTTGCCAGGGAAGCGCTTATTCAACTGAGCCATTTCCCTGGCCCAAGAAAAAATCTCTTAAAAACAACTAGGATTCAGGAAGAAAATAATTCAACATCTAAAAGACAATGCAAAGAAGAACAGCATAAGATTAATAGGCATCAATAGAGTCAAAGAAAATGGTATAAAAAGCATATGGGCAGAATTAATAGAAGAAACTACTGAAATACGGGAAAACAATCTGACATTCAGGTGACTGAAACATATAGAACTCCAAATAACATTAACCCAGTTAAAAACACACCCAGACATACAATAATCAAGATAGCAAAAATTCAGCATAAGAACAGTATACTAAGAGCTGCTAGAGAAAAGAAACAGATCACATTTAAAGGAAGACCCATCAAAATAATGGCAAATTTCTCTTCCCAAACCATCAAGACAAGAAGAGCATGAAACAAAGTAATACAAGTCTTGCATGAAAACAAATTACAATCCAGACTGATATACCTGAAAAAAATCTCTTTCAAGTTCAGTGGAGAAGTGAAATACTTCCCTGACAAAGAACAACAAAAGAATTTCATGGTGACCAACCATACACAGAATACTAAAAGATATTCTAGAGAGGGACAAAAATGATCACAACTCCACAAATGAGAATGGAAAGAACTCACCAAATAAGGCAAACAAATAAACAAAGGAGAAAAAAAGTGTATACTATAGCAGGTAAATAACATATCAGTCATCAGTCAGTACATCTCAGTTATAACCATCAATGTAAATGGACTTAATTCTCCAATTAAAAGAGATAGACTGGCAGAATGGATTAGGAAACAAAATCCAACAGTATGCTGTATACAAGAAACACAAAACTCATAAAGAAATTCATAGTCTGAAAGTCAAAGGATGGAAAACAATATTACATGCCCCAGCACCTCAGAAAAAAGCAGGGGGAGCAATCTTGTAGATAGACAGTCTCCACTTAAAACCAAGAGTGATCAAACGAAGTAAAGAATGCCACTGCATACTAGTTTTGGGAAAAATACAAGAGGAAGAGGTAACAGTCATAAATAAGGATGAACCAAACATGGGAGCATGAAAATATATAATACAAATCCTAATGGACATGAAAAAATCTAATATCCAGTAACACAATTTTAACAGGAAATCTTAGCACAAACTTACCCTCCAAAAGATAGGACAAGTGAACCAAGAATTGCCAAATAAGGAACAGAACTGAATGAACAAATTGACTTAGTGGACATATACACAGTGTTACACCCAATCACATCTGAATACACATTCTTTTTAGCTGTATATGGGAGACTTTCTTTTTTTTTCTTTTTTCTTTTCCTTTTTTCTTTTTTGCAGAACTGGGGGTTGAACTCAGGCCCTTGTGCTTGCCAAGGAAGCACTTATTCTACTAAGCCATCTCCCCAGCCCCATTTTTTTTTGAACCAAGGATTGAACTCAGGTCCTTGCATTTGCCAGAGAAGCACTTATTCCACTGAGCCATCTCCCCAGCCCCAGAGATTTTCTAAAATAGACTACATAGTAGTCCATAGGTCACGCTTAAGTATATGCAAGAAAACAAATTATTCCATGCATATTTTCTGACTACAGTGCAATGAAACTGGAAATTAATGACAAAAGAAATCACAAAAAACCCATGAATACATGGAAATTAAGCAAGATCCTCATTAGGAGCCAAAAGATTACAGATGAAATTAAACAAGAAATAAAGCAGTATCTACAATTTAGTGAAAATTCAAGGACAAATTATTTCAATTTATGGGATGCAATAAAAACAGTTCTTAGAGAAAAATTTATAGCTGTGAACTCACACATTAGTAAAATAGAACAGAAACAAATAAATACCCTAATGCTGCACATCAATTGTCTAGAAACAAAAAAAGAGCAAACTAAAAACAAATCCCAAAGAAGGGAGGAAATTATAAAGATTAGAGCAAAAATTAATGCAATCAAGATGAAAAAAAAATACAAAGAATTAACAAATCAAAAAGCTGGTTTTTTTGAAAGACTAAATAAAGTCAATAAGCCCTTAGCTAACCTCATCAAAGAGGTTAGAAAAAGCTCAAATTCAAGCAACAAGACATGATGGGAAAAATTAACACAGACCCTGTGGAAATTCAGAATATCATCAATACTTTCTTTGAAAATCTTTATTCTCACAGAATCAAATACAGAAGAAATGAACAGATTCCTAGAAAGGTACAAATTGCCAAAACAGAATCAGGAGGATATAAGAACTCTCAATAACCCAATAACAGCCAATGGAATTTAAAACTTAATAAAAAACCTACTGACAAAGAAAAGCCCAGGTCCTGATGGCTTCACAGCTGAATTCTACAAGAATTTTACTGAAGATATACTCCTAATACTCCTCCAACTTTTCAATAAAATTGAAAAGGAAATAATACTCCAAAAATCATTCCTGGAGCCAAGTATTATACTGATACCAAAACCACAGAAAGACCCTACAAAAAAAGAGAACTACAGGCCAAGCTCCCTCGTGAATATAGACGCAAAAGTATTCCATAAAATTCCAGCAAATAGAATACAAGAAATCATCAAAATATTATACCCCATGACAAGGTAGATTTAATCCTTGGGATGCAAGGATGGTTTAATATATGTAAATCTATAAATATAACACACTATATCAATAGAGTCAAATCCAAAGGAACATGATCATCTCAGTTGATTCAGAAAAGGCCTTTGACAAGTACAACACTCATTCATGATCAAATGTCTACAGAAAATTGGAATTGATACTTCAGTCTGATAAAAGCTCTCTTTGATAATCCAAATGCAAATACAATTCTAAATGGTGAAAATCTGCAATCTTTTACTCTCAGATCAGGTACAAGACAAGGATGTCCTCCATCACCACTCCTATTCAATATAGTTCTTGAATCATTAGTTAGAGCTATTAGACAAGAGAGAGAAGTAAAATGAATAATAGGAAATGAACTTAAACTATCATTATTTGCAGATGACATGATACTCTATTGGAAGTCCTAAAAACCTCCACCAAGAAGCCCCCAGAATTAATAAACAAATTCAGTAGCATAGCAAGATACGTCAATACCCAAAAGTCAATAGCATTCCTCTACACAGTTAGCAAACACACTGAGAGAGAAATAACAGAAACAATACTCTTTGCAATAGCACCTTGAAAAATGACATATTTAAGAATTAATCTAACTAAAGAAGTAAAAGATTTATTCAATGAAAATTACAATACGCAGAAGAAAGAGACAGAGAGGATTTTAGAAATAGGAAATATATTCTTTGCTCTTCGATAGGAAGAACCAACATTGCGGAGATGATCATACTCTCAAAATTGTTATCCAAATTTAATGCAATCCCTATCAAAATGCCACCAATATAACTCACAGACCTAGAGAAATCATTCCTAAAATTTATTTGGAACCAGAAAAGACATAGAATATGAATGACAATCATGGGCAACAAAGACAAAGCAAGTGGCACAACAGTCTCTGACTTGTAGGGATTATACTACAAAACTACTTTGTTAAAATCAGCATGGTATTGGTAAAAAATATATATACTTGAGGATCAATGAAACAGATTAGAAGATGCAGATATAAGTACAAACACACTCAGCCATCTTATCTTAAACAAAGGGGCCCAACGTATTTACTGAAGAAAGATAGCCTCTTTAACAAATGGTGTTGGAAAAACTGGCTCCCTAAAACTAAAGCTGAGCCCAGTTTTATCACTATGCACTAAACTAAAGTGAAAATGGATTAAACATCTAAACATTAAAATAGAAACACTAAATCTCCTGGAAGAGAAAGTAGGTGGAAATCTTGAAAGCATAGGTGTAGACAAACAGTTTGCATCTGGGATGGAAAATACAGAGGACGTAGACAGTTTTCTAGAAACACAAAATGCCAAATCTGAGTCAATAAGATATACAAACTCTGAATAACCCAATAATGTGAAAATATGGGGCTGGTGACATAGCTCAGTGGACTAAGCATCTGCTTAGGCAAGCCCAGGGACTAGGGTTCCATCCCCAGTACTGAATGCTGTGCTGGCCCTGCTTCTGGGTGCACTGAGCCTGTGACCATGTCCAGGTGTGGAGATACATGCCCTAATCCCACCACTGGGGAGGTTGAAGATAGGAGGAGTACTATGACTCTGAGCTGCGTAGTGAGAACATGTCCCAAATACATAAATTTAAAAAATGTTTAAAATAAAAAAGGAAAATGTAATAAAAAAACTTACCAAGAAGGAAAAGCCCAGGTCCTGATGGATTCACAGCAGAACTTTACATGAATTTTAGGGAAGATTTACTGCCAAGTTTTCTTAAACTCTTCAATGAAATTGAAAGAGAAGTTTTCTCCCAAAATCATTCCTGGAAACAAGTGTTACTCTGATTATAAAACCAGAGTAAGATCCAACTAAAAAACAGAGAACTATAGGCCAACTTGTCTAACGAATTTTAGATGCAAAAATCCTCAATAAAATACTAACAAACACAATGTATCAAATCATCAAGAAGATTATACAACATAACCATGTGAGATTCATTCCAGGAATGCAGGGATGATTCAACATATGCAAATCCATAAATGTAATACACCACATTAATAAAACTAAGAACAAAACCTACATGATCTTCTCAATAGATGCAGAAAAAGCTTTTGAGAAAGTCCAGCACTCATTCATTAACATTTTTTTTTTTTTTGTGGAACCGGGATTGAACTCAGGCCCTTGCGCTTGCCAGGGAAGCGCTTATTTTACTGAGTCATCTCCCTGGCCCCACCAACACTCATTCATGATATAAAAAATCCATACAGAGAATTGGAATAGATGGTCTATATCGTAATCTGATAAAAGCCATCTATGAGAAACCAACAGACAACATCACACTGACTGAGCAAAAATGGAAAGCTTTCGCTTGAAAATCAGGAACATGACAAGGATTTCCACTGTTTTCATTCCTACTCAACACAATTCTGGAAACATTAGCCAGAGCAATCAGACAACAAAGAGAAATAAAAGGCATAAGAATTGGAAAAGAAGACATGAAATTATTATTATTTGCAGATGACATGGTGCTTTACCTAGAGGAACCCAAAAACACCAGCAAGAGTCTTGTACATTTAATCATGAAATTCAGCAATATAGCAGGTTACAAAGTCAACACCCAAAAATCAGTAGCATTTTTTGTACACAAACAATGAACACACTGAGAGAGAAATTGACAAAACCACACCTTTCACAATGACATAAAAAATGAAATACTTAGGAATTAATCAGACAAAGGATGTAAAAGATGTATACAGTGAAAATTGTGGTATTCTGAGTAAAGAGATTGAAGAGGATTTGAGAAAATGGAAAAAAATATTCCGTGCTCCTACATCATAAAAATGGGCATACACACAAAATTGTTATACAGATGCAATGTAATTCCAGTTAAAATATCATTAGCATACCTCACAGAGCTAGAGAACACTTTCCTTAAATTCATTTGGAACCAGAAGACATACAGAAAATTAAAAGCAATCCTGGCAAAAAAGAAAGGCAGAAAGTATCATAATCCTTGGCCTGAAATTATACTATAAAATTGTGGTGACAAAATCATCATGGTACTAGAATAGTAACAGACCTGAAGATCAGTGGAGCAGATTAGAAGATGCAGACACAACTGCAAACATACCCAGCCACCTTACCGTTTATAAAGGGGCCAAACATTCTCAGTGGAAAAAAGATAGTCTCTTCAATAAATGATGCTGGAAAAGCTGGCTTTCCACATGCAGAAGGCTAAAAGTAGACCTATGCCTATCATCATGCACAAAGATACAGTCAAAATGGATGAAAGATTTAAATATTAAAAGAGAAACACTTTTTTTAGAGGAAAATATATGTAGAAATTTTAAAGATATAGGGGTAGGTAGAGATTTCATGAATAAAAACCAAACTTCAAGGGAAAATACTTTGAAGAATCAACAACTGTTATCTCATCTTTTTGAAAAGTTTCTGCACTTCAAAGCAAATTGACAGTGAAAAGAAAATCCACAAACCTGGAAAAAATGATAGCCAACTGTATCTCCAATTAAAGCTTTCTATTTAGAACATATAAAGAATGAAAAAAATCATCCCTCCACAAAATTGAAAGACCCAACCCAAAAATGGCCATCTGAGATGAATAGACACTTCTCAGAGGAAGAAATATAAATGGCAAGTGAATGTATGAAAAAATATTCAACATCGTTGGTCATTCAAGAAATGCCAATTAAAACAGCACTGAGATTCCATCTCACCCCAGAAATAATAGGTAACATCAAGAAGTCATCCAATAACTAATGTTGGAGAGGTTGTGGGGGAAAAGGAATCCTTCTCCACTGTTGGTGGGAGTGCAGAATGGTACATCCATTATGGAAATCAGTGTGGAGATTCCTTAAAAACCAAGGATTGGAAATCCCATTCAAGCTAGCTATTCCCCTCTGGGTATTCTTCCAAAAGAACTGAAAATCTCATACTATAGCGATACATGTTCACCCATGTTTCTAGCAGACAATTTGTCATAGCTAAATGCCAGAAACAACTTAGATGCCCATCAACTGAAGAATAGATAAAGATGTGGTATTTTTACACAATGGAACATTATTCAGCTATAAAACAGGATAAATTTGAGTCTTTTGTCAGGATGGATGCAACTGGAGACCATTTTCTTATGTGAAATAAATCAGACCCACAGGTGCAAACATCATATAATCTCCCTAGTGTGAGTACCTGAAAGAGAAAAATGGAATCTGAAGGGTGCAATACATATTGGGAAAAGGGAATGAACTTATTGAAAACCAGAGTTACTGACTGGAGGAAAAGAACAGGATAGGGAGCTGGGGAAAGAGAATTATCTATGTATGTAAGCAGGTTGGTTTTAACACCTGTTTTGTGCATTTCTGCTGGTCTATGGAAAGAATACTTAATTTACTTCTCTCCTTTAATTTAATTTATTTCTCTCCTTTTTTCAATTCTTTATACTTTTTGTCTTCTTAATTTCTGATCCATATCTTTCATTTTTTCTTTCTCCTTCCAATTTTATATGCATATATCTGGGAATATGAATACTTAATTGGCAGACAACATTATGTATTACAACAGATACTGTGAAATTTATATTCTTTGTCGAGTGAAATTCTGTATCACTTGTGAAATTTTCTGTTCAACTCTAATTTGTACACTCTTAAAAAATAAGGAAAACAGAATGAGCTTCGCAAGTGCAAAGTCCTGAGTTTGATCCCCAGTACAAAAAAAAAAAAAAAAAAGGAAAAACAGAAGAAGCCTAAATTGCTGCACCTAAAGCTCCTGGAAAAAGAAGAGCAAATCAAACCCAAAACTCAAAGAAGGCAGGAAAATGCAATGGAGATAAAGAAAACAATACAAAGAATTAATGAGATGAAGAGTTGGTTCTTTGAAAGAATAAATAAAATTGATAAACCCCTAACCAACCTTATCAAAAAGAAATGATAAAATTCAAATTCTTGTAAAACAGAATGAAAATAAGTAATGAAAATCACACCAGACTCTATAGAAATTCTGAAGATCATCAATCCCTAGTTCCAAAATCTTTACTCTCACAGGATTGAAAACACAGAAGAAATGGACAGATTCCTAAATACATACAAACTACCAAAGCTGAATCAAGAAGATATACACATTCTGAATAACCCAAATCCATCAATGAAACTGAAAATGAAATAATAATAAAAAAATACAGGGCTGGCCAGGTAGCTCAGCAGACTAAAGTGCCTGCTTAGGCAGAGTGCAGCAGCCAGGGTTCAATCCACAGCGTTCCATGCAGGCCTTGTCCCCAGGGTGCTCTGAGATGGCGACTGAGACTGGACATGGTGATGCATGCCTGTGATCCAAGGGCTTTGGAGGCTAAAAAATAGAATCATTAGGAGTCTGATCTACGTAGTGACAGCCTGTAAACCCTGTACTAAATACAAAAAATAAAAATAAATTTAAAAAAGCCCTACCAAAAAAGAAAAGTCCAGGTCCTGATGGATTATAGCTGAATTCTACAAGAAATTTGAGAAGACCTCATGCCAGCTCTTCAATGAAATTGAAAGGGAAAAAATTCTCCCAAATCCATTCCTGGAGGCAAGCATTACTCTGATACCAAAATCAGAGAAATATCCAACCAAAAACAAGAACTATTGGCGAACCTCCCTAAAGAAAGTAGATGCATAAATACTCAATAAAATACTAGCAAACGGAATGCGCCAAAGCATCTAGAAGACTATACATCACGACCAAGTGGGAATCATCCCACGGATGCAGGGATGTTTTAAAATATACAAATTCAGCCTCCCCCACCCCGCCCGCTGAGGAGGATTTTCTGCCGAGTTCCGGGAGCCCCCAGACCCAGTCCTAGCCCAGGTCTGGTGAGTGTGTGGAGAGCTTCCTGCTACCCTGTGCTGGCGGGACCAGTCCCAGCCCAGGCGCAG
>NW_004524645.1:1231452-1249447 GCF_000260255.1 Octodon degus
TGGTGAGATGGCTCAGTGGTCTAAAGCACCTACTTGGAACAAGCTTAGCAAAGCACAGGGACCGCGGTTCAATCTCCCAGCACCACATGCCAGCCAGCCCCGCCCCCCTGGTGGGCTGAGCTGGCCACACACACACACACACACACACACACATAAATAAATAAATTAAAAAAAACCAATAACACCTGAAAATTGAAATACATAAGCATCAATCTCACAAAAGAAGTAAAAGATTTGTACAGCAAAATTTATAGTACCATGAAAAAATTATTGAAGAGGATCTAGAATATGGAAAGATATTCCTTGCTTCTGGATAGGAAGAATTAACATTGTGAAAAGCCCCATATTCCCAAAATTTTTATATAGATTCAATGCAAACCTGATTAAAATGCCATTAGTATACCTCACAGATCTAGAAAAATCATCCATGATATTCATCTGGAACTAGAAGAAACCTGAATAGCGAAAACAATCTTGGGCAGCAAAGGATAGGCAGGGGCAATCACAATGAAATTGAAAATGTAATTTAAAAACACCTACCAATACAGAAAAGCCCAAGTCCTGAAGGATTCACAGCAGAATTCTGCAAGAAATTTAGAAGATATCTAATGCCAACTCTTCTCAAACTCTTCAGTGAAATTGAAAGGGAAACAATTCTCCCAAAACTTCAAACACAATCAGTCACCTTATCTTTGACAAAGGGATTAAACAAGCTCACTGGTAGAATGTAACCTCTTTAATAAATGGTGCTGGAAATACTGGCTTTCCTCATGCTGAAGGCTAAAATTAGAGCAAACTACAGTCAAATTGAATCAAGGATTTAAATATTACATTTATTTTACTGAATTCAAGTACTTATAATCTTTGGACTGGCATCAAGTATGAAAAGGTCCTTTAGGGCCAGCCAAACAATTTAGGGGATTAAAGTGCCTGCAAGCAGGTGCAGGGGCTGGGGGTTTGATCCCCTGGCCTGTCATGCCAGCCCCATTCCCAGGATGTGCTGAGATGGCAATTGAGACTCTGTATGGTGGCGTGCGCCTATAATTCCAGCTTTCAGGAGGCTGTAATTAGGCAGATCACTAGGAGTTCAATCTAGTAGTGAGACTCTGAACACCCTGTAGACCCTTCCCTAAAATATAAATAAATAAATAAAATAAGTAGAAAAAAAATAAGCAAAATTAAATTAAATAGGCACAAAGAAAACTAATAAAAATTCAAAAATAGGTTGGATAAATGAGCATTTCTTTGTTATTATTATTTCTTTTTGTATTTTTAGGGAAGGTTCTACGGGGTTTTCTGGGGCTGTATAGCCAACTCCCCTGCTATTGGAGAGACATATGAGTAGTGATGGCCAAGTGCGGAAAGAAATAACTTATTTCTAGACTGATGATCTTCTATATGTTGGTACCTCTGTTAGCTTGGATCCAAGGGGGACGGAAACTTGGACTTGGAAATAGACTTGGAAGTTTCATGGACATCTGCTGTTCATGAAACATGATAAAAATTAAATCTCAGTTTTTTACATGACTAGGATGTTTGGGTTGAATTTTGAGAATTTTTAAAACAGTATTTTTTTCAACATTGTATCTTTTTATTTTCTAAACTATAAATAATGTAGTTGGTTAATGTGTATGCACATTGCAAAATAGAAGCCGCAGGAGTAATGGGATGTTTTAACATCAACATTAACAAGTTTGAATGTTTTACACAATTTTAGAAATATCAAAATTGATCAAATGTTATAGCCGAGAAAATTGAATGGTCAAGAAGAAAATGCTTCCTGTTATACCTGGAAGCACCTTTCCTCCCTTAATCCACACTGTTCAGAGCATCTCCCATTCTCATCCACCTCCAGCCTCAGGCTCCCCATGGCAGGTAGACTGTCAAGCAATCTCCAGTCCATCCTGCCTCCTGGCATTCACACTCTTGGGCAGTCCCCTCTCCTTGAGTGTGGTCCTGAGACTCACTTCTCACAAGAGACATTGCTCTGTAGGTGACACGATGTTACTGTTTCAATTCCACAGCAGAATCAACTCTCTCCATTGCTTGTCATGTTGGAGAAATAACTGAGGGCTGTAGGAACTACATCCCATGGCCAGCTAGAAACTTAAGTTCCTCAGCCCAGCAACCCAAATGAAACTGGATCCTGGCAGTCAATAACCAAGCAAATAAACCTGGAAGTGATTACTTGTACATTGGACTTCCAGATAAGATGCCAGCCCTGCCCAGTGTCTTGAATCCAGCCTTCTGAGAGGCCCCACTAAAACAGTATTTTTGAGGCAGTACCTTGCTATGCTGTTTAGGTTGGTCTCAAACTTGTGGGATGAATTGATCACACTACGTTGACCTTCCAAAACTGTCTATAGCATGTACCAACACACCTATCTGGGGTTAATTGGAAATCAAACATAACCTGAACTGTTCTATGTTGCTTCATCACATGATTTCAAGCACAGCACACTTACAATCCTTTTGCTTAGCCACTTGCACAATTTTTACAACATACCTCATAATCATTAGCATCCTCATGCTTATTTGAGAAGGGAAATAAGAGACATAAGGGATTCATGCATTTGCTTTCTTTTCTTCTGAATTTTTCATTAGCTATGACCAAACAATTTCTCTTGGGAGAGTGCAGAAAGAGGCAGGGCGTGACCTGCTTCTCCAGGGTCCTCCGGGCCCTCCCACCGATAGCGGTGGGTGACCTGGGTGGATAGCGAGTGGGCCGTGCCTTTGCCCTGTAAGCTCTTGGGTCCCTCGCCATGACTACCCACTGGCTGGACCCAGGCTTTCAAGCAAGGGGAACCGACACTCCACTTCACTTTGATAACTTAATGGAGATGGCGGCCTTGGAGCCGCAAGGCCTCGGGCTGCAGGGTCTCTGTCCCAACCCCGCCAGTCTAGGCAAAGCACCCACCGGCCATCCAGGATGTGGCACCTTATAGCAGCTGCAGCGTGGCACGATGTGAAAACCGCGGCCTCCAGAAGGCTGCAGAAGGCCTTTACATCAAGGGCCCAAGAAGGCGGGTCTGAATGCTCAACCACTTAGGGGCACAGAATGGTGCAGATCTGGGCTCTAGGATGACTGCTGTGTCCCCTTTGGAAGATGCCGCACCTCCTGGCCATCAAGGTGAATAAAGGCCTCACCGGCCCTGGAGGGTGAGAGAGCCCAGGCCGAGGACCGGTGTGAGGGCTGGCGAGCCTCCGGCCTTTTGCCAGAGAGAGACATAAAGTAACATTCTACGCTGGCCTAATTGGCAATGCCCACTACCCCACGGGAAGACTTACGGGCCATCCTAGAAGGCCTGTGTATAAAATATGAGAAAGCTGCTCTCAACATTCTCCCCAACCTTTTAAAAAAGAACGTCCTGGGGCCAGGGAGATGGCTCAGTGGAATAAACGCTTCCCTGGCAAGCGCAAGGGCCTGATTTCAATCCCTGGTTACGCAAAAAAAGAAAAAGAAAAAAAAAGAAAGTCCTGCATGTGGACAGTATACTTGTAAAGAGGTGGCCAACATATAATAAAGTAATTAGAAAAACTACATGTCTTGGAAACGTCTATTTGTTTAAAAAAATAACAGAAAAGAAACGTATTCTGGAAGTGACTTTTTGAAATGGAGTTCATTAGATCATCTGCAGAAGAGACACTAGGAGTTGCAAATTGTCCACGTTTGTTCTGTGGGTCAGAAGACAGAGCAGAAAACAAAAGAAGGCCTACTACCAGACTGGTTACACGTAGAAGTTTGTATTGTAACCATTGTTTTGTGTGTACATTTGCTGAATCACTGACCCCTAAATACCCTGTTTCTTCCATCAAGATATTTTTAAAAATGTATCCATGTTGTTTGTTATCATTGATCCTCAAGTTTTTATGTTGTTAAAAAAAAAGGAAAAGAAGAAAAAGGGGATCATGGAGATAGCTCAGTGGAATAAGTGCTTGCCTGGCAAGTGCAAGGTTCTGAGTTTGATCCCTGGTACCACTTAAAAAAAAATGTTGTGCAGCATTTTAGTGTATGTTTATATACATACACTTAAGATATACCATAGTTGTTTATCCACTCAAATTTGATATATATTTAAATTCTGTCTACTAGAGGACTTTTATGAACATTGCTGCTTTGAATATGTCTGAAAATATCATTATATATATATATTATATATATCCCCAAGAATGGAATTTCTAGAGGTTTTTATCACTCTGTAAGAAGCTGCTAAATGGTTTTTCAAGGTGGTTGAGCCTTTTTATGCTCCAGCAATGTCAAAGTTACATTTACTCTAGCTCTTAGCAAATAACTCGATGCAGTCAGCAGGATGCACATCATTTTGTATCAGGCACATCCCCACTCCTGCCACACACACGCCTACTGCCTTGCCTCATGCCATTAAACGAACACATTCTCAGTATCCCTTACATATGTATGTGGTCAATATTTCACAGTTCTGGCCAGTAGTGTGTAAATCAAAGTCTGCCAGAACCTGTTTATGCAAATATTTGTTCACTTAATAAAGGGACAGGTTTTCCAGCACTGATTCCTTCATTGCTCAGTACTGATGAAAGCAGGCATGACTTCTGGTGCTGTGGCAGCAAGATTCTCCTGAGGGAAAACCAAACAACACCACAATAGATCACGGGTACAATGAGCCACCAAACCAGCAGCCACCTGCCTCTAATCTTCTCATTATGTGAGCAAAGTAAACCTGGACTTATTTAAGCTGCTGTGCTTCAAGCGTTCCCTTCATTGCAGGACCTCAGACTAAAATTCCTCACATTCTTACCATTCTATTAAGAAATACAAAACGGGAGCAACACTTGGCACCCTACTGAGTGGGAATGCCTTCTATATCCCTTCATTTCTTCTAAGCTCTTAACAGTTTTATTATTTTGTGATTTTAATACACATTTTCTAAATTATCAATGTCTTTGCTGTGGTGTGCCTGTGTATATATAACCTTTGTGCATCAATCTGTAAAAATTATTTTTATCTTCTTAAAATCTATGCTTCATCTTTCTTGTTTATCATTTTTTTCAATATTGAGCATGGTAGGGATTTTTTTTTTTGATAGTCAGAAATTTTTAGTTCCTCTATAATATTTGAAATGAGACGCCATATAATTAAATGCTTTTATTTCTTATGATTCAGGGTTTGTTCCACCTTTAATGCAGGGGGAGTCATTTGCTAGGGTTTCCTTGAGGATAAAATGAGCTAATGTTTATATGACATTACATTACTGTCTGCACAAAATGAGCATGCAAATGTGAGCTGCCATTGTTATTATTTATGATGATGCTACTTATGTCATTAATAGTATCCAAATTGTTTCCCTTTATGTCTTTTATAGATTCTCTGTCTTGTTTAGAAATCTGTTCTACCCATAAAATTATGCTTAAGAAAGTCTCTCATCTTTTGAATCATTTCTTTTATGATTTCTAAAAGCTAATAAAATGGCTTTGGGAAGATTTTTGTTACAGTTCAAGAATGGACTCATAAATGACATTGAGCAAAAAGAATAAAGAGCCTTTTAGGAGAGGGTAAGCTAAGGATAGATATTGAAAATTGTTTCACTTCACATTTTAATTTGTACATGGTTGAAACAGTATAAACACATGTAGCTCTAGGCTTTTCTGTGATCGGGGAACTTGCTTGGGCAGCAAATGTGAGAGGAAAAAGTCTTGGGAAGTAGTTACTGTTTCAGTGGTAGATTCTTGCAAACTGAAATAGCACTGAGTCAAACATGGTGATGGATATCCTAGGTTATGGCAGCCTTGCCACCACATGGCAGATTGGTGTAAGCCAAGTGATAACATTAGAGTATCCAGAATAACTAAAAACATCCATACTTGCTTTAATACTTTATATCTATATATCTATTTCTCTATCTATCTATCTATCTATCTATCTATCTATCTATCTATCTATGTCAAGCTCATGCCATTGGCTTTCTCTGCTTTCAGATTTCACCTCTCTATGTTCTATGTTAGATAAATAATCCTGAATTTTCTTCTCTATGAATGGACTATCAGGTGATTGTAATGAGTGATCAAAATGATGCAGTGCACTTAACCTAGTGCCTCACCTAGTATACACTAAGCACCCAAGAAGTGCTACCTGTAATTATTATTTACACAGTGCTACCACGCAGATATTACCACCCTCATTTTTTGGCAGAGGAGAGTTAAGCCTCGTGAGCTTAATTCATTTTCCCAGGTTTTTGCAGCTAGTGAATTGTGCTAGAATTTGAATCTCACTCTACCTCACTCAAATCCTATAATGTTTCTGTTATATATCAAAGTGCTTCAAATCCTACAGATTATATAACAGGCCATTGGTATGCACAATAGTTAGGTCATCTTTATAAGGGACATACCTAAAGCACTGAAAACTATTGGCCTTTTTGAGTTTGTGGACAGATTTTAATCGGATTTCTTTATTATTTTATTTTATTTATTTTATTTTTTGTCGCCTGCTCAGCTTGCCCTGGGAGTGAGGCTGGTGCAACATGTGGTGCCGGAAATTGAACTGGGGTTCCTGCACTTGCCTAAGAAGGCACTTTAGTCTGCAGAGCTATCTTACTGGCTCCCTTTACTCAGATTTCTAATCATTACAAATGTATCTCTTCTATTACTTAATCTATAAAACTCGTACAGACATAGAGTAGATTCAAGTTGGTCTCCCAAGATGGAATTTTGTCTGGTTGAATTTTGATGGTTTCCACTAAAATAATCTGCTTTAATTCATGAAGTCTTTCAATGCCATTATTAACTGAGTCCAAAAATGTTATCAATGATATAATCTATTTTTAACATAAAAATTTAAGAATCAGGGGCATTCTGCTTAGGATAGGATTACCTTTCCATTTGTGGCTATATAAAGGTGGGATATTCATGTTTAAAACTACATAAAATTTGAATTTTCTAGCACATGCAAAACAAAATCAGTCTTTTCTTCAATCCTATCCATTTTTTAATTAAATTATTTTTAAAAATAACTTTTAAAAATTTTTAATTGAATTATTTTTTAAATTATTTTTTAAATTTTTCTGTATTTAGGACAGTGTCTACAGGGTCTGTAGTGTCTTACTCTGTAAATTGGACTCCTAGTGATCCTCCTGTCTTCAGCCTCCCAAGAGCTGGTATTACAGGTGTACACCATCACACCCAGTCTCCATTGCCATCTCAGAGCGCCCCCGGGGGCGGGGGAGGCGGCCGGCACAGCACGCCAGGGATTGAAGCCCAGCCGCTGCGCTTGGCCTAAGCAGGTGCTTTTGTCTGCTGAGCTATCTGGCCAGCCCCCTATCCACTTCAGACGGCAATTTTGCTTTTTATTACATTTGAATAATGTTGGCATTTTAACCTCTTCTGAATCTGGAAATCTCCAGTTGATTTTGTCATATTATGAACTGAAATAGCCATTCAGTTGTGCTAAGTTTGCTTGCAGGAATAAACACTTTTGTATTTTTCTTCCTTATGATGTACTGAATTTCAAAATGTGCCACGAAATACTGAAACATATATGCACATCTGTGTGTGTGTGTGTGTGTGTGTGTGTGTTTCTGCACAACTGATGGTAGAATAAATCAAGAGCTGCATGCAAAGCTGAGCTTAGTGTTAACTGAATTTCTTGAGATAAGGTAATGCAAGGAACTAGAAACTGAATAAAAGTGACTTTAAGAGAGAGAACAAAAAGAAGTAAATGTAGTGTTGAAATCACAACTGCCAATATTTTTATTGCTTTTGGAAAATGAGTAGTATTGTCTAATGTGCTCAGGGTTTATTTTCAAGAAGAATATATTCTGTTAAGTCAAGCACTGTGGATAATTCACAAGACACTCCTCTACCAATGTGAGCTTGAAACAGTATGACAGAAATCCAAGATTTGTAAAGGAATTATTTTCCTTTCCTACCTTTGAAAGTAAAAGAAAATGTAACTTATCAGTCAAGAATGTTCATTCTCTCATTTCATTTGAGGGAATAAACAGCATAAGGTGAGCAGCCCTCCCATCTTCTCAGGGTTGGAGATGTTCCCAAGATGGGGAACTTTCAGGGCCTAGGAAAGTCCTGGACAAACCACAATTAGTTGGTTAGCCTAAAGCAAGGAAATTTGTCATGAGTGTTACAAATTGCACTCATCTGGGATTCATGTTGGAACACATGAGTGTCCTTCAAATGCCCAGAACTGAGGTCATCCCTGGAAATGTTCACAAAATCTAAATGGAGGAAAGAATCCTGAAACCACAATACCTCCCCCCCAAAAAAAAAATAAAGTTAAAGTGAATCTTTTTGTTGTTAAGTGTCTGCAGAATAGTTAGGATATTGATGCAAACAGAAAGTACTATAAATCAAAGCCATTCCGAGAAACCAATTCTCCATAACTTCCAAGACTAATATGTGCATAAATTTACTGTTTTCCTATGGAGGGAAGAGGGATGTTCATGGTAGTGGGAGGAAATGGAATAATATATTCTGTGAGCAACTTAGAAAATAGATTCTTTTATCATTATGAGCTTTACCTTGTTTCACTGAATGCCCATTTTATGTGAAAAACTCATTAATGGCTAATATTCTAGTGTCATCTTTCAAAAAATACATATGCCTAAACCTCCCACTCTTGCTCCCACTTAATGATGCCTAAAACTGGAGATCACATCTAAATGCTTGTTGTATGAAACAAAATTCTGAAGAGAAGATATTTATGCCTTCAGGTGAAACTTCATGTACTTTAAAAACAGCTAAATAGCCTTCTTTCTTATCTCATCTCATTTTCAATTATTTTTGCTAATTTTATTGATATTATATGTATAATCAAAGACAATTTCTACCTGTACATAATATACCTTTTTTTTTGCTTTAGACAATCTATTTAACTGAAATGGACTTACATTTGTTTCTGAAGTGACTTCCATTTATTTTGATATATCTTTTCCCCATTATGATTTACAGGATCTTCAAGGCAATATAAATGTTTTATAAATATTTGAATATTGGGATATACCCCTGCAAATACCTCAGCAATATCTTTCATCAAGAAAAACGCTGAAGAATAAAGAATAAGCACAATGACTAGGTACAATGAAAATCTGCTGCAAATATTTCTGTGGTAAGAAAGCACCACTACCTGTTCAACTAAGAAAACTACCCTTACAACACAGGATGATTTTATTTTTACATAGGACATAGAATATTTAAGCTGCCCATTAGGTACTGAATGGAAGAGCAATATCCCCAGTTTGTGCCATGAATTCATAGGGAATAGGTTCCAACAACTCGGGTTCCTTTCCATTGGTCCTCACAAAGTGCACTTCTCTGGGAGGGGCAGGCTGGTGCTTCAGTTGAACCCAGGTACCTTTCTCTTTGGCTTCCTTCTTTTTCTGATCATTTTCCTTTACATGTTTCAGGAAGCTATCAAGAGTTTTTGAGTGTTCAATATGCTCAATATGCGCATTAATCCTCTTGGCAAGTATCTTGCCCTTAACTTGCTTGTTTACAACAATAGCAATAGCATGCTGGGTAACATTGTAGACCCTTCCTGTTTTGCGATGGTAATACTTGTGAGGCATCCTTTTTGTATAGTACCCATTCTCTTGATGTCTGCAATATCACCCTTTTTGTAGATTTGCATGTATGGGGTCAAAGGGACAACCCCATGTTTTCTAAAAGAACCGGAGAACATATACCGGGTTCCCCTCCCCTTGCCCTTTGTGTTAGTCATTTTGGCAAATTACTGGAAGATGGTGGTTCCAGCTGAAAGGAAGCTATACCGTGATGTTTTCCCCAATCCTCTTCCCTCCCCTCAATGTTTCTTCTTCCCTATTTAAAAAAGGTTTGTTTTTCTCCTTTTATCCTCTTTTTCTTCTCCTTTCTTACACACTATTCCGCTTCTCATTTGAACATTTTCTTCTCATTTCTCAATATCTATTATATATTTTCGTCCTTATTAACAATTTCAGTTTCTCATACCAGAGAAACAAGCCAATATTTAAAAATGTGCATTAAATTGATTTTACTTAAAATTATGGTTTCAGGGTGCATCCACTTACCTATAAATGCTTCAAATTTGTCTTTCTTTATAGCAGAGTAGTATTTCATTAGGTAAAAATACCACATCTAGATGATATTGCTGATATGTATCATAACTGATTGGATGCTGAAAAAGCAGTCATAAGGGGAAAATTTATAGTGGTGAATTCTCTTATCAGGAAAACAAAATGAGCTTAAATAAACAAATTAATGTTGAATCTTAAACTTCAAGGAGAAGGAGAAGAAAGAGGAGGACAAGGAAGAGGAGGAGGAGGAGGAGGAGGAGAGGAGGAGGAGGAGGAGAGGAGGAGCAGAAGCAGAACAGAAGCAGAAGCAGAAGCAGAAGCAGAAG
Source organism: Octodon degus (assembly GCF_000260255.1). Lineage (NCBI taxonomy): Eukaryota > Metazoa > Chordata > Mammalia > Rodentia > Octodontidae > Octodon > Octodon degus. The sequence goes on from NW_004524645.1 coordinate 1,241,819, forward strand.
CAGAAGAAGAAGAAGAAGAAGAAGAAGAAGAAGAAGAAGAAGAAGAAGAAGAAGTTGTTGTCAAACTGAAAGCATGTATAAGGGAGAAAAATTATAAAATCAGAGCAGAAATTACAGCAATTGACACTAAGAAAGCAATACAAAGAATCAATGAATCAAAAAGTTGTTATTTGGAAACATTAAAGAAATGAATGAAAAGACTCAAATTCATGCAATTAAAAATGAAAACGGTGAAATCTCAACAGATCCTGAAGAAATCTAGATGTTCATCATGACCTAATTTGAGAAACTTTATCCTAATAAAATGGAAATTACAGAAAAAATAGACAGAGTTATAGATACACAGGAATTACTATAATTGAATAAAAAATTCTAAATAACCCAAATCAACTAGTGAAATTAAAAATGTAATTAAAAATACACCAACAAAGAAGCTTAGGTCTTGATGGATTCACAACTAAATTCTACAAGAAATTTAGAGATGATCTAATGAAGTAATTCCTGGAGGGAAGTAGTATGCTTATACCAAAGCTGCAGAAGGAACCAACCAACAAAGAAGAGTACAGACAAATCTCCATAGTTAAAAAATAGTTTTGTGTCTATGAAAACATAGACACAAAAATCCCCAGTAAGATGCTGGCATACAGAATGAAATAAATCAGCAAGGTTATACACCATGACCAAGTAGGATTCATTCCAGCAATACAGGGATGGTACAACATGCACAAATTAATGCAATTCAAATACATATAATACACCATATCAACACAGCCTAGGCATAAACCAAGTGATCACCTTAATGGATGCACAAAAAGCATTTGACAAAGCTTATTCACTCATTTGACACTCATTCACAATAAAAATCCTACAGGAAATTAGAAAAGATGGTCCTTCAATCTGGTAAAACAAATAGCCAACATTATACCAAATGTCAAAAACTGAAAGCTTCTACTCTAAAATCAGGAATAAGACAAGGATGTCCATTATCACCACTCTGATTGAACATAGTTCTAGAAACATTAGCCAGAGGAATTAGGCAAGATAAATAAATAAAAGGAATATGACGAACAAAGGAAGAATTGAAATTATTATTATGTGCAGATGACATGATACTCTACATAGAAGATCCCAAAAACTCCACCAGAAGACTTCTAGATTTAATAACCAAATTCAGAAGCATGGCTGGATGCAAAATGAATACTCAAAAATCAATAATATCCCTGTACACAAACAACATACTGAGAGAGAAATTAGTGAAAACACACCATTCTTAATAGCATTAAAAAGAAATAGGATTCAATCCAACCCAGGAAATAGAAAATCTCTACATTGAAAATTGTAGTACTCTGAAGGATTGAAGAGAATATCAGCAAATGGAAAGATATCTCTTGGTCTTGGTTAGAAAGAATGAGCATAGTGAAAATGTCTATAATCCCCAAATTGCTATACAGATTTAATGCAATCCCAGTGATAATATCATTAGCGTACCTCACAGAAATACAGAAAATATTCCTAAAATTCGTTTGGAACCAGAAGAGACCTAGGATAGTAAAAACAATTCTGGGCAACAAGGGCAAGGCAGGAGGCATCATAATCCCTGACTTAATACTACAGAGCTACTGTAATAAACACAGCATGATACTGGCAAAAAAATCAAAACAGACTTGAGGATCAATGAAACAGATTTACAGATGTATAAACAACTCCAAACACACTCAGCCCCAATATCTTTGACAAAGAGCCAAACACATCCACTGGAAGAACATCTCTTTAATAAATGGTGCTCAGAAAACTGGCTTTTCACATGCTGAAGACTTAAATAAGATGCATGTCTGTCACCATGCACTAAACTAAAATCAAAATAGAACAAAGACCTAAATATTGAAAGAAAAACAGTAAATCTGATGGAAAAGAGAATAGATAGATCTCTTGAAGACACTGGTGTAGGCAAAGACTTCGTAAAGAAACACCCCAAATGCACAGGGGGTACTAGAAAGACTCAAAAACTGGGATCTCATCATATTGAAAAGCTTTTCCACAGCAAAAGAAATAACCAACAGAGTGAAAAGATAAAGTACAGAATGGGAAAAAAATTGCCCAGTATTTTGTCAAAGAACTAATATATAGAACATGCAACATTTTTAAAGAAATAATCCTTAAATTGAAAGACTCCCTCTTAGGGGGCCGGGGGTATGGCTCAATAGATTAAGACTATCTCTGGAAAATGCAAGGGCCTGAGTTCAACCCCAGGTTCCGCCAAAAAAAAAAAGACTCAATCTACAAATTTGTCCTAAAATGAATGTGCACTTCCCATATGAAGTGCAAGCAGAAAAAATATGTGAAAAAAGTTTAACTTCACTAGTCATGTGAGATGTGCAAATTAAAACAATGCTGGAATTGCATCTCACTCCATAAAGAATGGCTATTATCATGATATCAACCAATAACAAACGCTGGCAGAGCTATGGGGAATTCCTCCACTTTTGTTGGCAGTAAAGACTGGTACAGATACTGTGGAAATCAGTGTGGATATTTCTTTTTTTTTTTTACAGAACCGGGAATTGAACTCAGGCCCTTGCACTTGCCAGGGAAGCACTTATTCTACTGAGCCATCTCCCTGGTCCTGATGTGGATATTTCCTAAAAATTAATACTAGATAGTGATATACATGCACACATGTTTATAACAGCACAATTTGTCATAGACAAATCTTGGAAACAACTAAAATGCCCATTACTTGAGGAATGGATGAAAAAGATGTGGTATTTTTATACAATGGAGTACTACTCGGCTATAAAGAAAGACAGACTCAAAGGCTTTATAGGTAGGTGGATAAAATTAGAGTCTATACTCATAAGTGAAATAAATCAGACTCGTGTAAGTGTTGCATTGTCTCTCTTATGTAAAAACCTGGAAGTATAAACAAAACCTGAAAGGTATAATAGACATAGCAAAATAAAAAGAAACTGAACTTAAGGATAGAATATCCAACTCTGAAAAAACTAAACAAAAAAGTGGATACAAATGAAGGACCATTTTGTATATGTGTATTTTAAATGGTTAGGATAAATATACAGATACTTTCTCTTAATTCAATGAGAAGAAACATTTGTACTAATAGTGTTTGTGGACAGGATATCATGTCTGCATCTTGTACTATGAATAGCCACTAAGATACGATACACAATACATTAATTATTGAAACTGTCCTACCAATCAGTTTTGAAACTCTCATTGTTATTTGTTTCTCAATAAAATTATTTTAAAAAAGGATTAAACAACAAGGATAAGAGAAAGGGGGGAAGTACAGGTGGAAAACCATGTAGGTTGAGATGATTGTACTAATAATTTCCATCATTTTTTTGAAAATAACAGTTAATATTTAGGATTTTCACCATGACTAACGCTGTATGTTGATATCTGTGATCTGAGCAACTACATTGAGGACAGCAATGTGCAATACAAAACCTATGGTTGAACATTTCTCATCTTGGTCCTCTAAATGTGTACTTTTTCTAATGTCTTATAAATTATTATACTCTCTTTAAAGTAAATTTTAAAAGAAGGCAAAGAAAAAATTAAGAGTTCTTAAAAGTAATCATTAATATTCAATTATTTGTCCAATCTTACATAAATATATCTGTTAATCTGAGCAGTAGATTTGATGTTAAAATGCATAATAACAACCACTATTAACTTATCATTTCTATTTTGAAAATCTGTAACATATGTATTGCTGTATGTTACCCCATTGCTGTCATTTTTTTATTTGTTTTTGCTTCTATTTTTACTTTTTAAAATAAAATTAAATTTAAAAAGACTGATACTAGATGCCCTATTTGATCTGACTACTTAACTTTTTGGAATCTTCCCAAACAGGTAAAAGCATCATACTACAGTAGTATATGCTTGCCCATATTTATAGCAGCACAATTTGTAATAGCTAAATCTTGCAAACCACCCAAATGCCCATCAATGGATAAATGGATCAAAGATGTGTTTTTATACAGTGGAGTCTACTCAGTCATAAAGAAGGATAAATTTGAGACATTTATAACTAAATGGATTGACCTTGAGAGAATGTTCTTCAGTTAAATAAGTTGTATACACATGCTAAATATCACATTGTTTATGGTCTCAGAAACTGAATGTGTGATTAAGAACAAAGATGTATAATTAATGTGACATTGGAAGAGATTTTTCAATAGAAAAGGCTTACTGGGAGGGGAGGAGGAAAGGAAAAAAGAGAAAAGAAAAATGAGAAATGATAAATGAAGGCTAAAGTAGAAATAGTGCTTTTGTAAGTAAGGAGGGAAAGAATGGTTGAAGGGAAGAGAGGGCAATGGGGAAAAAAGGAGTCAAGAAATGCCATTTACAGATACACATTTCCTATAATGGATATGATCATTATATACATCTAAGTTGTACCAATAAACTTCATAAAAATGTCACATCTTTATTCATTCATTGGTTAATGGGCACTTGGAGTGTTTTCACTGAAGGCTAGAAGCTAAAGATGGCTTTACCTTGCAGCAAGACAATTAATATAAAACCAAATCTTTCACATCCTTGCCTTGAGGGACTTTGCTCACATCTTCTCAGAATTTCTCATAAGTGCTGTCTGCATAGGCCCCAGTCTCTGGCCACATTCATTACATTCCTAGTCTTCTCTCATTTCTAAATCTCCACTCTGTACTCGATATTTGCCACCTGGATTCTTGTTAGCAGACTATGCCACTGGGACATCATCTCCCAGAATTCCATGGTCTGTTATTTCTTTTCCTAAGAGGAACCACTGAACCAGTGTAAAGAATAACAGCTTTTTTAATGCCCCAGTCTGAAAGATTAAAAATTGAAGTCCATGAGTCTTATATTTACAGAGGATAAAAAACTAATCTGCATAACACTACTGAACCAGAAAGAGTATTTTTGTGCCCTATGAAGTCAAGATCACAAGAAAGGAAAAGGAACTAAGTTGTGCTCAACCAATAGGATTCTGATAACTTTAAGCATTTGGGACTTATGTAGGATCTTATATTAACTGCCATAAAACTACCTTCAAACATCTGTTGCTGCTCACTAGTCCAGTGATGTAGATTATAGAAGAGATTAACTAGCTGTTCCCTAAAGCCTTTTCATCTCTTGTGGGCACCTCATTGTGATTAGATGATGGAGCTGTTGCTAAGAAACATGAATGGAAGTGATGTACAGCACAGCACCACAGGTCCTGGCTCATAAAATCCTCAATGTGAAGGTTCTCCATGCTCTTGCCCTTTTTTGAAAATCACTAAACATTGAAAACCAAATAATGGAAAAATCCTGGGTCTCTAAAATTAGCTCTGGAGAAGAACATCATACCTATTCAGAGATTTGACAAGTTTTAGTGGGTTTTGATTTTCTTATCATCAAATGTTGAGTGTTGTTTTGATACTCTGGATATAAGTCCTTTGTCAGATGTATGGTTTGCTAATATGTTATCCCAATCTGTGCATATCTTTTTGTTCTCTTACCAGTCAATTAAAAAATTGATGAAGTCCATAGTACAAATTTGTTCTTCAACAGATTATGTTTTGGTGTTGTGGCTAAATAATCTTTGCTTCACTCAGAGGCAATTTTTCCTCTTATGTGTTTTATAAAGGTTTTATAGTCTTAGGTTTTACATTCCAACATAAGATCCTTTTTTCAAGTTAATTTTTGTATGTGGTTGAATTACAGGTCAAAGTTAACATTTTTCTACATGGACAGCAAATTGTTCCATCCACATCCTTTGAGCAGATTGCACTAGCTGTAGTAGGTTGCTTCCACGTCTATATCAAAATTCAATTGTCCATATCTATCTGTAGATCCTGTAGATCAATGCCATATTCATTTAACATTTTATTGCTTGCCTGCTTAATTGACTCTGGTACTAGAGATTTAATCCAAAGACTTGTCCATGCTAGCCAAAAGCTCTACCAATGAGCTATAGCCCAGCCATTTTTGAGACAGAATCTCACTAAATTGGTTAGGCTGGCTTTGAATATGTGATCTTTCTGCCTCAGCCTCCTGAGTGGCTACTATTACAAAAATGTAACACCATCCACAGCTTGTCTATCTTTACATGAATATTATTCTGCATTTACACTAGAATTATAATAATTGATATTTGGTGGTGTTAGCTCACCTTTGTTTTACTTTTTGCAAGTTGTTTTGATTCTCCTGGTTCTTTGCATTTCTATTTGAATTTTGGAATTATCTACCCATCAATTTCTATAAATCTCTGCTGAAAGTTTGATAAGTGCACTAAAAGATCAATTTCAGGGAGGTGACATCTTAAAAACAGAGTCTTCTGAACCTTGAATAAGATGATATTAGCATTCTATGTAGGCAGTTATTTAACTTAGCAGTTTTAACTGTATTCTTTGCATACTTTGTGCAATTTATCAGTAAGAATTTCATATTTTTACACCATTGCAAATGATTTTTTCAATTTCCTATTGTTCCATGCTACTATGTATGTAGTACAATTATTAGATATTGATCTCGTACTCTGTAATTTAGTTCACTTCCTAGCTCAAATAGATTTTTAATAGATTCCATTAAATTTTAGAAATAGGAGATCATGTTACCTGTGAATACAGACTGTTTTTATTTTTACCTTGGATGCATCTGTTTATTTTTCTTGATTGGTTTCTTTTTTAGAATTTCTAATGCAGCATTAGATAGAGGTGGTGAAAATGGACATCATGAACTTGTCTTTGACTTTTAAATGTTTTCAGGCTTTCTCTCTTAAATATGGTGTTACCTGTGGGTTTAATGTAAATGTCTTTTATCAAGTTCTATTCATTTGCTGAGAGTTTTCAAGAAATGAATATTGGATTTTGACAGATGGTTTTTCCTATGTATGTTAAGATAATCACATTTTTTCTTTCATTAATGTAATGAGTTACATTAACTGATTTTCATATTTTATACCAATCTACTTTCTTGAGATTAACACTGCATGGTCATAAAGTTATACAGCTAAGTTAGCTAAAACTATTGTAGGCAATCACACAGGACAAGGAAGAAGCCAGTGCAGAAGGTGAGATGAATTGCATCTGTGGGGAAGACAGAAGTGTCCACTGAGGGCCAGACCTCAAGACAGAAGATGAAACCAATGCACCCACTTACTTCCACAATAAACAGCAGTGATTTATATTCTAAATAGGTAGAGAATACCTTTCAAAAGTCAAGAAGAGCCACTCACTCAAACCCCTCCAGGAAAAACCCCTATTCTGGTTAATGTCCCTTTGTTATGTGACTTGCTAACCCATTTGATCCCCATTTAACCAGTATAATCTGAGCAATTATATGCATAATACTATGGACTGACCATAGTTTTGTCCCAGCTCCTGCCTACATAGGGAATTCTGATTTTCCCCCACCATGGACCCACCTTACCTCATGATTTTGCTCTATAAAAATACCTAGAAAAAGCAGGGTACTTGGGAAACCACTCGGAATCCCTCTGTCTCTCTCAGACAGAAGCTTTTTTCCCCCAATAAATATATTCTGTGCTTAACCTCCAATGTTCCTAGAATTCATCCCTCAATTTAGCTCATACTGGACATCTAGTGAGTTTGGAGTTTCTTTGTCCTATATTAAATA
>NW_004524645.1:1249547-1252229 GCF_000260255.1 Octodon degus
TGTTCAGGGTCTCACTACTAGATTGGACTCATAATGATTCTCCTGTTTATAGTCTCCCAAGTGCTGGAATTACAGGCATGTGCCACCACACCCAGTCTCATTTGCCCCTCTCAATGCACCCTGGGAGTGGGTCCAGCAGGGCTAGCCGGGGGATCAAACTCCCTCCCCTGCATCTGCTTGCAGGCACTTTAATCCACTGAGCTATTTGGCCAGCCCTATATTGTTAATTTGGTTTACTAACATTTTTATTTTGAATTTTTTGAAAAGTAGTAGTTGAGATTATATTAAGTGTTCAAGAAATATTAGTGACCTCCATCCTCAAATATGTATATCTTTTACACTTCCTCTTTTTCTGTTTCTCTAGAGTGTGATAAATAGAGCTGCCAGAAAAAGCCCAGTAATGCATTTAAACACCTGTGCAAAATTTAATTAGCTTGCTAAGAGTCATCATGGAGCTTTTAGGTTCAATTACATTTAAACTTAAATTGAACTTCTATTCCTTAGTTACATGAAAATAATAGGCACATGTCCTTTCCTGTCTGTGAGAAAAAGTTTTCAGAGCTGAGGGTTTACTCACAATAACAATTTCCTTTTTTCTTCTATTTTTAGTTTCAGACATTCAAGTAAAAGAAAAATCCACCCTACAACGCCATGACTAAAATGCTGCCTTCATTTCCATAGGGACAGTTAGGCTGAAAACTGAGGAAAGCCCATCTGCCTAGATTATAGTCTGTTAAAGCTCACAAGAGAGATCTATTTACACTGGAAACCACAGTACAGTACATCCAATTCTCATTCTGGTAAACAGGCTGCTAGACAAATTGACAAGTTATTGAAATTGCAACACCTGTAGCCAACCATCTAACCTTTTCTTACATGTCAAGCCAAACCACGAATAACCTAATACAACAGCAGAAATGACCTTCAGATTTTTGTCCTTTGTTTTACCACCTTCCAACATTCCCTGGATTAGTGTCATTAACTGAGTGACATAGCCCCAAATGGCCCCAAATGAAGGAAAAATAACACCCTGTTATCAAACACAGCCTGTTTATACAATAGCCAACAAGACCCCTGGATAGCAGTGCAGTTATATGAGGCCTATGAAAAGGGAATCAGCAGAAGTCACCAAATGTTTGTAGGTATTAGGAGGCCTATCTCTTACACCATAGGGCATAATTCAATCTCACTAAAAATCTCAGTTGGGAAAACATTGTTTAAGCTGAAGCATTCAAGGTGTGCTAGCAATTCAGTTTTGAAGTATGTGCAAATAAGGCATGGTTGGCCTTCAGATTTGTCTCCTAAATTCTGAATGATTCATTTCAGGTTCTTCCAGAGATTATAATTCAATATTTTGATATAAATTTTAGCTATGGTTATATGAAAAGACATTTCTAAAATGAATCATGACACTACTGTTAGCCTATTCTTTTTTTCCCCTCTTGTTCTTTAATTCTGAAATTCTATTTTGAAAAAAGATAAGGAAGTAAATTAATGTGCATTTTGCTGACTGTGACACATTGCTAGAAAATATCTGAGAGACCCAGCCCAGGCCCGTCATGTGTGTGGGAGAGCTTCTTCCCTGCTCTGCCCTCCAGATCCCTCTGGATCCATCCCAGGCCCGGGGCATGAATGAGACCTTTCACCTTGCTCTTGGAAACCCTCCAGGACCCTCTGGGCCAACCCTAAGCCCAGTATGTAAGTACGAGAACTTCTATTACACTGTGCCTGCCAGATGTCAACTCCAGACCCAGCCCAGGCCTGGCATACAGGTCTGGTGTGAAACTCTTCAACTGAAGTCCTTGCAGAAAGGCAAGGGGCCAGAACCACCCAGCTAATCCAGGAGCAGAACATCTTGCCAGAAGGGCACAATGGATTCACCTCCATGGGTTGCAGCAAGAAGAAACTGAGCACAGCAGCCAGACCCAAGTCAGGCACATTGGGAGCAGTTCAAACTTCATAGATCTGGACCCAGAAAACTGAGACACTTTGATAGACCCAGATCTATGAGAACATTCTACCTCTTTTTCTCTTGACTGAGAGAGGGGGCAACAGGTAACCAAGGTGAACTAGTCTGCCTAGAAGACCCCAGGAACATCAAAGGGAAGTGATCAGACAGAACTTAGGGGAATTAATTTAAATACAAATTTCTAATTTAATATCTGCTTAGCTATACAGACATAATGCTTGCTCTTAGTGTCTAAAATACAAACCTATTAGTTAAAAAACGTTGTCAACTGCTAAATATTACTATCCATTATTAGTATTCCTAACTATAGTTCTATAAATTTGAAATTATAACTGTCATAACCATATAATTTCTCTTGGGAAAGAATTTCAGTTGATGCTAACATTATAACTACACAAAAGCTCTACACCAAAGGTTAGAGGACAGTGCTATACAAAATGAGAGAAAGAAGAATCAAAATGCAATCTCAGGCCCTGAGCCTACCAAGAAAATATGCAGGAGACACTAGCATAGAAGGAACTGGGAATTACACAGCTGAAATGCCTGAATTAATAGCGACTTGTAGTCAAGAAGCGATGGCACAAAGCTATAGAGGAAATCAGATCAGAAAGAACCTGTGAAATAAAAAAAGAAATCTCTGAAATAATACTGTTTCAAGTAAAGAAACAACTCAGAAATGTAGCTGGAAATCAGATCAGAAATAATCTCTGAAG
>NW_004524645.1:1255000-1256734 GCF_000260255.1 Octodon degus
GAATAAATGAACCTAATGGACATATACAGAGTCTTCTACCCAACCACAGCTAAATACACATTTTTTTCAGCTGCACATGGGACAATTTGTAAAATAGAACACATAATAGCCTATAGGTCATGCTTAAGTATATGCAGGAAAACAGAAATTATACCATGCATATTATCTGATCACAGTGAAAGGAAACCAGAAATAAATGACAAAGGAAACCATAAAACCCCGTGAATACATGGATATTAAACAACACCCTCCTAAGCAAGCAATGGGTTATAGATGAAATTAAAAAGAAATTGAACAATATCTATAATTCAATGAAATTTCAGGCACAACTTATCAGTATTTATGGGACACAATAAAAGCAATTCTTAAAGGGAAATTTATAGCTGTGAACTCACATATTAGGAAAACAGAATGGGAACAAATAAATACCCTTATGCTACACCTCAAATGTCTAGAAAAGGAAGGGCAAACCAAACCCAAAGCCCAAAGACAGGAGGAAATCACAAACATTAGAGCAGAAATTAATTCAACTGAGAAGGAGAAAACAATTCAAATATTAGCAAATCTAAAAGCTGGTTCTTTGTAAGATTAAATGAAACTGATAAGCCCCTAACTAACCTCATCAAAAAGAGGAAAGTAAAATCTCAAATCAAGTGCTAAGGAATGAAAAGTGTGAAATTACCACGGACCCTGTGGAAATTCAGAAGATCATCAATAGCGACTTCGAGAAACTTTACTCGTGCAGAAGAGAAGGCATAAGAAGTGGACAGCTTCCTAGAAAGGTACAAATTACCAAAACTTAATCAAAAAGATATAACAACTCTCAATGTCCCAATAACAACAAATGAAATACAAATTGTAATAAAAAACATTCTGACAAAGAAAAGTCCAGGTCCTGATGGATTCACAGCTAAACTCTACAAGAGATTTACATAAGATATAATTCATATACTCCTCAAACTCTTCAATGAAAGTGGAAAAGAAACAATCCTCCAAAATCATTCCTGGAGGCAAGTATTAGACTGATAGCAAAACCAAAGAAAGACACAACAAAAAAAAGAGAGAACTACAGGCCAATCTCCCTCATGAACATACACACAAAAATCCTCAATAAAATCTGAGCAAATAGAATACAGAAAATCATCAAGAAGATCATACACCATGACCAGGTAGGATTCATCCCACGGATGCAAGGAAGGTTCAACATACAGCAATCTACAAATGTAATACATTATATCAATAGAGCCAAAAGGGCTACATGATCATCTCAATAGATGCAGAAATGGCTTTTGACAAAGTCCAACACTCATTCATGTTCAGTGTCCTACAGAATACTGGAATATATTGCTTCTACCTCAATCTGATGAAAGTCATCTATGACAACCCAACAGCTAATATAATTCTAAATGGGGAAAAACTGAAATCTTTTACTCTCAGATCTGTTATAAGGCAAGGATGTAATCTGTCACCACTCTTATAAAATAAAATTCTGGGATCATTAGCTAGAGGCATTAGACAAGACAGAGAAATAGAAGAAATAAGAATAGGTAAAGAAGAAGTTACACTACCATTATTTGCAGATGACATGACACTCTACCTGGAGGACCCAAAAAGTTCCATCAAGATGCTTCTAGAATTAATACACAAATTCAGTAGCATAGCAGGACACAAAGCCAATACCCAAAAGTCAATAGCATTTGTCTACACAGTTAACAAACTGAGAGGGAATTTAGA
>NW_004524645.1:1258035-1258529 GCF_000260255.1 Octodon degus
ACTTATAGCAGCACAATGTGTGACAGCCAAATCTTTGAAGCAATCACAATGCCTGTCAACTGAGGAATGGATAAAAAAGATGTGATGTTTTTATGCCATGGATTATTACTCTGTTATAAAGAATGATAAGCTTTTAACCTTCATATATAAGTGGATGCAACTTGAAGGTATATTCATAAGTGAAATAAGCCAGACCCACATGTGTAAATATCATATAGTCTCCCTAGTGTAAGAACTCAAAAGAAGAAATAAAACTTCAACAGTCTAAAACAGCTAACTGAAAGTGAGAACTTAAGGATTAAACAATGAAAAGAGGGCAACAAGAAAAGCTAGGAAACATGGCAGGGTCAAAACCATGCAAGTATATACACAAAAGGGTTAAGGAAATGTCCTGAGAATCTCCATCAGGTTTTTGAAACTAGCAGTTAATTGGTAGGGTTCTCAACCTGACTTAGTATATATGCTGATACCTGTGAACTAAGCAACTGCACCGA
>NW_004524645.1:1260284-1269574 GCF_000260255.1 Octodon degus
TTAATGCAATATTTTTTATGTATTGAACACTTGGCCCTTAGTCCAAAGACTTCCTAAGACTTTTATTTTTTGTAATTTTTATCATAGATTAATCTTTCTTTCACTCAGGTAGGAAGCTGGTATATATACGTAGATCATGAATGAAGGGTACTACCAGATACTTCACTGTGTGCTGAACATTATCTTGGCAGGATTTTCCAATCTATGATTCTGTTAGAATGAAGAAACATAGAGTGGCTAAAATTTTGAGTGGAAATGACTAATGATGCACTTGGTGTGGCACTTGCAGGGTATTTTGTATTATGAGAAAAGAAACAATTTCAACCAGAACAGTTTAGGCCAAGACATGCATCAGAGGATAGATGCTGCTCATTTTTAGCAAATGAGGTTGGAGGAAAGTTTCCAGAAGTAATCTGTACTATTTGCTGTACCTCAGTGCAACCCTTGAGCATTTGTGATGTTTAAAATTGGATTTTGAGAAGGCCAAAAGATTGTATTCACATTTCATTACAAAGAAGCAATCTGGAGTCATACACATATATCACCATTGTTTTATGTTTGCACTTTATTACATATTTAATATATCTCTACAGAGATACTTTTAGAATACACATTTTACACTCTGTACAATATATTTAAATACAGACTTAAACAAACTTTACATATTTAGGTACTTTTTTTGCAGTACTGAGGATTGAGCAGCTTCAGTGTACAAGCTGAAGATTGTGTGCATGCATATTTTGAATAATATTGTTGCCTTATTTAAATTAAATCTGACATTTCATTCTCTAAAACTGTACCCCTTGTATTCTATTTCACTACTTTATTCATGTAAAAATGATACTATTGGAAAAAAAACTGGTAAGCATAAAATAAATCAGGACAATGCACTTGTCACACATGTGCTTATTCTATTCAGCTATCTCCCGGGCCCATATTTAGGTACTCTTGTCGAAGACTGTGGAACTGAATCTTCATTCCCACAGGCAGATAACAACTTTAAGTACCTGGATTATTAGTTCTTCTCCTCCTCTCCATTCTATAGTTAAGAAACAGACAACAGAAGTCCTGCACTGAATCCCCTTGTATTACATTGTTTATTAGTATTGGAACAAAACAGAATGGTACTGATTATGATTCTAGAAAGTCTAGCCTGTTCAAAACAATCCTGAGGCCAGCAACAGTAACTACTTTAGTCTACTTTAAAAAAACCCTACAGAATTCTACTATGTAATCCAGCCTGGTTTTGAACTTGGTATGCAGTTCATGGCTCATGGTAATGAATTTGCAATCTGCCTGCCTTAGCCCTTTGTGTACTTGAATTACAGAGATGTACCACCACACTCAGTTTGGGTTAGTCATAATAATCTGCAGTTGGGAAATCATTCATTTTAGATATCAACCAAGATAAGCAAAAGCATTGAGATTGATTCTAAAGCAGGAGAGGAAAGAATGGTTAAACAAATTCTTGAGGGGCAAAATGGCTCAATGAATGACTTTGAACTCAAGTGCATTGCCTCTCTCTCAGCAATCTCCTCTGTATAATGGATTTTTTTTTGTACAGAGGATTGAACTCAGGACCCTGTGCTTGTCAGGCAAGCTGTATTGGAAAATTCTGATGTCTTCATAATTCTCAAAGTGTACAAGCTGAAGATTGTGTGCATGCATATTTTGACTAATATTGTTGCCTTACTTAAATTAAATCTGACATTTCATTCTCTAAAACTTTATCCCTTATATTCTATTTCACTACTTTATTCATGTAAAAATGATTCCATTAAAAAAGAGCTGGTTAATCTAAAATAAAACCATGTGGTGAAAGTTATCAGTACACATTTGGTGAATGTGTCAATAAGTGATGAAAGGGATTATCAAGTTTATTATCACTTCATTTTTTGTATCAGCCTGTTACAAACATGCATTTAAGACCTCAAAACACCAAGAACAGAATATATTTAATTTGAACTTATAGGATGAGCTAAAAGAGAAGATAGATATGATACCTTGAAACCATAGATTTTTCAGTATAGGAGTGACACTTCAATTTATTTGTCCTGCACTCAGCCATTTAAAGGAGATATATTCTTATCATATCTTGCTTTTATTTTTTGTTTGTTTTGTTTGAATTTAAGTTTCTTCACATCTGCTACATGTCTGTGTGGTAGAGAGAAAGAAAGAGATAAAATAGCTCCAAAGAAATAAATTTGGCATAAGAGGAGGGAGGAGAAAAGAGTACTAGAAATATTTTCTGTGGAAGTTCCCATAGAAAACCAATACAAATGAGGGCTTGCTACACCCTAGGCACTGAGGCTCAGCCATACATGGCACCATGCTAGTTGGACATCAAAGGAAGAGCAACGAAACACAACAGCTTGGCAGATGCTTCTGGCTTAAAAATCCATTTGCACAGGCTTAAGGGAGCCTGCTGTCCCCTGGGGAGGCTTTGGCAAGACCAGAAGAAAACATCAAAGGCACTCCAGACTGCAAATCTTCTCTAAGGGTGCAATCAGCAGGACAGGAAATGGAAAGTCATCCTAGAAGGGATTTGGAAAGGAATGGAGCTTATCTGAGGATGCCTGGGCCCTGCACACAAGCCATGTGGACATTCAACAGACATGATATGGCAGACAGCTTGGCATGGAATCAGCAGCAAGTTTTCCCCTAGCCCCCACTGAGAAACTGCTGGACTAATGTGACACAAGAAAGGATAATTCAATGAGGGTGTTTTGTCGTCTTCATGGTTGACTTAATATTTTGAAAAGATATCATGGAAGAGGGCAGGCTTCATGCTAAAATTTGACAGAAGCATAAAAATATCCAGAGATAGACTCCATGGGACAAGAGAGCAAAGTCAACCAAGAGAATATGGATAAATAGATTTTGCCTGAAATAATATCTGGCCTCCTGGACTAGAACCTTTGGTAACCCAGCAGGGTTGCTTCATGCTTGTAGTACCTCAGTGTGATCAAGGAACTAAGAGTTGCCAACAAACACAAGAAAGGCCTTTAATTCCATTCCACTAGGAAATAATTACAGACTACAAAATCCATGCATGTGCAGAGCCCAGTGAAGTCTGAAATTTCACACACAGTCTGCCATGGAAGCCAGACAGAATTCGTGCTTCTTTGTCTTAAGAAAGGAAGAATTCCTACAAAACCAAGGGAGAGGAGCATTCTCAAAGGGATAGGAATGTGAAAAATATATGAGACACAGTAAATATACATTGACTATATATTATTGAGTATATGTTGATTAAATCACAAACACACACACACACACACACACACACACACACACACACACACATGCATATGTTAGCTTTGGCAAGGCTGAGGCCTTAAAATAAAGTCACAGCACATGAGGTAGTTTTATATGAGCTCCCAAATGTGGCAAGTTTTTGAACAACTTTCCTCAGTGAGCATATTCTCTGGGTTTAAACATGTGTTCACTATTTAAAATTCTATATTATTTTGAAAAATATTAGATTAGAATATTAGCAGATATAGCAAAATATTAGTATCTTAGAAAGAGATTGTGTATTGTGGAGGTCCAAGAGAGCATATAAAATATCATATTTCCCCGAAGTCATTCATCCACACAACTAACTTTTCACAGAGTTACCTTTCTGACTGAACTATGGATCTCAGGCCCTTGGGTACATCCTGTGATAGAAGGACGAACTGAAGTTTACTGACTACTCTGGGAAGTCAGATTGCCATCTCATGAGAATGAAGCTATTTCCTACTCCTATGGTCTGCATAGCAAGCAATGGTGGCTATAAACTGTGAGTGTCCTGATGTCCAGTATCCATCCTGATCCTAATGGTCTTATGGATTGACTTGGTACTTCCTCTTTTTTTCACCCCTTCCTATACAGTTTCATCATTCACTTCTACTCTCAAAAAATCCAGTTCTTCAAAAGCTGAATGTAGTACTGACTTAGTCAAGAGCATCATTTGTTCAAGAAATGTGTGCTGCCAAATGCATCACCATTGAGAAAAAAGGAAGACAACAACACTTATACTTTCCAGTGACTTAAGTATGAATTACATTTAGCCTCTTGATCAATGTTTCCTGACCTTTAGGATCATGACTATCTTATTTTAGTCTTCTCTCATTGCTGGGACAAATACTCAGCACCCAGAATTAAGAAAGGAAAGACTCACTTAGCTCACAGTCAATGAGATTTCAGTTCATACTCAGCGTTCTCTAAGGCAGAGTAGGACATGGCAGAGAACAACCTTTCATGACAGAGACAAAGAACAAGACCAAAGGGAGTGACAGATGCTCATACAGCTAGCTAGCCCCTCTCCCCTCCTTACATTATAAGACAAATTACCTACACCAGGGCAGGTGTAGCACATTAACACCCACAATAATCATTCACAAAACTCCTAAAACTACCCCATGACTGCATGAGGTTTTGAGGGGACAACTACACACAAACCATAACATTCCAACCCGGATCCCTAAAGACTCATGCACATCCCTTTTTAGCTCATCTCTAAGAGTTGTCACAGTCCTAACAGTTTTGGTATTGCTATAAATTAATTCTAAGACCCATGTGTCCTCCAAGGTCTAAGGCAAATTTCGCCCATACAAATGAAAAGTTAAACACTTCCAACATTCAATGGCACAAGATAAACTTTATCATTCCAAAGCTTCACACAGAAGGATACCAAGCACTGTGACAAAGGCAAATCCAAAATTCAGAAGGCAGACATCAAGTCCAGTAGTTCCATGTGAAACATCTGAAGTAATCTGTGGTAAATTGTAAGCTCCATGTGGCTCTGCCCCTATGGCACTCTTGGTGGTACCTCCCTTGGCTTCCCTGTTAGGCCTGCTTTTCTCTCTCTTTGTAATTTTTCTTAGATGATCCATGTTTCTGGATTTTCCAAACTTACAGAGTTTCAACTGAATAGGATTCTCACTCATAGCTTTATATACTGGCCTCCCAGGGCCACATTGACTGGAATCCTAAGGCCTTCTGAAATTGAGGTAGAAGCCTTCTTAGCCTCAGAAGCTTGCATTCTGCAAGCTCATAAAACCAGTGGCACCTGGATGATACCAAGGTCTGCTGTCAGCTGGAGCTGCAGCCATGCTTCTTTCTCTCTTGGCTGTAGGAATCAAGTGCCTGGATCACTGAGCACTCTGACCATGATTCTGAGGAATAAATTTCCACTGCCAACACCATTCGGGAACCTGGTGTGGCTGACTCTACCATTCTGGAACATGGGAATCTGTGGCTTTCTCCTCAATGCAAACTCCCTCACTCTTGCAATTCTGAGGCTATAAAGTGTGGAGACCTGCTGCCTCCTGTAACACCCTCAGGCCACCCTTTCCATTCTCTGGTTGCTTCTCTGCAATGGAGATCCTCTCAGCTCTATCTTTGCATTTTGCAGCTTTACTGAAACTTCCTTTCTGGCCAAAATCACAACATTTTAAATCATCCTGCTAGGATTGTTGCTCTTGATTCTCAACATAAATCTGTCTAAAAGCCCCCAACAATAGCCATGTCACTGCTTCAACATTTAACTGCCTTGAAATTTGTTTTACAAGATTAATCATTCTGTCAGGCTTAATCTCAGGCAAAGTCTCTGGACATGAAGAAAATGCAGGCAACCTTTCTACCAAGCCATAACACATATTATCTGGAGTCCTACAACCAAAGTAGTTCTTCCCAGTGGAAACCTCCTCATCCTGGTCTTTACAGGCAGGATTTCTATCAGCCTTCTGGTCTTCTGAGCTCTGACCAGAATCTCCCATACAAAACAGCTGAAGCTGATCTAGCACTTCTCTTGTAGGAAACATATCTGAACCTTTTCTATCTCTTCCTATAAGCTATTTCCCAAAGCTTGTAATCCATGTGGTCAGGTTTCAACACAGCCATGACCCCACTTCTCTGGTACCAAATTTGGTCTCAGTCACTCTTCTCCCATTGCTGGGACAAATACACAACACCCAGAATTAAGGAAGGAATGGTTTATTTAGCTCACAGTCAGTAGAGGTTTCAGTCCATATGCCAAAGTAGAGTGGCACATAGCAGAGAGCAAACTTTCATGGTAGAGGTAAAGAGCAAGAGCAAAGGGGGTGGCAGGAGCTTAGGCACATAGCTAGCCACTCTCCCCTCCTTACACTGTAAGGCAAATTACCTACCTCAGGGTGGGAGCAGCACCCACACCCACAATAATAAATCACAATTACAAGACACCCATGATAGCATGAGGCTTTGGGGGAACAACTAGACACAGATTATAACAATGACCATGACTTAGCTACTTGTGAAGTAAGGATTGTTGGGTCCCAGAAGGTCTTGTGAATGCCTCAGTGAGAGACTTGTGTAATCTGAAGTACTCCCCTGGGGAGGCCTATCACAAATATCTTTGGAAACTTCAAAACCAGATGCGCATGATGAAATTGTTTATATTTTGTATCAGAATCCTGCAGAGAATTTGCAGAATCAGAATCTCCAAAGGTATACTGGGCATCTGGAGTTTAAAAAAAATCTAGGGAATAGTCTTCAGGAGAACCACTATGTGCCCCAAGGGTTGGATGACAGATATAGCATCCAAGGGAAAAAACAGTTCCTCCAACACGAAGCGCCATGTTTCTTTTATCAAAACATGTGAAAATTGCCATGAGGTACTGACCACAGTATTACGCTAAATAGACAAGAAGCCAAAATACAAGTTCATGCTGAATCAGGAAGAAAGAAATGCCCAAAGTGAAACCTGAAAATAAATACTTGTCTTTGAAAATAAGTAGAGGTGAGATCACTGTTCTTCAGAAGATGCAATCATGTACCTTTGCCTTCTAATTTTTTCTACAGTGGAAAATAGTTAATTTTGTAGTGAAAAAACATATATCTATATATACAAAATAGCATAGATATACAGCTACTTTCTCTTAGTTAAATGAGAAGAAAGTTTTGAACTAATAGTGTTTAGACAAGATATCATGTCTGCATCTTGTATTAGGAATAACTACTACAAAGACAACAACATGCAATGTATTAATTATTGTAGCTGTCCTACTAACTCTTTTCAAAACTATCTCATTGCTACTTCTTTCTCAGTAAAATTATAAAAGAATAGTTCCTTAGGCTTTCTGAATGTAACATGAAATACCTTTTCAAGTAACACCAAGAAATTTTCTGATGGTGGTGCCATCTCTCAATGTATTTCAGTTTCTGTTTGGTACCCCATCCCCATGAGCATGAATTAGTTTCAAAGAAGCTCCTTAAGGAGATATGAAACCTGACTGGCAAATATGTACTCCCTGCTAAGGTGAAGGTTCTTCATAATGGGCTTTGGAATCAGGACATTTTTTGCTATAAGAAAGTCATCTCTACATTGTTCTGGGGCTAATTACTCCTAAGCCTTGTGAATCTTTTATTGGAAGAATCAAAAACTACTGAGGGAAATTAAAAAAATTCAGTGAACTTCAAGATATTCATTTTAATATAGTTCCTACAATATAGCCTTCAGGAAACAAGGTGCAATTTCTTTTGAACAGATAAGCCATTTTGGAGGTAATTTTAGACTTACAGAAGACCATCAAACACAATACAAAGAATTCTCATATGACATGTAGTTAGATTTTTTCTCCTTAATATCTTATGTAACCATGGAATTTTGAAAAATAAAAGTAAGACATTAATTTTAACACAGTATATTAAAGAAAGTACAAAACTATTCAGATTTCATTAGTCTTCTCACTAAAATCTTTTGTTCATTCCATGATCCCATTGAAATTTTCATTTGTGGGTTGGCCAGATAGCTCAGCAGACTAAAGCACGTGTTTAGGCAGAACTCAGAAGCCAGTGTTCAATCCCCAGTGTGCTGTGTGAACCCCACCCTCCAGGATGTGCTGAGATGGCTATTGAAACTGGGCTGGTGACACTTGCCTGTAATCCCAGTGTTTGGGAAGCTGAAAACAGGAGTATCACTCCGAGTCTGATTTACATAATGAGACCCTATAGACCCTGTACTAAATACATAAAAGAAAAAGAAATTTCCATTTGCATTAATTTATAATTTCTCCTTAGTATCTTCTGGCCTGTGAGATTCCCCTTTTCTTTCTTTGTCTTTCACAATCTTGACAGTTTTGAATTATATCAAATACTTGTTTCATAGACTGTTTCTTAATTGGAGTCTGTTGGAAGTTGTTACAGAATAGCATGCATGCATTAATCAGCTTTCTTTCTCTGTGGCAAAATACGTGAAAGAAATCAACTTGATTCATGGTTTAAAAGGTTTCAGTCCATGGTCACTTGGCTCCACTGTGTTTGGGCCGCTGTCAAAGTAAAATCTTATGGTGAAAGAGCATGGCATAGAAAAACTGCTCATGTCTTCGCAATCAGGAAGTGGCGGTGGGGGCAGGAAGAAAGGAGCCAAGGAGAAGAGATAGTCTTCTAGGAAATGTCCTCAGTGACCAAATTTCACCAAGGAGCTCCTACCTCCAGAAGTTCCTACCACTTCCTACTAAAGCTATGAACTCATCCACAGATTATCAGTTGATGACGTCAGGGACCTCAAGATCTAATCACTTCCCTAAAGCCCCACTTATGCACATTGCTGCACTGGGGGCCAAGACTGCAGTACATGAGCCTTTGAGGGACATTACAGATCTAGACCATGCATTGCATATGCATTTAAGGCAATAATACTCCAGAAATGGTGTACCTTCCTCAGTGTATCACAGCTAGGGTACAAGGCGTCCATAGCTATCATTGGTGATATTAACCTTGGTCACCTCCTGAGCTGCTGTCTGTCAGGGTTTCCCACTATCTACTTACAATTTTTTCATTTATAATAACTACACATGTTGGGAGTGATACTATTTAAGCCAATATTCTGTGTCTATCTAGGTTGTTACAAATCATTTTAAAACACATCATTGAGTTTTTTCTAGGGTAATTATCACTGTACTTTTGTAATTCACTATTAAGTACTTAAGTTAGAATTTTTTATTATCATTTTTACTTTGGGTCATTGGAATTTTTTGAGAATGAAGAATTGTTGCCTCTTCCCCATTTAAGGAAAGAGAATGGACAGAAACAGGATACATAATTTAAAGTTAGCATGGCAGTATGGAAAGTTGATTGAATCTTCAGAACATGATGCCATGTCACCATCCCCTGATATCCAACTCCAAAGATAAGCAAAACATGCTCTGGATATGGAAGGTTCTAAACATACAACAAGGCAAGCGCATCAAAGTGGAAATGATGTGAGGAGAGGCTGTTTCTGGTGATACTCATCTGAAAAATACAGAACTGTTTGCCAGGGA
>NW_004524645.1:1276007-1293567 GCF_000260255.1 Octodon degus
AAAAAAAAGAAGTTACAAAGATGCAGAAAACATGTGACATAGGTAAAATGCTTGATAATTCACAAAGGGATGAATAAGGACAGCAAAATAATTTTCAATATTTTCAGTTTCCATAATGTCCTATCAGTGGTCTGAAAATTTAATTTCAACCCCTACCACACTTTTATAGATTTGATTTGAAGTAAAAGAACCAATTTTAGTAAAATACCAAAAGGATTTTTTTTAACATTTTAAATTTCATTAGACTAAATATTGACATGAGAACTATGTTCCAATTTACTATTTTGGAACACTACAGTGAAAATATTAAGCAAATTGTTTTTCAACTAAGAATTTTGTCAGCAATTTGCTTTTACCTTATGAAAAAAGAGAATTTCACCAAAAATCAGTAAACAGGCTATAGAATCATTCTGGCTATTAAATTCATGCATTCTTTTGGGTCCAAATTAAGCAGGCCATATGCCAGATTTAGAGAGTGACCACAGCTCAACAAACCTTATGGTTCAGCAGATGTGGTTATAAGATATGGCTTCACTGAAAAATATTCACCACTAAGCAATTTAAGAACTGCACTCTGAGGTTTTGATTTAAAAGCTTTAAATTTTCTATAGAAAAGGAGTGGGTATACTATTATATTGGACTTGGGGTGCAGAAATATTCAGCTGAAATAAGCCATTTACAGGGTTTTTAAAATTGCAATATTTTTACAAATATACAAGCCATGAATACATATGAAGTGTCCCTACTTCATTTTTTTTTGTTGACTTTAACATACTCAGGGGCTTTCATTGATGCATACATTAAAAGACCTTCATGAGTCAGTATTCAGTTTGACAGATCAGTTGAACATTTGCAAAGATTGGTTGAAATGTGCTTAGTAAGATTAGTAAGATACTATGTGTACTCAAGTAAATGTAGGAATATTGAAATGTTCCAAGATTTTAGAGCAAATATAATAGGAATAGTCATTTCCTGGGTTATAAATTTGAATACCATTGTCCATAATACACATTGAGACATTCCATAAAATCATCAAATGTATGGGAGCAAAGCACCTAGCCATGCAGGAGAATAAGAGTGAAAGAGCTTTAGAAACACATTAGTCAACCTTATTCTTCAAAGTTTCAGTTTAATAAAGATTGAGTTAAACCAGCAGTACTTCTTTGATCTACATCAAAACTTCCCACTCTAATTTCTTGGCTGGAAGAGGAAAGTGAATATCCAGATTGCTCTTCTTAAAAGAAGAAAAAATAAAACCCTGAAAAATGCTGACATACTTCCTCAATGGTTTCAGAACTTGTGGTTAAATTTATGAAACTTATTGAGTTACCATCTAACATTTCTATAAAGCAGATTGGCTGATAAAATTAAGATGACTAGAAGTTGCAAAGGAAGTCTGTAAGATAGGGCAGGATTACATTATCAAGTCTGTAGTAGAGGCTGGTTCACTACCTAGGGAATAATTCCTACACAGTTCATGGAACCTCTTGGGCTGTTCCAATTTCACATTCACATGAAATAGTCACTCACTGGATGTATTAATTAGTATTTTTGGCTCTCAGTCACAACAAAGTTTATTTACAAATTTCCGGCTAACTTGTAATTGTCCTTCAAAACGATCATATAAAATCTGCACTAAATCATAAAGATAGATGAATAAAGACCAGGAGGAAGAAAAGTCCCATTATCTTGTCTCAGAAATTATGTGTGTTCACTCACTAAGAGTGTATGCTCTGTGAAGGGAGGACAGTAAGTATCCCTTATGGTGTCATCAGCATTGGTGTGGTTGTTTGAACATAATTCAGAAGCTCAATTAACTCAATTTCAGTTTGATTGGTTTTATTTGGTATTATCAACCTTCAGGCAATATGCTTCTTATTATTATCAATTAAAATTCACACTGGTTTTCCCACATAGGCAATACTATTCTCTTAAATTCTCAAAGTTATATAGAAGGAGAGCAAAAGAATTGGGATCAGAACCCAAGGTTTCTTACTCCAAACTTGTACTATCACTACCATCAGCAGATTGAAGAAGTATTCAGTGGACACTATTAGTTTCAAAATCTTTATCATTCACAAAAATAAAACATCACATTTGATTTTTCTCTTTTTTACTCAAGTAGCTTATATGGAAATTATTTCTTAACCACAGAGAGTTTTGAAATTCATTACATCTTTCAATTTAGAACGAACAAAAGTCTTCAGTTAGTTATTTAGAGCAAAGGCCTTCTAATCTCTATGGCAATATTTTCCTAATCAAGTCCCTGGAACATAGGCACTGAATTTTGAACCTGAAGCTGATTTCAAGTCTGAAATTGTTTTCATTCATTGAATGGGAACACTTGTTTTTTTTTATTGCAAAGTTGTTTACAAAGCGGAGCTGCTGGAATACATTTCTTTTGATGAAAAAAAGAGTGATGGGGTATTTAGCTGGAAGGAGTCTATGAAATTTCATGTGACTAGTAGAGAATTTGACATTGGAAGTTTTAAGTTCTAAGGTAGGTTGATTAATCCAAACTGGAAGAAGATGCAGGTGAAATTCTTTTAAAGAAAGAACTGAATAATTGAGGAAAGGAAGCTTGATAATCTCTTTAAACTAAAGAGTTCATTCTCATCACAAATAATGTTTTTCTGGAAACACTAATGAATCAAAAGCCTTGCTACATACCAGGTATTAAGATACAAATTTCAGTCAGATTGATTCTTACTCATGGAGGTAATCAATAATTTTATATTTTCATAGAAAGTGTCCAATAACTGCTATTGTTAAAGGTAATTGATAGAAATATGGGCAAATTATATGCACAATCCCCAAAATTTGAACAATAAAGTCAGCATATTAGGCCAAGACCAATTACATATATGAGTCATATTAAAGAGAAAAACTTACTGTTGCTTGACTTGTAGAAATATACATCTCAAGCAATGTTCCTTTCTTATTGGGGACCATCAGTCTTTCTGCCTAAATTGAAATATAGCTCACAAATCATATGACTAACCTACTTTAAACAGAACATGTCAGTGGTTTTCAATAAACTAATGGAGTTATTTAACCTTCACAACTATCTAATTCCAGAACATTAATCTAATTTCATCATTCCAATAAGAAATTATGTACTCTTTAAATTGTTAGATGTCATCCTCTCCTTACTCCAGACCCTGGCAACCATTAATCCATTTTCTATTGTGTAGATTTGCCTATTCAGGGAATTTCACATAAATGGACTTATATAATATGTGCTCTTTTGTGAGAAACTCATTTTTCCTTGAGATTCATTTATTTTGTAGCATGAATCACTACCACATTCCTTCTTACAAGCAAGTAATATTCAGTGTGTTTATGAGCCACATTTTGTTCACACATTTATTTGATTTGGGCTGCTAACAGAGAATTTCTGTCTTTTTGTTTTTA
This sequence comes from Octodon degus, assembly GCF_000260255.1. NCBI lineage: Eukaryota > Metazoa > Chordata > Mammalia > Rodentia > Octodontidae > Octodon > Octodon degus. Next base: position 1,279,422 of record NW_004524645.1, read on the forward strand.
TAAACAATGCTGCTATGAACATTTATGTGTAAGTTGTTTCATATGAGCATGTTTCTTTGATATGGTCCATTTAGAAGAAAAAGAAAAGCAAGACCAAGTTATCTACCACAGTGCCAAAGAGAGAAAATGGTTTATTGAAGAAAAAGTCAGTTGTCATTCTAGTATTTACTCAGTATTCTAAAGATTAGTCACAATATCTCTTGCTAAAAAACATATTATAGGCTCCAAATGAGATGTGGCAAAGTAGAAAGAGTCTACTACTCTTTCTTCCTGGGAAAGAGTCTAAAGAGTGTGAACATCTCTATCCTGAACACACTTCCCAAATGTTTCTCATTCTCAGGTTTAGGAAACACTGATTTCATGGCTTGTAACTAGATATCCCCCTAAAGCTTCATGCACTCATAGGCAGGACTTTATACAAGTGGCTGGATCTAAAGGGTGTGAATATGGATTAAGAGTGTGTGAGAACTAAATTTTTTCACTGATTGGCTTAGCATAATTCTGGGTGTGAAAAATGGGAAAGTCCACCCTGAGGGTGGGTGGCACCAACCAATAGGATTGTAGCCTGAATGGAATTTAAGGGAAAGGGAGACTTGTTGCTGCTCCTTTACTACCTCCTTCCTCCCCTGCCACGGACTGATTCTCCTCTGCAATACCCTTCTGTCATGCCACCCTGCTTCAGAGCCCGCCAACTATGGACTGAAAACTCCACAAACTGAGCTAAAATAAACCTTTCCTCTTTTAACCTGTGGGTACTTGGTATTTTACCCCAGCAACGATGAAAGTAACTGAGACCTAGTTTGGTCCTTGCCACTCAAAGCAGATTTATGAGAATATGCATCATAACTTCACCTCCTAGAAGTATATTAGAAATGTAGCCTCAGATTCTGCCCCAAACCTGATGAAGTAGAAGTTCATTTCAAGAAAATTCTTCCATGATTGGGAAGTATAATACCTAGAATAAAGTTTTCCTAGTGCAAGTATCTAATCTTTCCTGAGTCCTTCTTAGTCCTATTAGTCCTAGGTTCACATTAGAATCACCTAGCATGCTTTGAAGAAATAAATATGATCACTACATCCCATTCAGATCATTTAAACCAAAATATCTCAGGAGTTACAGTCTGGGCATCAGTATTTCATTTGATTATGTTAGTTCCCAAGTGAGTTTAATGTGGGGTCAACTTTGAAATCCCTATATAGTGATTTCTCTATGATACAGCTACAACATGAGGCCAAGAAAAATACTGCCTTGAAATTCACCTATTCATTCTACAATACATACATAAATTTGTACTATTAATCCATTAGCCCTACAATTTTAAAACAGGAATAAATAAAAGAAATAGGCCAGCAAGATAGCTCAGCAGACTAAGTACCTGCTTAGACAAGTGCAGGGACCAGGTTTCAATCCCTGGCACCAAGTGCTTTGCAGGTTCCACCTCCAGGTATGCTCACCTGGCCACCGAGATGGAGTATAGAGGTGCACTTCTGTAATTCTAGAGCTGGGGAGGCTGAAAACAGGAGGATCACTAGGAGTCTGAGCTGCGTGGTGAGACCCTGTATTAAATATGTATGAAAAAAAGAGAAAATAATTGCTCAAGGGAGAAGTAGTAAAGGAGACAAGAAGATAGGAAGAAATGGAGAGTATGTAAAGAAGGAAGGAAGAAAGGCTCTATGATTTGAATATAATTGCATCCCTAGGTGTTCATGTATTGATATTTAACCCTCACTGTGAAGTACTGAGAAGGTAGAATCTTAATCAGGTTCTGTTATTTAAAGAAGGGATCTTTGGGACATGAATAGGATTATACATGGTCACAGGGTTGATCCACCATGATTCAAAATGGATGACTTTATAAGAGGAGTGACAGAAATGAAAAGAGAGACACTCTACTCATCTTGTCATGTATTTCTCAGTGCTGCCTTGTGGGTCTTCCAGCAGGAAGGCCATCACTAGATGTGACCTTTTGACCTTGATTCACAGTAAAAATAAACTTCTTTTCCTCTTAAGTCTTCTAGCTTCAGGTATTTCATTAAAATAACAGAAAATGAGCTAGCACACAAGTATAAGAAAAAACACTGTGCTACACAAGACCACTATAATTTGTATCAATTGAAGTACATTTCAGGAGCAAACTGAAAATTTCCATGTTCATTTAAAAAAATTGAAAAGTCATTTGCAGACAGGGAAATTCCTTTTCTTGTGTCTTGTTCTCAATTGTTGACAACTGCATGTACTTATTTAACCAGCACAATCAAGACACGACAAGTTCATCACCCTCAAAAAACTGACATGTTGAGGCTCTGTAGTCAATGCTTCAACTTAGTAAAGGACAATCACGGGTCTCTTTTCTGAGGTCAGATCATGACTGTTTTTTGCGCAAATATAAATTTTAATTTTCCCAGGCAAGTATCTAGAAGTAGCATCGTCGTTCTGTATTATAATTATATGTTTAAATTTATAAGAAAATATGAAACCTTTTCAAAGAGGGCCCAGTATTCTGCATTCTGATCAGAGAGTTCCAGTTGCTTTGTCTACTTGTGAGCATTTAAATATTCATATTGTTTTCTTTTGTCTTTAGCCATTCTGTATAGTTGTATTTTATTGTGGTTTACCTGTGTTCCTAAACCATCTTATATTGCTTTTTTTAGCTTTGTTGTTTAATCTAGGAATAACCTCTCTCACTACTATTTTTATATATTTACCAATCTCTATAAAACTTGTGGAGAAATAGAAAGCATAGGAAAATAAATTGGTGTGAGCTGATAAACAAGATTTAATAACTCAATATTTGTCAATTTGTTTCATCAATCATTACATCAATTTTGGGTTTTTAAGATGGAATCCCTTAAAGCAAATATCAGTTCGAGGGTGTAGGTCAGTGGTAGAGCACTTGTCCTACATGTACAAATACTTGGGTTCCATCCCAAGCACTGCAAAATGAGATAGAGATAGAGATAGAGATAGAGAGAGAGAGAGAGAGAGAGAGAGAGAGAGAGAGAGAGAGAGAGAGAGAGAGAGAGGTTTTATTTCATTTTTGGTAAAAAATTTTAAATATGAATTCCTTTGAAGTTTATAAACACAATGCAATTGCACATAACAGAAATTCCCAATATTCTCTAATATAAAAGCTCCAAATATCTCCAGTGGAATCAAAACTATTTTTCTAAAAAGTTTTCCTTGCTTAAATTAAAGCTGTTCATGACGTGAAATAGAAGATAAAGAGTCTGAGGTTCTACTTTCCTCAATTGATTGTGGTTCCACTCAATTTTTAGAAATGGTTTGAAGTTAGTTCATATTTTCTTCAAGTTATGGTTTTATCTATTCCAAATTATAGTTTTATTATATAACAGCCGTGGGAGATTATAAGGGAGATATTAGAAAGACTGAGTTGGCGTATCATCTAACCCACAGATCAAAACACTTAAAAGATGCCTGTTGATATCAGATCGTTCAGCCAACTGGTGCTGTTGGTAGGGAATGCATGCTAGCACTAGCCCAGGGTAGCAAGTAGAGGACAAATACAGAGATGGGGGCATTGGAAAGGATTTTTTTGGGGCAACCAGTCAGATAGACTGGCCTCGTTCACTTGGCATTATTCCCCACAATGATTGGCAATCATCACATCTCAATACAAATGTAAAATGCATAATATACACTGTCAAGCATGGTGTGTGTGTGTGTGTGTGTGTGTGTGTGTGTGTGTATTGCACTAGGGACTTCATACATTTTGTGTATGTCAGATTTTTCTTTCACTTTAGTAGAAAATAGACATGATTTTGTTCCGAATTGACTTGCATTTTGTTCATTTATTAAAATGTATTTAGTACAGGCTTTATAGGGTCTCACTACACAGATCAGACTCATAGTGATCCTCCTGTTTTCAGCCTCCCAAGTGCTGGGATTATAGGCACATGCCACTATGTCCAGTCTCAATCCCCAGTCTCAGAGCACCCCAGGGATGGGGCTGGCACAATACCTTGGGGATTCAACTCCAGCTGCTGCCCTCTGCCTAAGCAGGTGCTTTAGTCTGTTAAGCTATCTGGCTGGCCCTCTCATCTTTTTAAATTTTGGTTTAATTTATATTTGAGTCAGACAAAAATCAAGAAATTAACTTTTACATATGAATATCATCAGCCTATATTTTCTGCCTTACTTTTTTTCCCCATGAGTGGCTCAGTTTGTATTTCTGCATAGAAAAAGATTTTTCTTTAATTGAAACCTTAGCATTGTGTCACATGGATCCCTGAAGCTGCTGACCACTTTCTCAATATCGGCACAAACGTATTTGCCTGCTCTGTTACCACTGACTACAGATAACAAGGCTCAAGCAAATGCAGACTGTACAGCAAGAACATGATCAAACTTTAAAAAATCAAACTTCAGAGCAGGTCAACATGGTATAATCTCCAGTCCAAATGATCTGTAATTTGTCCCTCCAGATAGTCATCTTGGCCCTGGAGTAGTTTAAAAGGTAGTAGCTGCCAAACATTGTTAACCATTAAACAAAGGTTTGCTTTGCTTTCATGCGGCAGGAACAAAGGTGCACTTCTAAATCTGTGTCTGAAAAATGCATTGATTTTGTATCAAATCCATTTTATATTCCTTACTTTTGATTTTCAAAAGTAGCCTTTTAAAGACAGTTATAGCTTTGGCTTTTTGGGGGGTGGGTGATTTTGTTTGCTTTGTTTTTGATTTTCATTGCGTGACTTGAGCCAAGGTATGTGAGTTTTATTCCAGGAGACAAAAATGACCTAAAGAAAACTCAGAAAATCGAAGTAAGCCCTGAGAGGAAGGTAGGTATATTACATTGAAATAGATTCCGTCAATTGCTAGAATATTGAGAAAAACTGCTTTACAGAAAGTGTCCGCTTCCTCAGGGCTTTGATGCTTTTTTATGTGTTATTTTTATTATAATATTAAGAGATACTAAGCATCTCTTACTGGATCACAGTGCAGTGTAGCTCTCCACAAATTTCGCTTTCATGGTAGCTAAAAAGTAAGTGCCAGCATTTTTGCTCACTTTTCAACTTTAGAATGTTAATCTGGTGCATTGCTTCCAGTTTCAGAGCATTCTATCTTCATTTATCAGACAATTGTAGAGGACACAACATTTTAAGGACCAAGGAACTAGAGCTACTGACACACCCAGCCTCCTGTGGATTAAATTAGGCACCATTAGAACCTGAAGATCCAAGTTTCTTCTTAGATGTTTTACTCTGTGTGCTCAAGGCAGATTTCTCCCAGGGCATTGTGTCTTTTCATGGTTATATTTGGTTTCTGCCAAGTTCCCCTTTTGGGATTTAGAAGGTCTTTTCAGATCTTCATCATGGAAGGATGATGCCAGGTTTTTCATTAACATACAATACCATGTGCCAAAGCCAGTGAAGTATCACGTTACTTATCAAATTCCTTAGAGTAAATATGTTGGCAAAGTTATTGCTTTTTTTAATGTACTATATTTGTGTTTCTCACCATCAGATAAGAAAGACAAAGATACTTGAAGTGATCTTTTATAACCAGGGATGTTCAGTTACTTTTACATTATGAACATTTGGGAATAGAAATTTATTTGGTGCAAGGACCACCCTGTGCATTGTAAGGTGTTTAGCAGCATACTTGTCCTGTAACATCTAGGCGCCATTGGCCAAATCCCAAGTCATGGCAACCACACATCTTCAGATATTGCCAAGTGGTCTACAGAGGGCAAAATCAATCCTGCTAAGAGCCAATTTTATAAACAACAAAAAATATATTACCCATCAGTCTTTTGAGTTATTTATTGATACATTCCATAGCTGTAAGCTGTAATGGATGTTGTTAGACATGAGGCAGCAAAGATAAAAATCCTTGGGCTCTTGGTGTAGCTCAATGTTAGAGAAGATTTATCTTACTTAAGACCCTGAATTTGATCCCTAGTGCCCACCCTGCACTCAGTGGCTTTGTAGAAAAAAAAATGGATAGCACACTGGACTTCTAGATAGGATCTCTGCCAGGTTTTGCATAGAGCTGATGGCTTAACCTAGGAAAGCCATAGTCTAACCTCATTTATGACATTTCTCCTGCAAGGGTTCAGAACTGCATCAGTACATGGAAGGACTCATTCCATGAGCATATATCTTATCTTTACTCATGACCTCCCTGTATGCCCCATATTTTCAAAGAGCACCTATGTAGCCTTGGTTGGCACTCCCAGGGATTGAGTCCTTCTCATTCTTGTTTGAGCCCTTTAGTCATATTGGATTTGTGTCTCTGATTACCTACCATTCAGTTTATAAATACCATGTATAAGTTATCATTTTCTTGTCCGTAATTATGAACACCTTCTTCAGATACATGTCTGACATTTTGACTTGGTGGATGATTGGGTTGATTATTGCAGAACATTTAGGAGTGAAACTAAAAAGTTTAAAGGTGTCATTGTTTATACCAGAAATGGTATGACTGATGACTTAGAAATCTCATGCATGATTCTGGATGGAAACATTTTAAGGAGAGAAAACCTAAAGCCAAGGAAATAAAATGAAATAATTTTATATTCCTCCTCAGGACCAATAAAATACAGTAGCAGAATAGTGAGAATATGATAGACAAACAATGGGAACAAAGAGGAATCACTTCAAAGAAATAGTAATAAGATTTTAGAAGATGAAGTAGTCATTACAGAGAAATGAAATGTTAAATGCTCTGAATTTCAGAGTGTGACACTCTGAAGACGTGGTTTCTTCATTAAGTACACATACAGTTGTGGATGGGATACATACCCTCATATGCTGATGTTATCATTCTTGATGTGACTTTCCTCACTTGAAGGTAATAATCTAGTGGACGTTTCATGTTACATTAAGTTCAACAGTAAATAAAGAGAACCACATCAGGAAGTGGGAGAAGTCTCTTTTGAAGCAATAGTGTAGGTAAAACAAAAACAGTATGGGTAAGAAGCGACACCATGTGGATTGAAGAACCCTGGAAATGAGAGTCTGTACACCTAGGCTTCTCAGATGATTGGTGTGAAAGCACTCATCATTATCTGCAACTCACTTCACCCCTCTACATTTCTTTTTCCTTAATCTTAAAAAGCGGCTGACATGTATGAAGTATAAGGGTAGTGCTTTTTATAAAACTTGAATATTTAAATGATATCCTTTTATTAACAGTCTTCAAGTGGGCATATAATGTACAGAATCATCTCAAACACTACTTTAAAAGTTTAAAAAAATTGAATGACTGTAAGTCATCAAATACTCTTCTGAACACTGCAGGTACAATGGTTGATAAAATAAAGTCCTAGAAGGAGAGTACTTGGCCCACTAGGAAAGTAGCTGGAAGCCTGGTGGCTGGGGCAGAGTAAATGACAGGGGAAAGAGATGAAATCAAGAAGGAAAAGGGCCAGTTCATTGAGAGCCTGCAGCTCACAGGAAGGACTTTATGTTCATCTTCCAAGTGTGATAGAAAGGCACTGACAGGTTTTGAGTAAAGAATATGATTTCTTGCAGTTTCTCTCAGTGGTTGTCAATCAAGGAAAATTTTGCTATCCAGGTGATATTAAAAGCAATGAAATGTTACAACTGGGAAGAAGTGCTCCTGGCATATAGTGATCAGAGAGGGATGCTGCTGAAATACTAGCCTGCACAGGACAGGTCTCCTTTCTCACTAAACCTCTTTTTTTTAAATATTTTTTTTATTTTAACATTTATTGTGTGTGTGTGTGTGTGTGTGTGTGTGTGTGTGGGGCCAGCTCCGCCCATAGGGGGGCGCGGCTGGCTGGCATGTGGTGCTGAGAGATTGAACCACCGTCCCTGTGCTTTGCCAAGCTTGTTCCAAGTAGGTGCTTTAGACCACTGAGCCATCTCTCCAGCCCCTAAACCTCTTAACACTCTCACAAAGCAAAAAATTTTCTGGGCCAAAGTGGTAAGAGTGTCATAATCAGAACTCTGGTGTAAAGGGTGCCCCTCTCACTATGGCTTCAACTTGAGACCACACTGATCAGTGAAATAAATCAGACCTACATGTGTAAACATATTGTCTCCTTGGTGTGAGAAATTGAAATAATAAGTTTTAAAATGTACAATAGCTATAGTAAAATGGGAAGAAATGCTTCAGAAGGAACTAGCATGGGTGAAAGAGGAAAGGACAGTAGGGAAAAGGGAAAAAATGCAAGTCAGTTATACTATCAGTGCCTCTTAGATCATTAAAAAGGAGGGTTTGTGCTAATACCAATTGGAGAAATGTTTATGCTTATGCCTTGTACCTTGAGCAACTATATTACTACATTATTTTATTTATTGTACATTTTAAAACTTATTTGCTATCTGGGTGATACCAAAAGCAATGAGATGTCTTTAAAGATAAAAACATGCAATGTATTAATTATTGCTATTCTATTATTTTGTTATGAAATTTTGCTTTACCTTTTTTTCTATAAAATAAAAACAAGACAAAAAATTTACAAATTAAGAAAAAGACTCTCTGGTATTTTTCCTGCTCTTCAAGGTCAGACACTATGAGTAGTCATATTTGTAGTATATTGGAAAGACCAAGCAACAGGATTTGTTGATGGACTCAGTATAAGGATATTAAAAAATAACCCTCAATTTTCTTGCATGAGTTACTAAGTTGCAATATTTTTGGAGGGTAGCCAGTTTGGGAATATATGAAACAAAATTTTGCTTTAAACATTAATTTAAAGAACTTGTTAGACTTCTAAACATAGATGTCAAGTGGCCATTTCAAAATATGAATGTAAAATTAAGTACTTGGCTGCAAAAATGAACTTGAGAGTGGTAGTGCGCAAGGTACTTAATTGCAGAAGACAAAATCCACTCTAGCAAGTTCAAGTAGAAAGGAAGTTTCTAAGAATTTCTAAGTAGGAAATGATATGATGCAATGTTATTTAGTCAGAAAGAATGTATATAAGGTAAATTTCCAATACAGTATAGGAAACACCAGGTTCTCTCCAGTGTGACATTAGGGACAGGGCATTCGAGGTGGACTTAACTTACCTCAGTCAAGATGCTATATCTTCCTCTCCTAGTCATGACTGTGGATTTGGGTCATAGAAATTTAGTTACATGTCTTCATTCTAGCTTCAATAAGAGCACTCTGAGTTTTACAGCCTATATAATAGTGGAAGGCAAGGTAGAGGGGTTTTATGTATTTATTGTTGTTTGCTTTTTTTTTTTTTTTTTACTGGAAATCTAGTTTGCTTGTTTTTGTGAGACAGGGCCTTGTCATGCAGTGCAGGCTGGCCTTGAACTCCTGGTAATCCTTCTGCCTCAGCCTCTTGAGCACTGGGTTTATAGGCATGTGCCACCAAACCCAGCACACTAGAGGGTTTAGAATGAGCGTTGAGTAAAACCTTATCCCATTTGCCTTGTAGAGCCATTAGTGTATAAATGATACTTATACTCATGGTGTTGGATGGTGTTGAATGATGGTTGCCAGTAGATGGAATGAGCTCTTGAGCTCTCAATAGCCACATGTTCAGTAAGGATGAAAAGAACCATGTAGTACAAAAGAAAAACCCTAGAAAAATGTGATACCTTAGAAATCAAACCAGAGAAGTGTTTTAAGAGTAAGTGATCAACTGTATTGAATGATGCTTTGAGTTCAAGTAAGCAAAGAAAATTGAGTAAGGCATAGTGGTGCATGCATGCGATCCTAGCACTCTGTGAAGCTGAGGCTGGAGGACATCAAGTTTGAGCCTCGCCAATGAACTTAGTACCTTAATGAGACACTGTCTCAAAATGAAAATTAAAACTGGTTGGAAATATAACTCAACATGAAAGTCCCTGGTTAAATGACCATCGTGTAGTAGGGCAGGGCGCTAATGGAGTCAAGTGTGCCCCAAATCTGGGAACAAAGTCACAGTTACATAAAACGAGATAAGTACAGTGTCTGAATCTGCCAGTGAGCAAAAAGTGGGCCATGTATTTCACATTACAAGACAGACAGTTCTACCTATGCAACACAACATCTACAAGCCTGAAGAGTTTCAGGATTTAACAGAAAAATGACCACTGGAATTGAAAGCACTGGATTCATACATGATCTCCAGAAGGGACAGTTCAGTGTAATTTTTCTAAAGTTGTTGCAGGAGAGATTGACTGAGGGTGAAACAGAGACAAAATAAAAGGCATAGATTTGTGGTTTGAGAAGTTGGAGAGGGAAATGAGAGTAAGGAAGGGTTTTTCTTCTAATGGGAGAGATTAAAAATTTCAAGATTAAGAGGGCATAACATGCAAGGATTCAACTAACCCAGTTGAGCTATACATCTTAAATTCTCTTGCCCAAAGTTTGTCTTTTTATTTTTGCAGATACTGTGCTTTTGAACACTGCTCATAATCATTTGGAATGTCTGCATGCAGAGTACCGAGGGGCTTCTGTTTATCTGCTCATTGACCTCTGAACCTTGACAAAGTCAAAGATAATCACCCTTTCACAACTGAGGTCTCTGATCTTATTCAAGCTTCTGAAACACTCCACATGTCTGTCTTTTCTACCTTTAACCAACGAGGTTCATCAGAAAGTACCATCCTTTGTTATCCCCAGGAGTTCACTTTAGAAATTGCCAGGAAGAGAAGATCTTGCTGTAAAAATATGTGCCTCTTCATTTGCTGAAATACGAGTACATACAGTGAAACCAGAATGAGAACTGCTTCCGTTTGACACTCCTCACTCTCCCTAAAGGGAACATGTTTGAAGGATTAAGTGATTTAGTCTCCTTTGATACATTTTCATTTTTCAAATATGGTCTTGACAATCTGCATACCACACATTCCTCCCTCTCACTGTTCCACTGGGCATCTGCATTTTTTCCTGAACTATTCAGTTGCTAGTATTATCTTGCCCATGGAGATTATGTCTATTGCTGGGATACATGAAATAGGATATTAAAGGATGACATCAATTTGACAATTTTAGCGGTATTAATTCATACCTTTAAGTATCAAATGGATCAGAATAGTAATTATTTTTACTCATATATTTCAAATATTAACCCCTTACAGATCTCTGAGTTGTGAATACTTTCTCCTGTTCTACCCATCATCTTTTGATTTTATTGACTCTTTCATAGAAGCTTTTAAATCTCAATGTCATTTTAATTTGCATTTCAGGGATGGCTAGTGACATGGAGCATTTTTTCATGTATTTACTCGTTTCTTTAATTTCATCCTCTGAGAAGCGTGTGGTCCTCTCAGATGCCCATTTCTGGATTGGGTTTTTAAATTTTGGGGCCCTAGTGTTTTTTAGTTCTTTATAAATGCTAGAGAGCAGACTTTTGTCTGAGTACTTATTTGTCAAGATTTTTTCCAAATTTGTAGGTTGTCTTTTCACTTTGTTGGTAATTTCTTTTGATGTGAAAAAACTTCTCAGTAAGAGCAGATCCCAGTTGTTCATTCTTTCAACTGTTACCCGTGCGATTTGATTTCTGTCCCTGAACTCTTTGCCTACCCCTATGTCTTCAAGAGTTCCACCTACTTTCTCTTCCAGGAGATTTAGTGTCTCTGCTTTAATGTTTAGATCTTTAATCTATTTTGACTTTAGCTTAGTGCATGGTTATAGACATGCATCAAGTTTGGGTTTTCAGCATGTAGAGAAGCAGTTTTTCCAGCACCATTTGTTACAGAGGCTATCTTTCTTCCAAAGAGTATGTTTGGCCCCTTTATCAAAGATAAGGTGGCTGAGTGTATTTGCAGGGGCTTCAGCATCTTCTAATCTATTCCACTGATCCTCAGGTCTATTTTGTTGCCAGTACCATGCTGATTTTATCACAGTAGCCTTGTAGTATAATTTGAAGTCAGGAATTATAATGCCTCCTGCCTTGTCTTTATTGCCCAGGATTGCCTTTGCTATTCTAGGTCTTTTCTGGTTCCACATAAATTTTAGGGATGATTTATCTAGTTCTGGGAGGTATGTTGGTGGTAGTTTGATAGGGATTGCATGAAATCTGTACATCAATTTTGGGAATATGGCCATCTTCAAAATGTTGATTCTTCCTATCCAGGAGCAGGGAATATCTTTCCATTTTCTGAAATCCTCTACGATCTCTTTTTCCAGAGTATTGCAATTTTCCTTGAAAAGATCCTTCCAAGGTCAATTAAGACTCAGGACATATGAGAACTTGTACTGTAACATCATGTAACTCAGTAGTGTCCCAAATTTTCTAATCAAAGAGATTATGGGGCCAAAAAGGAAAGAGATCAATGATGTAGAGTGTGCCTAAGGAGAGTCACATGGAGAGAAAACATTCTCTCAGGCTTTCACAGAGAGCACGTTGGCCAAGCAATGGCCATGACTCATCCACATGGCTGACACTGACAAACGTTCCCCAATCCGAGGTACAAGATCTCAGGATAAATCCTGAGGGGATTTCACTGACCTTATCATATCCAAAACCTACAACTCTTGTTGCATAGATCTTGCTTTATCTTGGTCTTAACCATCCAGCAGAGAAGTATAAAAACAAAGTATAAGAAGTAAAGCCATGCTGTTATGTTGAGCTGCAGGGGACTCAGGTCAACAATTTCTAACATTGCCAGTGAAGCAGAAGACCCAATACTATTATGGACTGCTGGACTCTTTTAGAATATTTTGCTGAGTTTACACACCTATAATATTCAAATAATGGAACTTAATAAAAAAGGGGATACAGATGAATGTCCATTTTGTATCTGTGTATTCAAAATGGTTAGGATAGATATATAGCTACATTCTCTAAATGAATGGAGGGATTTGTTGTAATAGTGTCTGTAAATAGGATATCCTGTCTGCATCTTTTACAGTAAATAACCACTAGGAAGTATGTACGCAATGTGTTAATTATTGAAACTGTCCTACCAATTTGATTTTAAACTGTTTCATTACTATTTTTCAATAAAATTATGGGAAAAAGAAGCTTTTAAATTTAATTTAGGCACTTGTTTATTTCTACTGTTGTTCCTTGAGCTGTTGATAGTTTTAAAAAATCATTTCTAAGATGAATCTCAATGAAGATTGATATTGGGTTAAGATTTGAGCAAGAGGCTATTTCATGTAGTTGAGATGAAGAATATATATTGAAATATAATTTTATTTTATTTTATCATTCATTGTACTTGGTACAGGGTCTCACTGTGCAGCTCAGAAGCTCAGAATCATAATGATCCTATGTTTGTCAAGAGTTTTCACTACTGTAATCTTATAATACAGTTTCAATTAAGAAGCATAGTTTCCTCAGTGTTTTCAAGATTGATTTAGACATTCTGGGTTTTTCTTTCTTTTTTTGTAAATTTATAGGTATTTTAGGATTTTTCTATTTCTCTGAAAAATGTCATTAGAAGATTTTTAGGGTCTATATAGAATATATATATCACTTCTGGTAGCATTAATATTTTTAGAATATTAATTTGTGATCCTTTAATAGAGGATATTTATTCCTCTTTTTTGTCAATTTCTTTCACCAATGTTTCATAGATTTCAGTGTACAGACCATGCATCTTTTTGATCATGTTTATTTCTATTTATTTTTATTTTGATTATATTATAAGTGGAATGATTTTGTTTCAGATTTTTTTGTGTGTGCACGTGTGTGTGGTATTGAGGTGTAAATCCTGGTCCTCACACATGTTAGGGTAACCTATACCTAGAGCTACATCCCCAGACATGTTTCCTTTATTTTCTTTTTAGATAATTCACCATGAGTGTATAGAAATGCAATGGACATTTGTAGCTGAAATCTACATCCAGCAATTTTACTGATTTTATTAATGTTAACCTTTTTGTGGCTGGAATCTTTAGGATTTCCAATAAATAAAATCATGTCATCTGGAAACAGACAATTTCACTTCCTTACTATTTGTATGCTTCTACTCCTTTTCCTTTTCTTTCCTTTCCTTCTCTTCCTCTCTCCTTTCCTCTCACTCCCTTTGTTCTTCCTGCCCTTTCTTTTTCTCTCCCTTTCTTATTTGCCTAATTGTTCTGGCTAGGATTTTTGGTGTTATGCTTAGTAGGAGTGGTGAGAGTACACATCCTTTATCCCCAACTTTAGAGGAAAAGATTTCATAGTCAGCTTGCTTCAAGGCAAGGTGGTATGGCAGAAGAATGGCAGCCAGGCAGACAGGAGAGAGAGAGAGAGAGAGAGAGAGAGAGAGAGAGAGAGAGAGA